>NW_028300968.1:647500-971250 GCF_049000335.1 Polistes dominula | reverse complement strand
CATATATAATATGTTTATATAATTTATATGAATAATACAAATACATATATTTTGAATGAATGTTTAGTATATAAAAATACGTACAGAAACATTACTTGAACCAGGTGTTGTTCCATAACCGCTAGACGGTAAACTTGCAACTGACCATCTTCTACCATCACCAGTCCCTGTAGCACCCCCAATCCTAAAGTATAATTATCTTTGTATTACTATTTAATATGCAAAACCTAATTTATAGTATATTAATAGTCTGTTAATAAATATAAAAGTATATATTATTAAATAACACAATAACTATGCAATAAACTAATCAATTTATTGAATTCTATTGAAAGAACTGAATTATATACCTTTTAACAGGAGCAAAAGCAAAATGTGGACTGGATGACATCCTAGGACTTTCTAGAGGACTGCCTACAATTGGGATGAAAGCTGTATTTGGAAATAATGAGAGAAAATTAATTGACTATTTTCTAAAAACAATATAATTACAAAAATATACAAAGGAGAAAATATAAAATATTATTATATTTATTTATTTCATCTATTCTACAAATAATAATAATAAAATATTCTATAACTATAATTCTATAAAAAGAAAAACAAAATATATAGATTCTTTTATTTTAAAGAAATCTTTCATCAAAGCAATATTTTGAATTAGGAGAAAATATTGAATGTAAAAACCTAATGCTTAACATACCCGATAAAGGTGAATGACAACGTGGTAGAGTAGGTGATGTTGTAGCAATGAATGATTTACGATGAGCTGCTTTAGCAGATCGACGAGGAATGTTTGGATCACGCTATGTAAAAAAAAAATAAAGATTGCATTAGATTAAATACAGATCTAACTGAATAATAATAAAAATAATAAGATGACTAACCATGTGAACTGACAAAGAAGGGGCTGATTTCCCAATAGCTGAATTCCGCATACGAACTAAATTTGATAATTCTCCGCTAACTATAAAATGTTAGTAACATTAATATAATCAATTAAAAATTGTCAATATTAATAAAGATTATATAAGAAAATAATAATTAACCTGGCCGAACAGGAGCCTCTTTACTTTCAACTTTAGATATTATTGTAGTAGAACGATTAGGTGTTTGTTCCGTACTACAATTTGTTTCATTTGGATCCATTTGATCAAATACAAGAACTCGTGCAGAATTACCGTGTGACCGTAAACGTGGTCTACTTGGTCTATTTCTACTTTGTTCCATATTTGTAAGTTAAATTTTCATTTATTTAATTGTAGACATTTAACTGTAAACAAAGAAGAACTTTTTAATAATATCACAGAGTATCAAAATAAGAAAGACAACAAAATAATAGAAAATAAACGTATTATTGTTAAATCAATACAAAGTTATATATTTTATATATTTATAAATTTGTTTCATTCTTTTTCAATTACATTTCAATATTATCAATCAATACAAAAATTATACGCGAAATTAAACGATTTACTAACTAATTTCTTTTTAATAAATAATATATATATATATATATATATTATTAAACACTTGATTATTGAAAACAATGATAATTTAAAACATTGAATAAAAATATGCAAGAGTAAAAGAATGACAAACGATAAATAATACAAAATTAGATATTCATTTAATGAAAATTATATACAATTCTATAAAAGAATACTAATTTGTCATTGACATAGTACAATGTTAACACATTGAACACGTAAGTTATTTTCCGACGTATAGAACAAGTACACGATATATACATAAATGGTTGCAATCAACAACAACGATCGTTAACATAAAAAAATTACTGTATTATTTGAGATAGGGGTATTTGTAATATGTGTGTGTATGTGTGTATGTGTATCTATATGTGTATATAACTTTATGAAAAAAAATCTATAATAGAAGAAAGTTGAAGATTCAAAATGTATACTAATAAAAAGTGACACGAAGAATATTAGTGAAATGATAGGAAAGAGTGAATGTAATTAAAGATAAAATCGTTGTAAATTTTGATTACCGGGAAGAAAGAATCATCCTTGTGGAAACAGCAATCCATAAGAAGATTAAGAAGGTGTTGATAGTTGTGAGACTAGATTTGCATTATTCTTCTTGACGAAAACATTAAACAAGAAATATGAAAGAACCGTAAATTTTGATTCATGATGGACGTATACAGAGAGCTTTACTCGTGCACGCGCAAATACACGCATCCATGGCCGCACTGTATGACACTTTACGATTGTATATAGTACAAGCATACTCTGTTCGTTTCTTGATGTTTGTCCTATACTTCCCTCTGTCGGACGCCATGTTGTGAAAAGTTACAACTACGTCAGGTGTTAAAACTAATTTTTAACTATATCTATTAATAGTAAAGATTTTATTATTTATTTATATATTATTTTATTTATTTCTATTATATTTATATATTATATACTTTTTTTTTTGCAAATAATTCGTTAGATTTATTTTAATAAAATTTTTTTAATATACTAAATATATTATTCGTTTGATTTAATCATTTGTATGCATTTACTTATATACGTACATTTGTATTCACCTATATCCTAACCATTTATACTCGAGGTCAGATCTGTTTCTATATGTGTACGTACATAGAAATAGAAAATTGACTATATTTGAGAAAAAATAATAGATAAGTGTATAACCATTACTCATGATAAATATGTATAATATTAATTTATCATAAATTTTACCTATTGATAAGTTTCTTTCTATTTTACTTAAGTAAATATTTACTAATAAAAGTTGCACACTGTTTTTCTTCTTCTTGGTTGATACATGTTTGAATATTTGTCAATCGATAATATTTCAATCATTAATTATTATTCGCCAAAAATATCTAAAGTATTAAGATGATACGATGTTTAAAATAAGATGTTTTTCTTTTTATCTTCACACCATTTGTTTTAAAACATAACAGATTTTGTTTCGAATTAATGATATAAATATAAATCGTTTTATTTAAATAGATCTATTTTTATCATTTTAAATAGATCATTAACGTTAACGCAATACAGATTTAAAGTATATATCTTATGAGTTATTATTACAATAGTAATACACAATATATATGCAAATATAAACAACATATATATATATACTTTTTATACAAATGAAGTATGTAGGTAAGGTAGAAAACTTGTTAATTTATTCATTTTTAAATGTCACTTTCTGCCTTACCGACTGTCACTAAAAATGTGCAGTGGCGCTGATATTAAGAACAATAAAAACTAAGAATTATTAATATTATTATATTAATTTCAAGTTGAATAAATATAAAAGCAACGTAATATTTAGATACTATGTAGTTTCAAATAAAATTGGTAGTGAGGACCATTTATGTAATTTTTTATTAATGAGATTGATTATTCAAGTTTATCCATATAAAGGTTATTTTTTCTTACAAATTTATTTAATAATAAAACATTTGAATTTATTTAAAAAAAAGATTTATACATGTAAGTAATTTCTAATATAACTGTAAATATTAATATGTAGTAATATTGTTCATGAATTTATATACAACATATGTTACATGAATATTGTGAAAACAATTATTTCATAATTTACATAATCTCTTTTTCTCTGCAATTATTTTGTTTATATTTAAAGAAAAATAAGATGTCATCTATATTTAAATCTAAGATATAAGAATAATTTTGTTTATTTTTACAGTAAAATATTTCAATATGCTTTGGATACAAAAAGCAATGCAACTTCGGTGCATTCAATTTTGTAAAGTCAAATCTATGATTTGTATAATTTCAAGTCGTCAATCTAGCAGGTATTCTAAAATTTGTACATTACGTACAGAGGTATCTTTGAAACAATTCAAAAATATTAATTATCAAAAGATATGTGATTTTCATACAACATCTAAATTATACGTACCACCAATTTTTGCTGTCATTTTACGTCCAATTTTGAGATTAGGTGCTTTTTTACTTGGACGTGGTATTAAACAATGGTGGAAACGAAAATCTACTGAAGAGAAAGAACAATATAAAATGTTGTTTAAAGAAAATAGAAACATGTTTTTAGGTAAATGAATTCTATTTGAAAAAATATTAATATTAATATATCAATTTCTTATTTATAATGTTTCTAGGATCGTTGAGTTTATTATGTTTTATGTTTATTTTATATTATTTAACACACCTTGAAACTGATCCAATAACTAAACGAAAGAGATTTATAATATTTAATAAAAGGGAACAAGCAGCATTAGGCAAATTAATTCTTGAATTGGTGAGATTCATATATATCTCTTATTATATTAGTTTAATTGTAAACATAATTAACAAGATATTTTATACTGAAACTGTATTAGTATGTTATTAATTTTTTTAGCATTTAGAAGAACATAGAGCATCATTGGTACCATACAATCATCCTGCATATAAAAGATTAATAACAATTATACAAAATATATTGAACAAAAATAAAGATTTGAGTGGTGTTGATAAAACAGAATGGACATTAAGTGTCATTGATTCTCCTATTAGAAATGCATATGTCTTACCTGCACGTATCAAAGAAAAAAAAAAGAAAAAATAGTCTAATATTTCAATTAAATATTCGAATGATTTTAAAGTCAATTATTTTTAGGGAAAAAATATATTCTTCTATTTGGGTGTTTTGGATATTATTGATAATGATGATCAATTAAGTATTATACTTGCCCATGAAATGGCACATGAATTGTTATTACATTCGGTAATTAATAAGAAAAATAAACAATTTCTAATTTTAATGTCATCATTAGAAATTTTCCAAATATAATAATTAATATTGTTTTTTAATTGTATAACCAGGTTGAACAATTTTCACATGCTTTATTAGTAGACGTCATAATGGTAATTCCTATTTTATTACTTTGGGCATGTTTTCCTGATGTATTAGCATTTCTTTTGCAACTGATTGGACAACATATTATAGATCTTTTACATAATTTACCATTTAGTAGAGCATTGGAAAATGAAGCTGATCTTGTGGGATTAGGTTTAGCTGCAAGAGTAAGTCACATATTGTTATAGACCAGGAGGGGATCGGCAATCTGCGGCTCGCGAGCCACATGCGGCTCTCTGCGGCTCTTTAGTTATAACGAGGAACTGATGAATAAATAGATTAGATTTTTTTTTTATTAAAAAACTTTATTTATACGAGTATTATTTATTGTTGGCAAGAACAATATTTGGTGGCTGTTTAAAAACATTGAAATTTAGTAAATTGTAATTTTTGGCTCTTCCAACTGAAAAGGTTGCTGACCCCTTTTTTATAGACCATAAATGTATCATACGAAATTTTGTAAAAATATAAAAAAATATGAATATTTCAAGGCTTGCGTAGATGTACGTGAAGCAGTTGTCTTTTGGGGTATTATGAGAACACTTTCAGAAATGAATTTAGCAATGGATATTGTACCTTGGTTATCAACACATCCTGCTCACGGTGACAGAGAACAAAGTTTGAATAACAAATTACCAAAGGCTATAGAATTAAGATCTTTATCTGGCGTATGTTTATAACAAAATATTATTTTATATCAATAAGAGATAAATTGAATTATTATTATTTCTTTTTTTTTGTGAATGTTAAAATTCATTGCATTGTGTTGTTTCAGTGTCCAGAATTAAGTCCAATTGATCCAAGAAGTAAATTTTACAAACGTTCTATGAAAGATCACGAATATTATTTTAAACAAAAAGGAATAATACCAACGTAACATGAAGAAACATCGAATGTTTATTACACAACTTCGCGAATAATGTATTATTTTTATAATAAAATTCCTTTTTTTTTTTTTTTTTACAGAGAATCATCAATCACAATATTTTTCATTAAGAAAAAATTAATATTATCTCGATAATTTCAATTAATCATTGCAATACAAAACTTTATAATTATAAATTTTGGTATTAAACGTATTATTATATAATTAATATGTATACAGGTATATTATATCAAATAAAAATACAGTATTATATATTATATATATATATAATATAAATGTATAGTATATTTATATTTACAATATTAACAGTGATATGAATCATTTATACATAGAGACAATGATATTTATATGTATATATATATATATACATATACATATATGTGCATATATATATATATATATACATAAATAAGAACATTTATATAATGATTTGAATGATCGTCAATTTATTTTAGATTTTTTAATGGAATTAACATATTATGTATGAGTTGATTTAAAAAGAATTGTGTTTAAAAATATATCAACAAAAAGTATAATTATTCAGGCTATTCAATTTACAGAATTAATATTTAGAAAAAATATCATTACATACATCAGAGAGAGAGAGAAAGAGAGAGAGAGTCTTATATTTATCTATGCGTATTACAATTTAATTTCTAAAAAAATAAAAATTACAAATATAATTGTTCATATTGATATTATTATTATTATTACAATTAGTAATAATTTTGTGTGTGTGTGTGTGCTAAATGTGAGTATAAATTAAATTAATTATTATTTTTTGTTTTTATTTTGCATACCATATAATAGAAACATAATTAATATTATTTTTTAAACTAGATATAAAGAAAAAGATAAATCAGAAAAATCTATTTTTAATAAACATAATTAGCTATTATGCTAAATGCTTTTTTTTTTTTTTTTTTTTTTTTTTTAAGTATCAATTAACGTTGTTTTTCTTATCATGGAAGTTTTTTTTTTCTTTTTTTTGTAGCTTTGAATGCAATCATGGTTCTCTTTGCGTGCATGATGTTTATATATTGATAAATATATTTTGTATATTTTTTTTTTTTTTTTCAACATATATATATCATGTGGTAGTATGAAAACCACTATTTGGTGAAATGGAGGAGGATCTTTGTCGTCGTCCAGGTGCCACTAAGGATATGCGCTGATATTATTTACTACAAAATTGTTCAGCATAAATATGCATTCATTTTGTGTGTGCAATATTTGACATATCCTTATGTATCATGTTTTTTTTTTTTTTTTTTTTTATGGTATATTCGTAATCATTTACAGGTATTATGGGCAATGAATTCTTCACTGTATCCATATATCCTTTAAGATTACTCGACCAGTGATTATTTCTATCACACGGTCTTTATAATTGTTTTAAATATGCACCTGGTAATCATTAATTACATCTGCATTGCATGAACAGAAATATTTAATTAATATTTAAAAAAAAAAAAGAAAAGAAAAAAAAATTTAAAAAAAAGTAAAAAAAAAGATTAAAAAAAAAAAAAATATATAAAATATTAATAATATTTTTTTTTGTTTTTTTTTGGAGAACTTCACGCATTTTCAAATTAAAAATTGTGCACCATATGTGAACCATTAACATTTATGGATAATGATTAATACAAATAATAAGATTATTAAAATAATAATGTGATAATTATGATCACAGATATAATGCATACATATATATGTATGTATGTATATATATAAAAATATTGAAATTTCAAATATTAATTAATTTATACTCGCATTTAAAATGTTGTTTAAATTTGCTTATTTGAAGTATGTAAAAATGTGTAGTACAACCAACACTCATCTAATAATATTAATTTTTCTTTGTTTGTTTCTTTATTTATTTATTCATTTATATGAATTAATTATTCATCTTATTATTGTATGTAAAAATCTATCGAGACTTTGAAAATCAGAATCATTTTCTTTCTATTGTATTGTATTGTAGTCTCTTCAAATTTATCATTATAAAATGAAAATATAATATTTAAAATGATAATTAATCGAAATAATTATTTTACATTGTAATTATAGACATTTCATCTGTATATATGTGTGTGTGTGTGTTGAGTGTGTGTACTTTAATTCACAAGTTTGTTTGTTTGTTTGTTTTTTAATTATTTTGATTTTGTACCTTCATAGGCGTAAAATTAATTTACTTGTATAACTTATTTAAAATTAATTTAAGGATTATCATCCCCCCCTTTTAAAAGCCACTTTATCAAACTGATATATTAGAAATGTTGGTTTGGTAGATGATAGTGAGTACCCCATCGTGGGCCCCCCCTTACAATGGGCCCATGCTTTTCTTTTTTTGTTTGACTTATTTGATAAAGTGACTTTTGTAATACCCATGTATATATATATATATAATTAAATCATTATTTATATCTTACAAGTTATTACATACTGCATTTGTGTAATGTGTTTTAACATTTAACTTTCAGAGTTACCATTCACACATTTCTTATGAAATATTTCAAACATACAATGTTATTATTATTGATGTATGTTGAAGAAAAATGGCAATATATTTCAATGAAATTGTCTTTCTTTCCTTCTTTCTTTCTTTCTTTTTTTCTTTTCTTTCTTTAGACTTAACTTATGAATTAAGAAACTAAATTGGTAACTAAAACATAATCATTAGTATTACTTTAACAAATTTCATAATATTTTTTGTACAAATTAACTTTGAAAGTTAAATAAACAAGAGACAGGACGAATATTATATATGTAAATGACAACATGCAGTGTGTAACATTATTAATAGATTTATATACAAGAAGAATAAGGAGGAGAGAAGTTATGTTCTTTCCTCTTTTATTTTGATGAAGCTAATAAAAAAAAAAAAAAATAAAAAAAAAAAATAAGAAGAAAAAAAAATAAAGAGAAAGCTTCAGTTTATGATAGATAAACTATTGAACCCAAAATTGATTATTCATCATAATGATTCAAATAGTTTTATGCTGAATAATATTTTTTTTTTTTTTTTTTGATGAGAATGTGTGATCAAATATTATAAATCACGAATGAGAAATAGCAAATGGAGATGTTGTTGTGTTAAGTCATGTGATTTATAAAGTCAAATCTTTGTGAAAAATATCATATGGTTACGTTTAAGAGAAAAAAAAAAAAAAAAAAAAAAAAACAACGATTGAAATGATTTTTTGTGTTTTTACTTTTTGATGTTTTTTTTTTCTTGTTTTTTTTTTTTCCATAAAAATATTTGTTTATTCTCTAATGATCATAGATGTGCAAATTAATACACGAAGCAAATTGATTAATCTTTTATTATCCTTCATTGTTTATTTTCTTGTCTTTTCTTTTCTTTTCCTTTGGTAAATTTTTTACTTTCACATTAGCATTACTACCGTGTAATTAAAAAAGTTACATATCTACAAGAATTTTATACAAATATCCTTAGATTTCCCAAAACCCATCTTTGTTTTTTTTTCTTTTTTTCTTTTTATAATACAGATAATGTCTTTTTTAATGACAAGGTAGGAACACAGTAAGTAAGTAATTTATCATCGTGATTTATATCTTATCAAGAAATCTAAAGAATTCATACAGTCGTATCACACAAAAAAAAATAAAAAGAAAAGAAAGAAAGAATAATAATAATAATAATAATATTTAAATAAAAATAATAAAATAACAGTGTTAGGAAAAATCTTTGGCTTCCAATGATAAATTTGCAAATCTATGATATAGAAATATTAACTTAAAACTGACTTTTATATTCTAAATATTGTTTCTTTTTTTCTTTCTCGTAATATTCAATTACAAATGTCTTGGAGATAAACATATTTCATTTAAGGATAATTAAATGTAGAACATAATGGGGTTCTGTGTTTGCATCTATAATTGCAATTACTTTTAGTGAAATATGTTATAGATATCCAAGACTTTTAGCACCTTATTGAAATGAAATAAGATGATTTACAACAAACAAAACAAATCTGGAATATCATTTAAACCTTTTTTGTTTTTTTTTTATATATATATATATATAGAAATATTAAAATTTACTTACTGAATGCTTCTGATGGTATTTGACCACGTTTAAAGAATTCTTGAAATGCGGATAAAGCATTGTCATAGTTCCATTGAACTTCTTGTAAACATTTTAAACTCCATTCCAGATTCATATTAGTTTGTTGGCTCAATGTTACAATCATTTGTTGCTTCACAGTTTCCGACAATCCCGGAACTGTTTCTCCACCAGCAGTTGAGTTTGATGGTTTTGATGATACTGATGGTTCTTCAGACATTGGCTCTTCAGCCATTGGTTCTTCTGATATTGATTCTTTTTCAGTATTGTTCAATAAGAGCTTTCGTTGTGATTCGGTTGTGTTACTGATATGTAATTGTTCATTACAAATACAGTATCCACTACCTTGTGGTACTATAATAAAAGTTCTATTGAAGTAACGAACGTGTTCTTCTTTAGTTAGCTCTTTGAACAGTCCAGTTACTGTAACAAACATCAGTCTTTCCTGTAAAATAACAACATTAATTAGAATATGATGATAAAGTTTTTTATTTATATGAAAATAAGATACTTACAGTAACTAGATTGACGTCCATCGTAAATGTGCTTAAAACGTGTTTAGTTTGTGGCATTTCAGAGATAAATGATACTACAGGCAATTTGCCTTGTTTTAATAATTTTTGCCTTCTATTAGCATCATTTATTCTAAACAAATTTCTATTTTCTCCAGTATAAGAGTTCAATCTGAAAAAAAAAAAGAAGAAAGAGAGAGAAAGAGATTTAATTAACATTTGATTACATCCTAAAATCTTAATGCAACATTCATAAAATCATATTTACAAATATTGACTTACTTGTTAGCATGATGGGAATTAGTATTCACAGTCAAACTGAAGGATGCATGTTCATCATAAGCATCCAATAATGGTTGACGATTGCCACTATCGTAAACCATAAAGTATTGTTGCAAAAATTGACTGGCTATTTCTTGAGCTTTAGCATTTGAAGTAAATATGCGTTGGCTGGAAGGCATTTTTGATGCATCATCCATAACATCAAATAAGATTGGACGTGGTAGTTCTATTCCGTCCTGTATGATAAATCAAACACATATTCATGTTTTTTTAAATATACTAATGTTAACCCTTTGCACTCGAGGCCCTTTTTCACTTGCACTTAACCAGCAAACTCGAAACAATGTCAGCCAAATTAGGGAAATATTTTACACGTACTTTAAAAGTCATTTATATATCAAACAAACGTATACAACAAATAATTACATTTCATTAATTTATTTATTTTTATATCAAAAAACAATGCGATCAGAGTAAACCTTACAGACCCTTTTCAACTCTTTAAGTATATCTTAAAAGAAATATCTTATCACACATCGTAAATAAGCAAATTGAATAACAAAAGACTTTAAATCAGTTACCGGGCGCCGTATCAGCGTCACTCGAGTGCAAAGATTTAAATATAACTGTTAATTTAACACATTCACGGCCAAATAATTATTATTAATATAAACATTTATTTGTTATTTTTTTTTATTTTATTAGTGGTCGCGAATGTGTTACATGTTAGTTTGAAACTACAACTTACCAGTCGTAGAAGTTTGGGGAATCTTCTCCGCACATCGCTGTTTTGGAAAGAAAAAAAAAAGAACCCGGGGGCTCCGCATTAATAGAAAAGAAAAATTAAAAACATTATTAAGAATCTAATATTACATAAAATAGAAACTTACAATCTTTTATATGCTCATGAATTAATGTAAACTTACGTTAGAAAACATTAGAAGTGTTGTTGAATATAAATATGTATATAGTTTTTAAATATGTAATGTGAAAAATGAAATTAAAAATAAAAGTAAATAAAAAAACAAAACAAAACAAAATAATTGTAACAAATTAAAGATAAAACACAAGCTTACGCTGCATTATTATTATTATTATTAACTGGCATTAAGAACTCGAAAGTTCATTGCCGCAAATACCAAATAATCCCGGAGCCATTGTTTCCGTCCCTGAACGCAATCCTTCAATTCGCGATCATCGTATCCTATTTCTTTCAGGTCCCTTCTAATATTATCCTCCCATCTACGTTTCGGTCTACCTAGTGGTCTTTTCCCGTTTGGTATACCGACCAATATTTTGTGCGTCGTTCGATCCTCCCCCATGCACCGAACATTTTACGAACAACTTTGTTTTCGAAAACTCTACATTTCTTTTCGTCCTGTAACGTAAGCGACACCACGATTCGCTACCATAAAGGACTACCGGCAGGATGATTGTCCTATATATCCTGATTTTCAATTACCTAGACAGCAACCGCGAGCTGAGTAATTTGTTAACCGAATAAAAACATGAATTGTCTAGATTGATTATTTTCTTAAGTTCTTCGTTAATTTCGTCAGTCTGGTTTATGATCTGATCCTAAATACCTAAAGTTGCTGATCCGCTCAAAAGTTTTATCCCGGACGACCAAAGTTCCAATACTAGGCCTATTCTGAACTACTCTATCGATTACCATGCATTTGGTTTTACGCAGCATACCAATTATTTTAGATAAATTTCTGTTTCGAACAACAATGGCAATAATTTAACCATACATTACCTAATATAGTCACTCTGTCGGGATTTATACTTGTTGCATACAGGATTACCAGCTAATTTTAATTCTTCTAGTTTAAGATCCTTGACAAAGTCTAAATGATTTATTTCTCTTATCTGTAAATGAAAACATTGATTAATAACACAGCACTACTTTTTGCTTGTTAAACTTGTAAATAGAAAAAAAAAAAAAGAAAATATCTATTTACCTTATTATCGCCTATGTACAATATTTTCAATTTGGGAAACTTTTTATGAAGTACGTTGAGTTTTTCAATTAAGTTCAATTTGTTTCCGTCCAAATTTAAAGCTTCCAAATTAGGGATATATTCTGCGACAATATCCAATACAGTCATTAACATAACTGGACGAAATAATGCGCAGAAATAATCAGAAACAAGATCTGTAATATCAAGATAAATAAATTTAACAAATAATCAATTTATTTTGAATAATGTTGTTTATCTTTTTGTCAAGATTTATTCTTACCAGGATCTTGATGAAATTTAGATAAGTCTAATGCGTTGTTTTCTTGAACATATCGTTTAACCATAGCTTGCTTCATTTGTTCTTTTAATTTATCATTAATTTCACAATGTGGAAAGCCTGGTTTAACTCTAACTTGTAGTTTAAAACCATCAGTGGTTGTTATTTTTCGATCACAGGCAAGAAGTGCACTTGCAGTTTTATGATCATCAACATAAAAAACAGCTTCGGATCCCATAGTCTTGTACTGTAAACAAAATTAATATTAAATAAATTCAATGAAATTATTTTAAATACAAGTAATATTGTATTAATACGTATTATGTAATCTATATTTAATAAAAAGTTATTAACATTTATGTTAATATGTGACAGTGAGAAAAATATGCTTTTCATGAATGCTTTTATATACTTTTGATAATGTAATAGGTTATAAATGTAAAATAAATAATATTCTTATCAATAACGATGAAAATGTAATTAGTGTTTTTAGGTTAAACATAGATGATATGGTATATGAAGTAATACTTACCATAATGGGAACGAAAGTCTCAGGAGCAATATAACTCAAAAGATTATTTATTATGTAATCTTTTGTATACTGTTGTCCATATGGCACCTAAAGAACAATATATATTAATTAACATATTTGTCTTGCATTTCTACCATAGCATGATGAAAATAAATATACATAAAGTTATGTTTAATATTAATGACAAATATATTTGAATATTTGTTGAATATCATAGTAATGCTTTTTAAAAATTATTAAACACAAAATGAATGCAACAATGTATATTTATCAATGATTCAAAGGGTTAAACAGAAAGTTGTAGAAACTGAATTTAGAATAATATAAATATATGTATATTAATACTTACCATGATTTTATACCAATTAGCTTCACCAAGGGAAAGTGGTTGTCTAGGAACTAAGCCACCTCGGAAACCACGAGGTGGTAAAGGGCTGTTTCTTCCCCTAGATAACCCACGGCCTCTACCTCTAACAACAACTTGTCTATTATTGTTGTTATTATTATTATTATTATTGTTGTTAGAATTGCCTCCCATCGGAATATCTTCGTCAATAAGAGCATCTAGAAATAAATCTCTCACTACTCTCATATTTCTAGATGGCCTTGGTTGTTGTTTGAATGAAACACGAGGTCGGGAAGCATATCTTCCATCCCGTCTCAAGTGTCTATCATCGTGCCCTGGAATCATTAAAAAACAAATGTTAATTGATATATTATTTTGCTTGCTTTTTCGATATTTTTAACAATTATTAGAAAAAAGAAAAAAATGAAAAATTCAGAAAAAAATGATTTTTTTTTTTTTTTTGGAAATAGTATATTAAAAAATGAAAAATATATTAATAATTATTACGATATATAGAAATGGAAACAAATGCAAGCGATGAATAAAATATTGAAAATAAGTTTTCTTTGTTCTTAATTCAAGAGCGTTGTGTAAAGCGTAGTTAGATATAAATGATAATTTACCAAAGTAATGTTTTTCCTCAGTATTATTTACTCGTCCACCACGATTATTCCAAGCAGCTTTAGCCGATCTCTTAGGCATTTTGGCAAATATATTTTTTGTTGATACACTTTATAAACTCAAAAATATAAAACTTGTAACTTTGCACCTAATGCAATAGGTTAGAAACCAACACGACACCTTAACGAAGAAACTTACAACTGACCAGTACGAACACAAGAACCTAGACGACCGACCAGTTCAAGTGCAAGACTTAAAATGACGAATTTGGAGAAAATGGCTGTGATGGTCAGTACCTCGAGCCGCCGAAAGAGAAATTAACAAAATTGTAAAACTAAATGATTCTTATATTAAAGACAAATGAGGAAATATTCGATTCGAATATAAATTTTAATAATATTAAACGAACAAAAAAAATAAAATATTTTTATAATTAATAAATATTAATAAAAAAAGGAAAAAGTTATTTGATCGTAGCGCCACCAAGAGGTCACATTTAAAAGTTTTTCTTACACTCCACCACATTGATGACGCATAAGGAACTCTATGCAACAGACTATACTTTAAGGACTACCCGACTTTCTCATCTCAGACTATACTAAAAAATGCTATAGGATTATTCATACAAAAATAAATATGTTTTAAAATTCTAACATTTTAGCAAAGAATTCGAATTTTAAATGAAAATGAATAATAAAAATTAAACAAAACAAGAAGAAAATTTATAAATATACAGGTCTTTATACATATTTCTGTTTGCATATAATTTATATACAGATGAAAAATCGTATAATAGATGCTAGAATAGAAATTAATAGAAAATTCCTTTGTCAATGGAATTTCTATTCTATGAATCTATACAGCTATACAGAATTAAACAATTGAATGATTTTTTAATTATAGAAAAATTCGAATATTTTAATTCAAATATAAATGTTGGCAATATTGAAAGGAAAAAATAAATAAAAAATTCTATTATTATTTAATATTATTTCAAAAGAGAAAGTTTCTTGTACCGTAGCAACATCCTATAGATTTCTAACAAAAAAACCGGTTTTTAGATATTCCCTTCCCCCACTGTGATGACTCATGAAAGGCCCGACGGTACTAACTGTACCTTAGGGGGTATGTTTTCCTTTGTGTATATATCTACCTGAACCTTAGAGGGTACGTTTTCCTTTGTATATATATATATACCTGCAGAAATGCTATAGGATCTGTCGTGAAAGAAACGTATGTGAAAACTGTACATGTTCAAAAGAGAAATCGAATTTTTCTCTTTTCCAAATGTCTATAAACATATTTTGATGAATCTATACAGCTATACAGAATTAAACAATTGAATGATTTTTTAATTATAGAAAAATTAGAAAATTTTAATTCAAATATAAATGTTGGCAATATTGAAAGGAAAAAATAATTAAAAAATTCTATTATTATTTAATATTATTTCAAAAGAGAAAGTTTCTTGTACCGTAGCAACATCCTATAGATTCCTAACAAAAGAACCGGTTTTTAGATATTCCCTTCCCCCACTGTGATGACTCATGAAAGGCCCGACGGTACTAACTGTACCTTAGGGGGTAAGTTTTCCTTTGTATATATATCTACCTGTACCTTAGGGGGTACGTTTTCCTTTGTATATATATCTACCTGAACCTTGGAGGGTACGTTTTCCTTTGTATATATATATACCTGCAGAAATACTATAGGATCTGTCGTGAAAAAAACGTATGTGAAAACTGTACATGTTCAAAAGAGAAATCGAATTTTTCTCTTTTCCAAATGTCTATAAACATATTTTGATGAATCTATACAGCTTTACAGAATTAAACAATTATATTATTTTTATATTAAAGAAAAAGTAAAATGATTTCAATTCAAATATAAACTTTACGATAGGTATCAAATAAATTTAATATTTGTATAATTAATAAATAACATTGTAATTAAAAAAGGATTAATTATTTTGAATCGTAGCGCCAACTTGTAGGCACTTTTAGAAGTTCTAATTTACATTCCCTTACATTGATGGCGTATAGATGGCTGGACTCATCTGATATTTTAAAATTCTAATTTTTCAGTAGAGAAATCGAATTTTAAACAAAATTATAAATAATATTTATAAGTATTTGCTTAAAAATATATTTTCTTAAATTTTCGAAGTAAACTTTGATAATTACAATGACCAATGAGAGAACATAGTTGAGTACAATTTGATACCAAGATAGCCAATCATTGGAAATTACTTAAATATATATTGACAATGATTGGTTTAATTTCAAACAGCATAAACGTCTTATCCAATCGTAGTAAACCTTTAATATGAATATTTTGTTTGATAAGAAATTATCATTTTGATTGGAAATAGTGTTAAGACCAGTTTACACATTTTGTTAAGACCAACTATATAATCATGTTTGCAAAATAGATAATTTCTTAAAGGCTAAATTTAATGGATCGTCACTTAGTTGCTGTCATTTCTGATAATCGGCATACGATATGCCAACTCACCTACTATTATGTAGATATGAATTTTATTACAAAAGTATTAAAATTTGTGACAAAGTATTAATTTATTATGAGCTAGAGTGACGTTTTATATATTTAAACTTATTAACGAGGGAACGTATACTTTGTCACGATGGCGAATTCACTTGTCGCAAGTAGTCAGGATAATACTTCGAAATTCTTAGAATCCCTCCAAGCCGATTTGAAGTTCCTTGCTTCTGAAAGTAAGAAAAAATATCCTCAAATAAAGGAAGTAAGTTACAATTACTTATATTATTTTAATACACTTTGCTATTATATTACTTAGATTAAATGTAGGTTAAGTTTTAAAGAGTGTAACTTTATAGTTACCATTATACCAATAAGCATAATATTATGATTATTTTTAATATAAATAATTATATGTTATAAGTAATAAATATCAATGATGTATGTGCAATAATTTATTAATTAATATGAAATAATTTTTTACAGTCATGCGAAGAAGGAATAACAAAAATAAGGTCTGCTATGAGTGCATCTGGAGGTCCAATATATTATATTGTAAATCAAATCTTATATCCTTTAGTTCAAGGTTGTGAAAGTAAAGATTTAAAAATCATTAAAGTTAGTATCTTCTAATGATATTATATTATTATAATTAAAAGATATAATGAACGTCATATTATTTATACATTAGTACATATTAATAATATTATTCAATTTTTTCAGTTTTGCTTAGGTATAATGCAACGATTAATAACTCAGCAAGCCATAGATCAGAAAGGTGCTCGTTATATTACAGATACATTATGGATGCTTATGGAATTAGGAACCGAAGAAGTTAAAGTTTTACAGACTGTAACTCTTCTTCTTACAAGTAATACTATTGTTCATGGAGATACACTTGCAAGAGTAATTAGAAATATATATAAATATATATATCAAATTATAAAAATAAGATGTTTATAATAAAACGTAAATTCACATTATTATCAATGGAAATTTTTATTTGCAGAATCTGGTTCTTTGCTTTAGATTGCATTTTACCAAGGATTGTACGACTATCAATACAGCAGGTGCAACAGTAAGACAATTGGTATCATTAGTATTTGAACGAGTAGTTGCAGAAGATGAACAGACACTCGATCATCCAGAAATTGAAGAAGTTAATTTGGAGGAATTAAAAACTCCGACAAATCAAGCACCAAAAGGTCTTGGACCTTGTGCTGCTGATGCATATTTAATGTTTCAGGTAATTTTATTTATTTCTTTTGTTTACTTAAGAAACGAATTGAAATTAAGATTAAATGTTTTATGTATTTTTTAAAGGATTTAGTACAATTGGTAAATGCTGATCAACCATATTGGCTCATAGGGATTACTGAAATGACAAGAACATTTGGTTTAGAATTATTAGAATCTGTTTTAACCAACTTTTCGTCTGTATTTTTTAAGGTATTTAAAAAGAACATGTTATATAGATAAATTTAAGTATGGTAAAACATTTGTCAAAATAATTTTATTTTATTTAGCATCCTGAATTTAGTTTCTTACTAAAGGAAAGAGTGTGTGCACTTGTAATTAAATTGTTTTCTCCCAATATTAAATATCGTAACTCTGTGCCAGCATCGGTACAACAAGCAACGCCACTCGATAAACCTTATTTTCCAATTAGTATGCGTTTATTAAGAGTTGTATCTATCCTCATACAAAAGTATCATTCACTTTTGGTAAGTGTAAATAAAATGTTAACATCGAATATAAAAAAATAATTCGATAATATATTAATAAGGATTATTTTCTTTCAGGTAACTGAATGTGAAATATTTTTGTCTTTGATTGTTAAATTTTTGGATCCAGACAAGCCTACCTGGCAAAGAGCTTTAGCATTAGAAGTATTGCATAAGATGACTGTACAAGCAGATCTTTTAACAAATTTTTGTGAATGCTATGATTTGAAACCACACGCAACAAATATTTTTCAAGATATTGTAAATAGTTTAGGTGCCTATGTACATAGTCTTTTTGTTAATCCACAAATGATTGGTCAAACTGGAACAGGTAATTACATGATGAATTTAATAGTAAAATAATATACGAATGATCAATATATATATATATATATGTATATTTTACATAGCAGCAAATACACCAATACCTCAAGGAACTGGTTCTCCAATCTTCACAGGTATGCCCGTTGGTCCTGGCATATCTCCACAACCTGGATTTTATTCGCGTGGTATTTGGCTACCAGTAGTAGCATCATTTACAAGTGGACATACCAAATCTATTTAGTAAGAATCATGTGATTATTATTAAATTCTGTTAAATGTAATTTATTATTTGGCATTGTTCTGATTTTCAATTTTATTATTGCCACCACTGTTGTTATTACTGCTTTTGCTGCTATCATTCTAATAATATAATAGTAGTAGGAGCAGTAGTACTGGTATTTATAATAATAGTCATTATATATGGTTAATATTTTATTATTGCTAATATCGAATTCTTCTAAATATGATCTGTGTGTGAGAGAGAGAGAGAGAGAGAGAGAGATATTTACATAATTATAAGTGTAGAAAAATATGTGTTTCAGTTTGGAAATGCTTGATAAAATTGAACCACCACAAATACCAATTGGTTATGGAATTAGTGTAGCTTATGCATGTCTATTAGATATAATACGATCAATTGCTCTTGCAATTAATGGCACAAAAGAAGAAAATGCTGAAAGTCATTATAAGCCGACTGAATTTGAACAAAAATTGCATGTACAACTGATCACTTCCAGTTGGTGTGGTTTATTGGCAGCATTAAGTCCATTGATCGATGCAAGGTATTTTTCCATTGGGATATTATTTTTCAAATTATTCATATTTTCTTATTTTAATTTGATGATATATTTTAATAAATATCACAAAACATTTTCAGTACTGATGAATCTGCTACAGAAAATGTTTTAAAAGCAATACAAACATATGCAGCTCTATGTGGTCAACTGGATTTGCAAAGTCCTCGTGATGCATATATTACTGCAATATGTAAAGGTTCTTTACCACCTCATTATGCCTTAACAGTACTGTATAATGCACCTCAAGGTATACCATGTGCCCGCACACAAGAATCAAATCAATATAATTTATCTATGGGTGAACCAGATCATCGACATCAAGTTGTTGCTGTTGGAACTCCTTTACCAACGGCTTCTTTACCTGTTGGTATGTCAATATTTTTCTAAATAAATTCTTTATATGTAAATATTACATAATTACTATACTATGATTTAATGGTAGCGTATCACTTATCTTATTTTGGATAACTACAAGTAAAAATAGTGCAACATACTTTTACATTTATTATATTTTATAATTATTCAAGCACGTTGCATTATTATGCCAAGTGATCAAATATTAAATATAATAATTATACTTAGGTGCACATCAAGGTCCTGTTATGTTAACTGCAAAAAATCTTCAATGTATGCGCGCATTGTTGTCATTGGCACATTGTCATGGCAGTATACTTGGTAGTGCTTGGCATTTAGTACTAACGACTCTTCAACATCTTGTTTGGATACTTGGTTTGAAACCATCTACTGGTGGATCTTTGAAAGCTGGAAGATCTGCTGCTGATCCAAATGCAGTATTAACTAATGCTGTAATGGCAGATTTACCTGTACTTAGTGCTATGTTAAGCAGATTATTTGAAAGTAGTCAGCATCTTGATGATGTGGCTTTACACCATTTAATAGATGCTCTTTGTAAACTAAGTCACGAGGCAATGGAATTAGCATATTCAAATAGAGTATGTGATTTGATATCATTTTAAATATTGTATTTATACTTTCATTAGAATATATTTTAATTTATTTATATTTATTTTTTAGGAACCATCACTTTTTGCTGTAGCTAAACTTTTAGAAACAGGATTAGTAAATTTGTCACGCGTCGAAGTTTTATGGAGACCACTTACAAATCATTTATTAGAAGTATGTCAACATCCACATATTCGTATGAGAGAATGGGGTGTTGAAGCAATAACGTATCTTGTAAAAATGGCATTACAATATAAATATCCACAACCGTTGCGTGATAACCAAGTAAATTTTATAATTATTTATTACAATTAATAATTATTAATTATCAACAAGTAATCTAGACGTGATTTACGTTTAATATTGATTATTGAATAGAAATTAATTTTCTAATTGTATTCTTACAGAAATTACAGACGTTACTTTTGGGACCGTTATCAGAATTATCTTCAGTACATCATGGAGATGTTAGACAGCGACAATTAGAATGTGTTTTACAAATACTTCATGGTGCTGGAGAAACATTGTTTCATGGATGGCCATTAGTTCTTGATATTATTGGAGCAGTGTCCGATCATCATGGGTAATTATATATCATATTGTGGGACGAGCGTCTCCATGCCAAACTTATTGGGCATTCGTGAGAAGGATTGGTCGATGGGCCCTGAATAGCTCAATTGGTTAATAAAGAGCAGTCACTCGGAAAGCGAAAGATCCGTAGTTCGAATCCCGGTCAAATTTTTTTCACGAATCCCACAATATTATAAATTTATATTGTAAAATGATATTTCATGATTTTTATACGTAATATTAATAGATATTTGATTAAAAAATCTTTGTTTGTAGTGAAGCCTTAGTACGCATTGCTTTTCAATGCCTTCAACTAGTAGTAACTGATTTCTTACCAGTAATGCCATGGCGATGTCTCCCACAATGTGTTGACACAGCAGCAAAGTTTGGATCACAAACGCAAGAATTAAATATATCACTTACAGCTGTTGGCCTAATGGTGAGAACGTAGTTGTTATTATTAACTGAAAATAATGATTCTATAGAGAAAAATATAGTTATCAATATTTAAAGACTTATTTTATACATTTTAGTGGAATATCAGTGATTATTTCTATCATAATCAAGAAAAATTATGTGTCTCTTTACGTGGAGACTCGTCATCCGTATTTCCTGATTTTCCTGGTACAACAAATATTCCTCCATTTGATAAACTATGGATGTGTCTTTATGCAAGATTAGGTAAACTTTAATATTTCTTTTCTGAATAAATGATATATTTGTTATAGATATTATTATTATTATTATTATTAAAATATATACCTTTTTACAAATATGATTTTTATCAGGTGATCTATGTGTGGATTCTCGTCCTGCTGTACGAAAATCAGCTAGTCAAACTTTATTCTCTACAATTTCTGCACATGGTAGTCTTTTACATCAACCAACATGGCAAGCTGTGCTTTGGCAAGTTCTTTTTCCATTATTAGGCAAAGTAAGAAGCTTATCTAATTCAGCAAGCAATGAAAAAGTTGATACTGGTGGAAACATACTTATTCATCATAGTAGAAATACTGCACAGAAACAATGGGCAGAAACACAAGTATGCATTTAATATATTCTAAAGTTAATATATAAAAAATTTGATATTTGAAGTTATTTTTAAATAAAAATATCATTTTATAGGTATTAACATTAAGCGGTGTTGCAAGAGTGTTTAATACAAAACGTCAACTATTACAATTATTAGGTGATTTTCCTAGAGCTTGGTCATTACTTCTTGAATTTATAGAAAATTCTGCTCTGAGTAAGAATAACGAGGTATTAACACGATCTCTCTTTATATAATTAAACATACGAATAACATTTTGAGCAGATAAAAATATATATAATATAAATCTTTCCTAGGTATCTTTAGCAGCATTGAAATCTTTTCAAGAAATTTTATATTTACAAAAGGGATGCGATAATAATGAAGTAACACATTCAGCTGATTCTGAAGCACTTTGGATAGTAGCATGGCGTGTTTGGCTTAATATTGGTACTGAAAGTACTACACCTCCACAAGAGAATGAAACAGAACCTTATGTTCCTTCGCAAGCCTTTTTGACTGCTCTTGTTCATATATTTCCAGCTGTCTTTCAACATATTAGAAAAAAGTACGTAGTTCATTGTAATTAAAAGGGGTGGCCCGTCCCATGCGTTGCTGTGGCTCACAATCAGTCCGATACACACGTCAATAAAATAATATTGCGATTATAAATTGAGATATAAACTATCCTATCTTTCAAGTTGAATGAAACTGCACAGAGTGTGCAAAATTTGATTAAAATCGGTTCAGTAGTTCAGGAGTCCATTACGGACAAACAACGTGACACGTAATTTATATATATTAAGAAAAAGATATACTTAGATATTTACTTTTCTTTATTACAGATTTACAGGAACTGATTTAGATAAATTATGTGTTGTATTAAAAAATGTAGTCGCAGTCCCAGTACACGGGGAATCAACACCATACATTCTACCTACCGTACCAGATGTTGTTCTTACACATTTGCAAGACGGTGTACTACATTCTATGGAACTTCTTCAAAAGGTGCCATATTATTTTATTAGATAGATACCTTAGTTGGTTTGATCTTCTTGGATATTTAAAAAAAAAAATAATCAATTATAATTAGGAAGCGTTGAATGGACCTGAAAACCTGAGAACAATGATAGTTTTAATATTTCTTCAATTATTAAGTTTCTCAAAGCTTGCTTGTGAAGCTCCTACTTATGGTAGAATACCAACTAAACACATTTCGCAAATTAGAGGTGTATCTGTAAGTATCTTTAATTATTATTGAAACAGTTTATGATAAGTTTTGAAATATTTTTAAATTGACATCATTTATTTAGGCTGACTGGGTGATCATGAATTATGTTCCTTTTGGAGAAAAAGCATTATCCATGGTTGTAAATTTATATCAAAAGACTGCACACGAAATGGCTGTAATTGACGGACAAGTATTAAAACATATAATAGAAGCTCTTCATGTGCCTCTCTCTATGAAGTATGCATGTCCTTCTTCAACAACATGGAAATTAGCTGTTACAAGTTTATTAGCTGTTTTGCATACTGGTTTACCATTAGCACGTAAATACCCAGAGCATTTTCAAAGCATGTGGCCTGAACTTGCAAGCACATTGGATGACTTTTTATTTCCAATAAGGTACAGACTTTTGATCTAATATTATTTTCCCCATTTAGTTTATAAATAATATTTTTATAGAATTGAGAATTAAATTATTTTTATATCATTTTTTAAGTGTAATAAATACAGAACGTGGTGCTGAAGAAATTCAAGCTGATGAAGCTGTTGACTGTCAAGTGATGGAATTACTTAGAGATGAAGTATTACCGCATTCACAATATATACCTCATCAATTTATTTTGCGAGTTGTTATGCTTCTAAACAAAGGATCTATACATTCTGCAACTACAGTTAATATTGGTAATATTATCGTTATATGTTTGATCATATGAGAAATAATTTTTACATTTGATAGAAATAAATATTACTGTATAATTATAGAAAGCAGTGGTGAAGCAAAGTTAAGAGAAGAATTTGCAAAAACATGTTTTGAAACATTATTACAATTTTCTTTATTGGATGGTTTAAATAATGAATTGGAATCTGACTCTAATAAAACTATTGAAAATGATGAAGGTGGAGTTGCAGGTCGTTTAGCAGTTACTGCACTTTTACATAGATTTCAAGAAGTTTTACGGAGATTCATTGAAAATGAAAGGCGTAGTGGGAAATGTCCATTACCTAGGTAACAGTATCAGTATGCTTTCAAAAATAAGATTGGATATTTATAATATCAAATGATATTTTACATCAACTTTAAACATTATAAATTATAAATATTTTCTTATATCTGTAAAATACTTTTTTATGGTGTCTTTTTCTAGGTACAGATTATCAGAAATATCATTCGTTTTAAAAGCCGTTGCTACACTTGTAATATCACTTAAAAAAGCTCCTCCTAATAAAGGTATAATACTTTAAATATAATCTTGATTTATATATAATTTTCATTAATTTAGAGACAATATTATTATTATTATTATTATTATTATTATATGTAAATTATAAAAACAACATTGTATGTATTTTTCAGTTGATAGATCTGTGTGGGAACAATTAATTGCATTATACCCATGCTTGGTAGAATGTACAATTGCATCTGCTTCTGGACAAGTTACTCGTTCTTTACGTGAAGCTTTATTACAATATCACGATTTGTTAAAACCACCTTTAAATAATACACCAACTTCAACAGGTGTCTGACCACTGTATTCATTTCTATTGAAATGTAATATTGACACGTCATATTACAAAGTAATCAAATATCATAAATACGTGAGATATATATTTCAATGTAATTTTATTTGTATATTATGGGCATTTACTTAGAGCACGACAATTAGATAAATATCTTTATTATTACATTGATTAATGAAAAATCAATCAATGAATAATATATGTTTTGTAGTATAAAAGAGGATAAGTGATAATGAGAGTTGAAATTTGTATAAATTTTTTTAGCAAAACGCGTCTATACATAATGCTTGGCAATCAAAAATAAGCTAATATGAATTTCTTAATATAATTCATAATAATAATAATTATTATTATTATATAATAGTAGTACCTGCAATAGCAAATATTATACACACATATAGCATCAATTTACAATTGTGCTAAAAGTTAAATCATATTGTCAATATGTTTTCCTTTATTTTGCAAATTTGATTTAATTTTAAGAAAATATTTTAACAACAAATATTACATGGAATCACAAAACAAAAGTTAGTTTATTGAAAATAAAACAAACTTTAGTTTTTTTTTTATTTCATCAGAAGTATTTGTAAAAGTAAATGAATATCATGCATCTTGTAACATAATTTATAATCAGTGTCGAATAATAACATATATACAATTATACACATGAATGTGTGTGTGTGTGTGTGTGTTAATGATTCAAAAAGTAGTTAGATAAATATACAGAAAAACCAAAAAAAAAAACAAAAGAAAAGGTTGAATAATTTATTTTGATTTTATTTCGTACTAATGATTAATCATTTTTGAATTCCTTTTTTTTCAAAACAATACGTGTAACTTCGATTACTTTCATGCACACACTGAAGTCATATTATACATGTACGCATATACACGTATACGCATATTTTTCAAATCGTGTATATATTTACAGTTGGTCTTCTTATGGCTGGCTTATTTCAAATTGATAATGGTGTAAATATATGAGATAAAACTAGGCAACTACGTTTGTGTATTAATTACACAAGACTATTTTATAAAATGTATGACGTTGATACCTAATATATATATATAATTACTTTAATGTAATAAAATATCATAAGCATAAGTTGTAAATAAACTCATGCAAATTCAATAAAAATATCATAGCTATTAATATTATAATTTTATATCCTATATATAAATATATATAAATATATATATATGTTCATGCATTAATTTTCTTTTTTTCTTATTTAATAGAGGTAATTAACAATGAAAAAACTTTGATAAGAGAGAAGACACATTTCGAAATGTCATTTTTATTTAATGATTTATACACTCATGTTATAATGATAATATTATTATAGTTTTACGACAGATCAGACAATATATAAATAATTATTTTAGCAGAAAATAAGAACAAATATTACTTGATATGCCCTTTTCTTTGATATTGCATTATGATACCTGCGTATATAATATAATTATATTGGTCATAATAAGCATAGAGCAGGGGGGGGTCGGCAACCTGTGGCTCGCGAGCCACATGCGGCTCACTGCGGCTCGCTGCGGCTCTTTAGTTATAACGAGAAACCGATGAATAAATGTAGTTTTTTTTATTTGTTAATCAAAAAGATTTATTTATATGAATTATGCGAGTACTATTTATTATGTTGGCAAGAAAAAATTTGGTGGTTCTTGAAAATCTTTGAAATTTTGTAAATTGTAATTTTTAGCTCTTCCAACTCAAAAGTTTGCCGATCCCTAGCATAGAGTATTATAATTATGAAACAGAGCATATTTCACATTATACTGTTAATAAAAATACTAATTTAAAATATAACTATATTGCTTTTAATATATAATATATATATATATTTAATAAATATTTGTCTCCTATAATAAGATTTATAAAAATTGTTTTGTTGTATGTATCGTAAAAGTTTAAATAATTTCTATCAGAAAATCCTTATCATTTTTCAAATACAGTGTAGTTTTATATTTTTGTTTTTATTTTCAAAAATATACTCTGTATTTATTATATTTGGTAGCATGTATTGTTTTTTTTTTTTTTTTTGTGATTTGTATAATCAACGATCAAATATTTTCTAATTATATATAATCAAAAAAAAAAAATAAAAACAAAACAAAAGATATTTTTTCACAAACAAAGATCCGGGCATACAAAAATAAAACTATAATAATGTGTTCACTTAATATACGACTTGTACCATTCACGATTTATTATTGATTGAATTATAGATAGAATAAGAGATTGCAATTTTATATCAGACTCTGAAACATATAGATGTGTATAATCATTTTCATCTTAATAACTATAATTTTGCAGTAAACTAACAATAATAAGCATTATTTTTTCCCATGTATTATTAAGATCAATTTTATTCATTTATAATTCAGTGTAATGTTACGCAATGATGCACACTAAACATACACACAGCACAGCACAGCACAACACAGCACAGTTCAGTGAAATTGTTTTTACTGAAAAATGTATTTTGCATATACGTATTATTTAACCTTTGCTTACCACATTGGGCCCAAAGGGACCCAAGACCTTAAGCGTTTAAGCGTATTACTTCAGGGAGGTGTGGTAAGCAAGGATTAATAGAGCATGTAAGAGAAATTTAAGGAGACTAACAACTATTTTCCAAAGTAGCACATATCTAGAAATATTTTAATGACATACTTGTAATTGTTTATAACTAAGAAAATAAATAATAATTAATTCACAATATATATCTTTTTTTTTTTTTTTTTTTTTTTTTGAAACGTGCGGATATTTTTCTAATTTGTCAAGGGAGTATTATAATCTAATAGTTCAGTAATTAAATCTAGAATTAGTTTTAGTGACACGATAAAAGTGACATTAATTAATTAAAGCCCACCTATTATTACACATTGATTTATGAATATTTTCATAGATACATTATTATATAATATTATAATATATATTGACATCATCTTCCATTTGATTTTATTGACATTAAGTAATATGGTCATTCATTATTCTCTTTTTTTTCTTACATAATAAAGTGTGTTTATATTTAAAGGCAAGATTACATTGAGTTTAATATGTTAAGAGCGCAATAAACAAAAAACAACAAATGATATATGAAGTATTTTTGTGTAAATATAATATTCTCTTTTATATATATATATATATATATACTAACACAAAACAAAGTTATGGTGAATTTATTATATTAATATATATATATATATATTTCTTAAAACATTGCTTATTTTACTAATAAAATGAAGAATTTCATAATTATATGAAAAAAAAATCAAAAATTAAAAATAGATATACAATCAATGTAATTAATAATCTTGATTGAAAAATTTCGATCATTTGATATTGTGCACAAAAATACAATTATTTGTGTCATGTAATTTAATATAAAGATAATATTATCCTATTCATATTAAATGAAATATATATATATATATATATATTTACGTTTAAATGCATATAATAAAATATATATATATAGATTACAAGTTATCATTTAAACAAATATATTATTTTATAAAAAATATACGGAAACGGCATGTGTAATATATATATATATATATATTTTATGTTTTCATCATTATTAATAACAATAGTAAAAAAAGACAATTGTATATTATAAATTAAAATTAATAATTAAAAAATAATCAAACTTATATCATTTGATTTTAACCTTTGTTTAACACACTTTAGTCGGAAAGGACCCAGACGAATCATTTTTTTACAACTTGAGTCGTCATTTTTCTCAATTGTACTCAACTTTGATAATTTTTTCAACATATTTCAATTTAATTTAAACCTATAAAACTTATATAGTCTTTTTAAGTAAGTATTAAAGAAGTTTTAAAACAAATGTTGAAGTAAATCTATGCAATAGTTTTTTTTTTATAACAATTTTTCTCGTCCGGGTCCAAAGGACCCAGGTTTGGTGGTAAGGGTGTTACCCCCATGAAGGGTGGTAAGCAAAGGTTAATAGAAATACTAATACATAGATTGTGATGCATATTGTTGAAAGAAAATATGATTTATTTTAAGCATGCTATTTGTTTGTTTGTTTTTTTTTTTTATTTATCTTAATTAATAATATTATTAATTTATTAATTTATTAATTTTAATTTTTTTTTTTGTCATTTACTGTTAATTATTGTCAGTAGTTTAGATTGCAGTTTTGTTAATATTAACAATAAATTAGATTCTATTCGTAGGATTAATAAATTATTCAAATTAATATTTAAATAATAATAATTATACATATTATTTTGATAATAAAAAAATTAATTTATAATTTATAATTAATTAAATATATATACTTTTATATATATATAAATAAATAAATGAATAATTCACATGAAAGTTATTCATATATTTTATCCATTTAATTTAATAGTTGCTTTTAACTTTTGTCAGAAGAAGAAGTTTAAGCAAAACATTAATCGCATTTAACTGTAAAATAATATTTATATGAGATTACATTTGTTATACAGTTATAAAATAAAATCCTCCATTATTGTATCTAACAATTACAATTGTTTTACACTACGACGACGACATCGTAAAACACAATTACGCTTAGTATTATTACACTTTCCTTATTGTATTATTTATATTTAATTTTATTGTCATTATATTTGTAATTTTTGTTATAGTTTATTATAGGCATTATTTTATAGCCGGATATTTATATTAATCGATAAAGCTTTTCAGGCGAAAAACCTGAGTAGTTGCGTATTATCATCATCATCATATTATATTATTATTATTATTATTTTTAAATTTGAAATTACATAGAAAACGAAGGATTGCAACTCTCTTCGTTGAATAATAATAATAATTTAAACAAATTCTGATAATAATTATATTAATTTACTTAAAGTAATAATATCAATTGTCTTATTATTAAAAATTAATTATTTCTTATTAATATATACAAAGAAAAAGAATAGATATTTGTGAGAAAAAAAAAGAACATATGAAAATAAATATATTTGTTACGAGTGATTTTTAGTAAGATAGTAATTTAAAAGTAATTTAAATTAATAAATAATTTCTAGTATTATTTTATTATTATTATTATTATTATTATTATTATATTATTAATATATAATATAATAATATAATATAATATAATATGTATTATATATATAAAATATATAATAAATAATATTAATATATAATATAATAATATAATATAGTATAATATATATTATATATATAAAATATATAATAAATAATATTAATATAGAAAATATATAATATAATTAAATATATAATAATATAATATAAATGATAAATAATTAATAAATTTAATAGAAAGTAATTTAAAAATATAAAGAAACATTTCGATAGAACATATTTTTTTTAGTAAAGTTATAATAAAAATAAAAATGATTGTAGTTCAATTTACAATTTATGTTCGCGCGTACGTGTGTAATTATTTATTTATTGATTTATTTATTTGTTTATTTATTTTCTTCATCATCTTTTTCTTTGTTTTGTTTTGTTTTGTTTTTTTGTTTCATTTGTTTTTTTCTTTTTATCTGCGAACTCAGTCATATAATTAATAGTATTATTTGTAATAATATATCGAACACGTTTACGCGGCATTTATTAATGACAAATTGCGAATACACATTTACGTATATATATATATATATATATATATATATTACGATAGTGTAAACGCTTGCGTACGAATATACTACAAATTGTTAATTAAGATTATTATTCAGATATAGCAATATACATTGAATTTGTATATTTATTTATTTATATCCATTTAATTAAGCCAGATTTGTATTATGCAGATAATATTGTCATTTATAAGGCATAATGTAAGCTTTTAATTATTCATTCTCTAAAATCCCATTGTGTTATCATTTCTAATGTATTATTTTTTAAATGTTTATAATATTTATGTTATATAATGTTTATGTACTGTATGTGTTAAATGTACCCATAATTATGAAATTGGTCTATGTCATACATATATCTCTTGTTTCGAAATCTTATTTCAAAATTTATACTTGAACACTGTATAAATTCTACACAATATTGAAATAACAAACATTATCTAACGATTTATTTTTGATAATATTTTCAAATTACATTGAATTCATTTAGTTTATAATAATGTAGTACGTAATAACTGATAAATTCATTTGTTTATATTAATTTTGACTTAAATTACGACCACTTTCATAATTATTGGTAAAAATATGTAAACGAATCCATCGTGTGCCATATTTAAGATTTGTCTTATTTTTTGTCTTCTTTTTCTTCTTTTTCTTTTTCTTTTTATTCTCTTGTAGTTTTTATAATAGTAATTTTTAGAGAACAGTCTCAAGTAGTGATAGTATCAGGCACTGATAATAATAATAAGTCATGTTTACAAATTGTAACTAAAGAATTATTCATTTTTTTTGCAATTTGTATATTTTGATAGATAGATATGCGGATGTATGTGTGTATGTGTGTGTATGTGTGTTGAATATCTGTATATATGAGTATATAAATAAATAGATTATACATCGTGTTCATTATCGTGCTTAATTATTATGTTTAAAAATGATGATGATGATGATTATTATTATAATTATTATTACAGATAAATAAGAACTTTAGAGAAGATACTATTTTTGTTTTTTTTTTTGTTAGTTTAATATTTAAGTGACAAATAAAATGTAATATTTGAATAAAATTAATAATTATATATTGAGAGAAACAAAAATGTATCCTGAGAGTAGGTAATCATTTTTCTTTTTTTTTTTTATTTTTTCTTTTTTTTTTTTTTTATAGATTCTTGCATTGTCAAATTGTATAAGCTTTGTAATATGTACATGAATATTATATGAGAATTTTGCAATTACATTACTTACACATATGCTCTTTTTTTACAAGCTTTGTCTTAAGAATAATTATTGTCATCATTTTTTGCAGTTTTAAATACACGCATATATATATATAATGTGTACTGCAATCACTTGAGTTTTCTTCTTTTTTTTTTTTTTAAAGGTATATATATATATATTGAGTTTAAATATACTATAAATGTAAATATCACTATATATATATATTTTTTTTTATTATTATTATTATTATTCTCCACACATTATATAAATATCATTAAAGATTGCGAAAGAAGTTAAGGATTTGATTTATATTATTTTCTCTCGAACAGATGCATTTTTTTTGTCCAATGTTTAAATGTTCCTTTATCGAACAATATGTTGAACTCTCATCAAAAAATCTTGTTTAGTTTTAAATATACAGTAGTTTTTTTTTTCATTCCTTTGTTTTTTTGTTTGTTTGTTTGTTTGTTTGTTTATTCATTATTTGCTAAAAATGAATTATACGAGAATAGTATAAAGAATATTGCAAATTGGATTGTATTGTCATTATTATTATTATTATCATTATTATTATTATTATTATTACTATTATTATTATTCTTATTATTATTATTATTAGTATTATTATTTTCTTTTCATTCATTCATTCTTTCTTTCTTTCTTTCTTGTTTTCACTTTGAACATTTTAGTAAGAAACGAATAATTGATTAATTACTTTTTCTTTTTTTCTTTTCTCTCAATAATTACGAATATGAGAAACGTAAGAATAGATTACGATACCATCTTCTTCTTTTTCTTCTTCTTCTTCATCATCATAGACAATGCAAGAAAACATAATTATTACATTTTTCTATTGGATATAATAAGAGTTTGATATAATATATTCAGCATACTATTATTGATCTGTGTTAATGGATGTCCCATATAAGGATATCACACTTTAATTAGTTTTCTGCCATTTACGTGGCGTGTTCATATATATATATATATATATGTTCTCCAATATAACTTCTTTGTCCATTCATATGTTCTACGATCAATTAATTATATATATTGTCAAAGTGAATATGTAATATATGATATATATATACATACGTAGGTTGGAACTTAAATAGTGGCAACTAATAAATTCGTCAAACGTATTTGTATAGGTGTATTTGTTGTGTGTGTGTGTGTGTGTGTGTGTGTGTGTGTGTGTGTACATGGACACATTCGTATATGTATGCATGTACATATGTGTATGTATATATGCATAGATATGTATGTATTAGGAACTGAAATACTTTTAGAGAGTGTTATACATATTTATGTATACACACATATCCACACTTATATACATACATGCATACATATACATATATATATATATATATATATAACTTTTTTGTTTGGTGGTGATTTTTTTGAAAATATTTTTCTTTAAGATGTTGGATATTTTCATTCAATTTAGACAAAACAATGAAACAATTGGGCTATATATATATATATATTACTGCCAAGAGATTAGTACGAGAGATGATATTGAAACGTACGGCAGTTCTGTCTCTTCTCAATGATTCCAGTTAAATCTTCGAAATATCATCATTTAACGTAGCATATATTCTGGTGAATAATTCTCGCCACGCTGTAAACAACAAATGTTATGGTATATTCAATTTTGTCAATGTTACAATGATGCTAATTTATTATAAAAAAAAGAAAGTTAGAAGTGAAACTTTCAAATAAAAACAAATTTCGAGAATAATTTATTATAATAATATTATTATATTGTACTTTTAATTTGTAATTATTTATTTAATTATTAATTTAATTCTAAGAAATGTGCGCGCCTGTTCTTATGCAACCCTCCAGACACAGTTTGAAAATGTTGCTTGCGAGCGACATCTACTGGGGACGGAATTTTTTTTCTGCCCGAAAGATAGGCAACCCGTCATACATACGCGTATGAACAGTTTTGACTGGAAAAAAATTCCGTCCCAGTAGATGTCGCTCGCAAGCAACATTTTCAAACTGTGTCTGGAGGGTTGCATTTGTACAGGCGCACATTTTTATAATAATTACAAAGAAAATAAATAATACAACACTTTAAAAAAATGTTTGCAAATCAAATATTATTATAAATAATGATGATTTATAAATAATAATATGTTTGTCTCTTTTTCTCTTCTTACGTAGTATTAAGGCCATTTCTTTCCCTCCACTACATCACCGCGTTTTATTTTTTCAAATTACACCCATTCTAAAGAAGTTTTCATTTCAAAAAATTCTAACATTAAAAAAAGAATAACGAAACAAACATAACTTTATCTATTGGTACAAGTTGAAATTACTTTCTTACAAAACCAATATATAGAAAGTGTTCAAACAACAAGTTCAAACAAAAGTTTCAACAAAGTGTTGAAACTTAATTACAATAAAGCATTGTAAAAAGATGTTACAATTCTACAAATAATAAACTTACTTCATTAATATATTATTTAAACAATTGTTAATAACATTTAACAGATGATTCGTATGACCTAATAAAAGAATGTAAATATTCTTTCTTGATTAGAATATTATAATAATGAAGAAAATAAATAATGATTGTTTAACTTACCGACCAAGCTCGGCTGATATCACTTTTCGGATTTCTATATGGTTGATAACCATCTAACGAATTAGCATAATGTTTTCGCGGCCGTTGTCCATTTTGATAATCATCTTGGTCGATGTTAGGATAATCCTTGATTGTCGTCTTCGCAGATGCAATTCTTTCAGATGCGTATTGCTTCTGAAATGATTGAACAGAAGAAAGAAATAAAAAGATTAAATTTTGAATACGAATGGAAGAAACGAAAAAAAAAAGAAAAATACATTTTTATCCATTTGATTAATTAACCAATTAATTATGATGATAATTGATTGGATAATAATTTAATAATTGAATTAATTAATTAATGAGAGATAATAATTGATGTTTGTTACATCAAATGCTGACATTTGTACAATGTTACGTTTTATTTGGGGATTTTATTTGACTGTTGTTAACATTGTTATTTTATTGATGATAACAAAAAAAAAAAAGAATGTGACTTATACAAACCCTAAGTTCACGAGCCCTATCCCCACGAATTAGGTCTCGTAAATGTTGAAAACTACCAGCTTGGGGAACGTGAGATATGAGTGGGGATCCACCACCGCTGTTACGGGAAGTTGGCCCTTGACGTCGGGGTGGATGTAAATTTATTCTCCCATATAAATATGCAACGTCTTCAAATGCCTTACTTCGATGGGGTATTTGACCACTACGTAATCTACCCCTTGGGGGTACCGTATGAACTATTCCATAAACAGGTGGTGAACTACCAGCAGCACGAGTACGAGGTCGGTCAGTGTAATCTGTTGAAAAAAAAACAAAAACAAATAATACGAATAAATACTATTTTTTTAATCATTTTAATAATAATTAATAATTTAAATCAATAACAATATATAAATTGATAACAATAGGCGCATGTATTGGGTTGTTCGGAAAGTTCGTGCAGATTTTCGATAGATGGCATAAAATTGTTTTGCTAAAAAAAATCGGAGAAATTTTTGAAAAAAAAAAACGAAATTATTAAGTTACCCTTTAAAGATGGAGAAAAGGTTATGGAACAGAATTATTATTATTAGTTAGCATTAGGAACTCGAAAGTTCATTGCCGCAAATACCAAATCCCGCCATTGTTTCCCGTCCCTGAGTGCGATCCTTCCATTCGCGGTCTTCGTATCCTATTTTTTTTTCAGGATGCAACAGAATAGTACTTATATATAATTTAATAAATATAAATAAAAAAAATAATATATAAAAATATATAAAAATATTATAGACATTTTTCAATTATTTACAGAACTCAAATGTTACACATGAAGTAGAAATTTGAAATTAAAATGGCGCGTCTAGTCAAAATGACTGCTCTGGTATATTTAGTGTTAAAAATCTATTATCTTTTTTCTTTTTTATTTATTCCCCTTTGATTATTTTCATAATGAATTTTGTGTAACCCTTTGAAAATACACAGATTACGTACTCGTCATTGAATTTTTCTAACAGCTTTTATATAATCCGCTTTCACAATTCAAACATATACATATATATATATATACCAGTTGTAGTAGAAAAGATTCTTTTTTTCTTTTTATAAGCCCTTGTAGTGAAAAAGTAAGTTTTAAAAAGAAGAAGAAGAAGAAGAAGAAGGTAAAGTTGCTGCTTAGTAATCAATTGAAAATGAAAATATATATGTATATTATTGTTGTTATTTGTAAATGAATAAATATTATACAAAGCAAAAGCGAGAAAGAAATAAAACAAATGATAAATCAAAAAATCCGAGTTTAAGATCAAAGTGATGAAAGTTGAAAAAAAAAACAGATCACACGTGTAAGAAGTGAAATCTTCAAAAAAAAAAAGAAAAAAAAAACTAAGTTTCAAGAGAATTAGACGAATACAAAATATCTGATGTAGGATAATTGTATTCTCTTCTTATTTAGTATCGCGACCGTTTCATTGTTTCCCACCGCTCCGTTACATAGCCGCCTACTATGTAACTCCGTTACATTTTTTCAAATCACACCCATTCTAAAGAAGTTTTCACTTCAAAAGAAAATACATTTCAATTGCTATTAATTTGCGTGTATGTAAAAAATGTGCGTGTGCGAGTGTGTGCTTGTGTAGGTATGCAAAACGAATGGTATGCGTCGTTCATTGAGCAACAAGTAAACAAAAATATTGGAAAGGTGCACTTTTTGTTTTTTGCTGCCGCTTGTTTACATCGACAGGTGCAGATTTGAGATAATAAATTTGTGTAATTTCAATTGATAGTCATCATTATATAATTACAGAACAAAAATTAACCAGTTAAATGCGTTAGACGTGCATACTCGTCGTATCAGATCTCTACTGTGGTGCGGTTTAACGTGTATACTCGTCGTTTAAAATAACAAAATTATCCTACACTATAAAAAAAAAAACTCGAAATTACAATCAAATGTAATAAGAATATTATTTGTTTTGCGTTGGACGTGTATACACGTCGTTGCTTGTTTTTAATTCCGCACCATGTGATGATCTTTTCAAACTAAATTCCACAGTCAACTGGTTACAATTGATTGGATATGATTTTTCTTTAGTTTTTTTTTGGTTAGGGCGAGGAAGATTTTTTTCTTTTTTTTTTTTTTGGTTTTTTAAGAAGTAAAATATCTCGAGCTGTGCTTCAGGTGGCTTTAATGCGTGCATAAGTGCATTGTTATTTTTAAATGACGTTCTAACACTAGCCTGAGGGGGAGGGTGCACGATCCAATCGTATGTCTTCTTTTCCGTTTTCTTGACTAGAAATCAATTAACGTAAATCGAGGACAAAGAGAGCGACCCCCACCTGTTCGTTCGCTCATTATTATTTCATTCATTCATTCAGTTTATATTTCTCTCGATTACGTATTATTTCTGTAAATGAATCTTAACGTTATACCATCGAAATGAATATTAAACAAAAATAGAACTAATATTTCCCTGCTGTCATAATATACAAATTGAATTATTTCACGATTTTATAAATTGTAATCTTTTGCATTTGTATTATTTTAACATTGTTTTATTAAAATGTATCAAAAGTTTGTGTGCAATTTATTGTTATAATTGTTTCAGAAATAATGTTTTAATACATTATTAACATAAGTCAATAAATTGATATTATATGCAAATGAGTTTAGAAACTTGCACTGAACTTTGGATTAATCTTAATATTTTAATTTAATACTTCAAAGATTTTTGTTAAAACAATTATGTAGTTTTGAAATTAGTTTTGAATTAAGTGTATTTGTAAAGAATATTTTATATATTTAACTTTTAGGGTGTTAAATGCAAAAGGTTATATCTTTATCACTCCAATTATATTATTTTGATATTTATGATTTATATAGAATTTAATTAATATTTTAAGTAACACGTATAAATAATTAAATCATATTATAAAATTTATCTACCATTGTTTTTTAATAGAAAAAATTATATATTTAATTAATTAATAATTAATTATATATATAATATAATTAATAATTTATTATTAAATATTAATTATATATATTAAATTTATAAATTATAAATTTTATTATAATAAAATTCTAATTTTATTATATTTTAATTATAATTAAATTATATAAATATAAAATATATTATATATATATATATATTATATAATTTAATTATAATTAAAATATAATATAAAAAAAAATTGTTATAAAAAAAAAGTAAACGGATTATAATATAATTGAAGTAACAACAGTTAAATAATTATACGATAATAAATCTAAACTCTACAAACTAAATTTAACTAACAATATGTTAACATATATACACACATATACATATACATATATATACATATACATTTTCGGATTATTTTGATGAATATCTCACCTCGATAATCTATAGAGGGTTGAGGTGGTGCCGGATAATTATTCCACGCGTCATACGCGAAGAAATCTTGTAAGAATGGTAATTTGTTCATAACTTGAATGGCCCTACTTTGACGATTGCTATACCTCCATATCGTACGTAATTCTCTACACGTGGGTTCTCTATTATCATCCGTAGGATTATCACCCACTTCTGTCATCTGGGTTGACATAGAATCGACGTAACGTGGCCTAATACCTTCGACGAGCAATCTGCTCGACTGGGCCAAAATAAAAGCAGTCCATAGAGCCGTCACATGCATGTTCTGGAATATCAAACATAAAACAAATATCATACATAAAACAAATGTCATACATAAACATCACCTACTCGTATAATATTACTTCCATATAAATATAAATATTTTGTCGTGTTTGTTTGATTTTAAACCTTTTTCAAAATGTTGAAGTATCGTGAAAACAATGCATACTTTTGTTAAATAAAACGTTTGAAAATTTGAGGAAAGAGATTTATTTCATGCTCATAGATTTTGATTCTTTAAAATAAAACTTTAAATTAAATTAGATATTGATTTTATCTTGTTAAATATATATATATATATATATTTATAATTTAAGTAGTAATTATATATAAATAATAATTTTTTTTAAATATACATTTATAATTTAAATAGTAATTATATATAAATAATAATTTCTTAAATATATATTTATAATTTAAATAATATTTATATTTATATATAATTTTAATAATGATTATATTTAAATACAAATTTTTTAAATATATATTTAAATATATATATTTTAAATTAGATTAGATATAGATTTTAACTTTTTAAATATATATATTTATAATTTCAATAATAATTATATTTAAATAATAATTTAAAGTATATATTTATATAATATAATAATAATAATTATATAAAATAATATAAAATAATAAATTTATAGAATATAATAATAATTTTATAAAATATTATATAAAAATATAATATAATGATAATTTAAAATATATATACGTTTAAATTAAATATAAATTAAATGTAGATTTTAATTGTTTAAATATATAAATATTATTTATTTCCGATCCAATAAATTTTATCAAAAATTGTTTCAAAAACTTAATTTCATTTATTATTATATTATTATATTATTATATTATTACATATTAATTTTATTTATTTCAAAAGAAAATTTTTTATTGTATTTACAACATTGTATTATTTTTTGTTCAATAAAAAGAACGAACAATTTTTCTTTGAAACGTTTTTGTTTTTGTCTTTTTTTTTTTTTTTTTTTTTTTTTATTACAAACTTTTTCTATTCTCAACGATATTTCATATTTTTTATTAAAAAATAAGAAATTGTATTAAAAAATGATACGATCTTTTTATTCTCAATAGATTTTTTCATTACGTTCTTTTAATAAGATCGATATAAATATAAAATGAGAAATAAAGAATTTTATTTGTTGAAATATTTGATGGAATTGTTTTTTTTTTTTTAAATCCTTGTTTAAATTTATTTGAAAAGTATTTCAAATGCTCCATCGATTGGCATTGTTCTGTGCATGATTGATTTCAAACCTACGCACAAATTTTCGTATTTTACTTTCCTTTTATTTTATTATTATTATTATTATTTTTTTTTTTTTTTTATGTACCAGCAATATTCGAAAGGAAAATTTTCTAAATAATTTTTTTCATAGAAAATTCAATCGACAAAGTCCATAAGTAATTGAATTATTTAAAAGTGTAGATATAAATATAAATTTAAATTTATTTTTTCTTGTTAAATATAAATAAAAAAAATAAAAAAAAATAATTCATTTACGAATGAACAAAAAAAAAAAAAACAAAAATGGTAAACCAATGTTTTTTCTTATTTGAGAAACATTGCTTATAACTTCCTTTAATTATTGATCAAACGAATAGTTAGAATTTTGATAAGCAACTTGTGGAGGTGGTGGTGGTGGTGGTGGTGGTGATGATGATGGTGGTTACAAGATGTTACACGTTCTTATTCTCTGTAATATAATGTTCATACCAATATGATGATAACTTAAGAGTCCTCTTAGCTTCTGACCTCCGTCTCTGATTAATGGTTATGCTATTTGTCTTGATTGTAGATATGTTATAAGATATGCAGCGTCAACCGAACAAATCTGTAACAAAAACGAAGATTGACGACAATTAGAGAGAGAGGGGGGCGGGCGGGCGGCGGGAGGTTTGGGGGAAACATTGTTTTTTTTATAACTTAAAACAATAATTTTGTAATATTTCTTTTCTTTTTCTTCAACCAAAAAATTTCTATACAATTTATTTCAATCATTTTTCATGAAATAAATCTTGTTAGTTGTTTTAATTGATGATTTAATTTAAAAAAAAAAAACAAAAAAAACATGTCTGAACAAGTAGAAGAAAAAGAAGAAGAAGAAGAAGAAAAATAATTATAAATAGTAGAATAATAAGAAGTTTAATTAAAATGTGAATTTGTAATTAATATACTTGTCTAGTTGATGATGAATATTCAAATATGTTTAATTAATGATAAGATAAACTTGTTGAAGAAAATACTATGATGAGAAAATTGAAGTCTTTTCGTTTGGATCAATACCGCATAGTAGTACCTGTGGAACTATGCACTTAAGATGAGAATATTCGATTACGTTGGATCGCAAGATAAAATAAATTTAAGTTAATGGTGCGGACGTTTATTACAAGCTTCAAGAAAATGTCTTTCTTTCTCTCCCTCTCTCTCTCTCTCTTTCTCTTTTATAGATACGTTATTAGAACGACACTTAACAGAAGAACAGACATTGTTTAATAGCATAAACGTCAGCAGAATAAATTTCAATTTATATATCCTCTTAAATCTAACGAAATGAACAAAAAAAGAAATATAAATAAAGAGAATGATGTATGAATTTGATTTTAATGAAAATAATTTATTTAAAAAAATGTAATAAACTAAAATTCGATTGAATAGCAACAAAGAAATAGAAAGAAAGTGGAATGATGTATGAATTTGATTTTAATGAAATTAATTTATAAAAAAAATGTAACACCTAAAATTTGATTGAATATCAACGAAGAAATAGAAAGAAAGTGGAATGATGTATGAATTTGATTTTAATGAAAATAATTTATTTAAAAAAATGTAATAAACTAAAATTTGATTGAATATCAACAAAGAAATAGAAAGAAAGTGAATGATGTATGAATTTGATTTTAATAAAAATAATTTATAAAAAAAATATGTAATGAACTAAAATTCGATTGAAAAGATTACATTTTAATATTGATAACAATAAAAATTAAAGATCTTTGTATTACATGTTTTACATTACATCGAATAATAAATTTTCCTCGACAAATTGAATTATAAGATTTTAATAAAAAAAGAAAAAAAAAGAAGTAAATTATCTTTTTGTTATTTGCATATTCTATCAAAAGTATCATCTCGATTTACGTCAAATATAATTATTGATCGATATCAGAAAAAATTCGTGGAACGTTAACTTGTTGCGAACCGAATATAGAACACCATATATATATATATATATGTATGTAAAAAAAAAAGGGAAATCGGTATTTCATTCGATGACATTACCTAAAATATTAAATCTAAAATAAATCATATAAATAACAAAACACACAGAAAAAAAAAATAAAAATAAAAAACTAATAGTAAATCAATTAAACATTTTACAAATAAAATCAAATCAAATCAAATCAAATCAAATCAATGTGATGTAATTTAAATCGTTACTTTCAAACATTTATTTCATTCCCCAGAATTCGTTCAAATAAAAATGACATATTTCATAATCTGTGTCAATGTCATCGTGATCAATGAAACTGAATGGAGAAAGAAAAAAAAAAGATTAATTAACAAATATTTCATATCAAAATGATACATATATATATATATATGAATTTATATGTTTTATGTTCGTATGAGTTACCACCCTTAATTCTATCAAAATCAAAACGATACTACAATAAAAAAAAAAAAAAAAAGAACGTACGTGACATTTTTAAACTTGCAAATTAAACACGAATAATAATCATTAACATTTATTAATAATTATTTATAATTCCTAGAAGAAATTCATTGCAAATAATTTAACAATAAATTAATAATTAAAAAAAAATATATATACATGTATAATAAAAAGCAAAATCTTGAGAAGAAAAAAAAAAGAGATAGGAGAAGAAAAATGGTATAGTATGAATGAGAGAAAGAGAAATAGAAAGAGAGTGAGTGAGTGAGTGAGAGAGAGTGAGACAGACAGAGAGACTAGGGTCGTTCAAGTGTGAGGGAGGTAGGAAATATCGTACCGGTGAATGAACGAGACTTGAACGAGGTTGAGAATTCACTAACCTGCCTGTCCGCAGAGTCCGGAAACCAAGTAACAACTGACGATGAGAGGTGGCAGTGCTGAAGCTAGGCATACGAGCATCCACCACCACCACCACCACCACCACCACCTTCGGTACCATCATATTCCACCCTCCACTACCTCACCCTTTGAGATACGACCACCTCCACACTTGCGGAGGAATCCTTACTCTATCTCTCTCCAACTTTTATACTTTACCCCCCTGCCCACACACCAAACAACTACCACCACCACCACCATTACTACCCTACCACCAGCAACACAACAAATTCGAGTTTCCCTACCCTCCCCCCCTTTTTACTATCACCCTCTGGTTGTTCTATCCCCTCTTTTTCTACCCTTCTCCTATCATTCTCAATTCCTTTTATTTCATTCAGCCCTTTCTCAGACTACCCTTAACTTCTTCCCTCTCCTCCTATTCCTACTCTTTCACCCTATTACACCTACACATACTAATACACACACACTATCCCTTCCCTTTCCTCTTCTTATCTTACTACCCTATACTCTGTTTCTTCCCTTTCCCTTTGACCCTATTCTTTCTATATATATATATATATATATATATATATATATATATATATATATATATATATATATTATTCGTTTCTTTTTAGATAGACTTTTTTTTCCTTTATTACCATCACCACGTCTTTTACTATCAACGAAATTTCGTCTATATCCTCTTTTCCTATCGTTTTTTTTTTTTTTCCGTTGACAAAAAATCTTCCTTCAAATCTACCGGAAAACTGCTACTCCCCCCTTTTATCGTCATTGATGTAAAACGACAATTCGAATAAGTCCCTTTTTTCGAAATCTGAGAAAGATATACACACACACTATTATAAATTAGAAAAACGTCTATATTCCTGTTGTATTCTTAATGAAAGAAGACAAAATAAAAGAAGAAGAAGAAGAAGAAGAAGAAGCTTACTAACACCCCTATCGTTCAAAGAAGATTTTCAATACGATTTATCAATGGACTGATTTATAAAATATGAATAAAACATGGGGGAAGGAAGGAAATTGATTTTAAATGGAAATCGTTGTCGTCGTCGACAGTTGAGGGTTGGTTTCTTTTTTTTTTGTTTTTATTGTTTTTTTCTTTTTTTTTTATATTTGCAAACGAACGATGATCTCGTTGACGTTTAATTGCTGAAATTTAATTCGATAAGAAAAGTATAAAGGAGAGAGAGAGAGAGTAAAAAAAAAATATATCTTTCAATTTATCGCTACGTTATTTGAAATGATCAAACAGTTTATTTTTGGAAAGGAAATATAAAAGAGAGAAGAAGAAGAAAAAAAGTGAAATCGACAAATTCTGGTTCCACCGAATGAGGTTTCGTATTCGTTCAAATGACGTAACTATGGAAAGAGATAGAGAAAAATGAGAGGGTGGAAAAGAGAGAGAGAGAGAGAGAGAGAGAGATAGGGGCTAAATTTCGTTCTATATTCGTAAATATGATTGAAAGGGTAAAGTTCCTTTTTTACCCCATTTCATTCGCACGAAGTATTATTAGAAAATTTAAACGCTAAAGATATCAAAATTAATGAAGAAAAATCTGAAATGAAATCCAATGAAATTTTTGATATTAGAAATAAATGAGAAAAAATGATTGAAAGAAAAAAAAAAAAAAAGCAGAATTGGAAATATATATTCATGTTTAAATGAAGAAGAACAAAAAAAGACAAAAAAACAGATGTGTGCAGATTACACACGGTAGATGTGAAACCTTCAAAGAAAATCAAGCTTCGAAATAATTGAATTGTAATACAGTGCCATCTATTGAAAGAATCTTACAGAATCTAGATATAATCTAACTCTAAATAAAAATCTTTAAATTAGTAATAAAAAATAATTAAAAAACAAAAAAGAATTGTGCTATGTGCTAAGTTGGAAAAAATCACGTGAAATAAAATAAGTTTCATTAAAATAAGTTGAATAATTTTGAAATTATTAGTGGACAAACATATTGTGACAGTGAATTTTTATATATTGAATTTTATTAATGAATTAATTAATTAATTATTTTTGTTTTATCGGTTTCACGTTCTTTGGTTTCACGTTTCTTCCGTTTCACAATTTACAAATCACCTTGATTCTAAAGAAATTTTCACTTAAAAATTTAATTTTCTTCGGTAACGAATTGACGTTTTACGATCATATCGATAAATTATAATTGAATAAAACTGTCAATGGATGAATATCACCGACGATGAGAAAAAAGAAAAAGAGAGAACGAGGATATTAAAAGATACAAAAAAAAAAGAAAAAAAAGAAGTAAAAGAATAGAAACGGAACTGATTTAATGTATAAATAAATTTATATGCGGGCTTGTTAATACTGCAATTGCATCCTCCCTCATGGCAAATGGAATTTGAAAAAGTACTTTTTTTTTTTTTATCTAACCGAGAAAAAAAAGAGAAAAAGAGAAATTAATTACGGTACTTTTTTTCCCTCATTCTTTTGAAATATATTTTTCATTATTTTTATCTCGAAACAATATACAGGGTGTAAACGTTAATTACCAAGCAACACTTTTCTTCTAAGTATATTACTATATGATATAACTAATAATCTGATTTTACGAGTAATAATAAAAATTGTCTTATCAAAGTAATAAAGAAATGATGATAAATAAAAATATCATGTGATTTTTATAAAGACAACAAATATTTACAAAATAAATTCATATAAAATTATTTTCAATGTTTTTTCTATTTCTGATTTTGCACGACCTTGCAAATCACTGTGCAGTATACAAAAGAATTCATTTTGACCCACGCTTTTATGTGGTATCAACAAAATATAGAACATTACATTTAAAAAATTAAAGTTTACTTTCATTTCTAATAAAATAACGTTCGTATATATAAAAACGTATATAATATATATATAATAATAATAATATATAAAAATAATAGTAAGTAATAATATATAAAATATATAATAATAATAAAATATATATATATATATTATAACGTTAAAATCTGAAAAAATAAAATTGTAGCTAAAATGTGTAGCTAACTGTACTATTTCTTTCCCCCTGTATCATTTATTTTAATATTTATAATTTACAAGAAAAACGTTTGCTAGTTGCAGCACGTATACACCCTATATATTTATATATATATATATAAAATATAATCGTGTGGTTTAAACGTGAGAGAATTTAAAAGAATTGTATTTCAAATGAATATTTTAATTTGAAACATTTTTCCATCTATTGACATTTAAGGATTTAGAAGAACAAACAACAAAAACAACAACAACAAAAAAATAATGAAAAATGAAAGAAAAAAAGAGAAATAAATGACCTTTACCTAGAACTAATAAATTCTAGTTCCAACAAGACCCTCTTTTCTTCTTTTCGATATATCTCACGTATGCAAATAATTTCAACGACCACCCACGCTCAAAGACGCACGTGAATACGGGCTTTTCCACCAAAAACGTTTGCCTTCGCATATACATATATATATATATATATATATATAAGATGAGATCTTCCTCTCAGCAGTGAGTACAATTTTCAAATCAATTGATTCGAGACACAGCGAGGTCATCGAAATAACAAACGCTTCGTTCTAACATTATCGTAACATTGATCTATTTCTATCAGATATACGATTCATTTACTTATATAGATAAGATTTCTACTACACCCCCTCATTGTTCTTATTGATGATCCTTCAAAGGGAATTCTTATCGTATTGAAAATTGTCTATATTTTTCATCATAAAGATTTACAAATAAAATAATAATAAAAAGAACTAGAAGAAAAGAATAAACAACAACAACAACAAGTATACAACAAAATATCATTCAAAATTATATGGTAAATTGAACAAGAAATATGAAACAAGAGGTATTTCACATACAAAAGCGTGGGTAGAATGAAAATGAAGCATGAATGAAAATTTTCAAGAGAGAAAGGGACAGAGAGAATGAGTAAGTAAGTAAGTGAAATAGAATGAGAGAGAGAGAGAGAGGAGGGGGGGTTGAAAAGGGGGTGGGGTAGGAAAGGGGAAGTAGATTGAGGGAAAACTAATTTTATATGTGTATATATGATGTGTCAATGATAATTGTGTGCGAAAAGCAAAGTGTTCATGAATGAAGTGTAATGCGGCTGAATAGGTCGATAGAGCAACTTCCCCGCCGTCGTAGTCGTGCAAAGATCAGCAGCAGGCGTAGTAATCAATATAGGGGGACGGGGTAGACATGGCGCTGTGGGAACGGGAACGGGAACGGGAACGGGAACGAGAATGGGAATGGGAACGGGAATGGGAACGGGAACGGCCAAGTCCATTCAGAGAAGCTGTAGGCCTTACTATTGATTGTGTGGGTGGTGAGAAAGGGATACCCCCACTCTTGGACCATTCAGCAATAACACTGGGGTAGCGAGGGTTGGTAAGGGAAGGGAGTCGAACGAACCATCAGGGATAGTCGGGGCGACGAAGCGTAGGTGGTTGGAACGAAGGTGAATATCTCTCGCTCTCTCTCTCTCTTTCGTAATTTTTAAGCAACCATCAATATAAAGAAAAAGAAAATAGACTCTTCTCGTTTTCTCTAGAAGTTGCATATAGAGAGAAGAAGTAAAAGGAAAACAAAAAAGAACTTCATACACTTTCTCACCCTTCTTCTTCTTCTTCTTCTTCTTTTTTTTCTTCTTCTTTTCTTCTTTATATTTTTTCTTACTATCACTCTTAGTTGTTTAAAACGCAAACTTACTACTAGTAGTAAATCAGGATATTTGAGAGAACGTTTTTGAAAGCGATCTATCCGATGATCCGTCCATCTTTGACTGTGTTCCCCTTGAATTTCCTGTAGTTAGCAGATATACGTAAACGTATATATATATATAATATGTGTATAGCTATATATATATATGTATAATTTGTTAGAGACACCAGTGTTCCTTTAGATACTAGAGTAATCACCTCATATTCTTCTTACTGATCGTCTACTATGGCCGTCTACTATAATTTAGCGAGATATACCAAATTAAGAGATACCTACGCAATTAACTTGATAATATATTCGTGTTACGTCATTCTACGTGATAGGATTCAATAAAGAGTATGAACATTTTTGACCTCGATCCCATTCTTTAAAATCATCTTTATCATTTTTATTTTCTTTATCTAAAGATCTACATTATTGTCCATAGGTCTCCTGCGAATTTAATCATCGAATTTTAATTGTTTTATATTTAATCAGTTTATTTATGAATTAAATTGATATAATCAATTTATATTCGAGAAAGCATTTAGCGTATATAATCATATTATTATAGAATTTAATGAAAAGATTAACCTTAATCGATAGGATATTTGATAGTATTATCAAAGTATCGTATTATCCATGTTATATTGGAAATGGTATCGATTTTCTGGGTCCCATCATACTGAACAATAATTCCTATATATAATATAATTAAGTTTTACCTCAAATTAATACAAAATGTAATTGTAAATGAATGAGATTAGAAAAGTTTATAAGAACAAAATAAGGTTATTTTATATTCAATCAATTTTAACATAAAAATTCAAAAACCTCTCTCTCTCCCTCTCTCTTCTCATTCACTTAATTAAGGGTATTCTTCTTTATTCATTCATTTACATAAGATATATATATCAAAAGTTAAAATCTTAAATTTGTTAAACAATTAGTTATTATTTATTTTCAAGAGTTTTATTCATTTTTTAATAATTCATATAAAACAAAAGACTGTATCTTATACCTGAATATTTTAATGTAATCCTGCACAAGATTTTCATAGAAAATTCACTAAATGAAGATAGGAGTAGTTGAATTATAAGTTTTTCAATATCTGGTTTAGGATGTTAATAAAATGCATATATGTAACAAAATTATATTGCCAGTTCCCGTAAGTGAAAAAGTCAACGATGAAATGAGATAAAAAAACGTTAGTTTATTCTTTATGCGCAAGCTGTTATGCGCAAGATGTTATGCGCAAGCTGTTCTGCGCAGGATTTTCTGCGCAAGCTGTTGTGCGCATAATTAGCGGTTTAATATGAAATTGAATTATGTCATTGAATATAAGAATAGCATTTCTTTTTTTTTTTAATTGAAAAAATTATGTACAAAGTATTCTGATATATATAAAGCATATTATTATATGTACAGCGACTTTTAGAATACAATTATAATAAAATAAATATTGCAGTAACATATGTCATGGCGGCTACTATTTGATTGGCCTACTGAATGCCAATGCCTTGAATGCATACAATATAAAGATTGATAAAAATAATATAAAATATTACAGATATCTTTGCTGATAAATTATTTCAAGCTAATAACTTTTATTTTTAACTAAAAAATCTACTTATTAATTATAAGCGTTTCTATCAGTGGTTCTTTGTAGCAGTCATTCCATATGCTAGTTGATAGAGGGCGTCCAGAGAGCGTTAGATGACGCAACGATCAATCAGAGCTTATTACCAATATCTCATTGGTTGACTGTTACACCAATAGGAAAAGACGCGTTGGACAAACATCTGCAGTAGTATGCAAATTTAAAGATCTCTTGTTATCAAACCACGTGTCTCAGTTCATTACCAAAAATATTAACTAAAATCTTATGTAGTGAAAATTATAAGTTTTGATAAAATAGCAAAGTGTATTCGCCATATCCTACATGATCATTTATCATTTGATTGGTCTATTCCGCGATCGTTGTAAACTGTGACTTAAATGTATATATATATATATATATATATGTATATATGGACATGTATATTAAAGAGATAAAATAAATAATTCGGACGAAGTACACACAGAAGACATAAACTATTTTTAAGTAGATTATAAATTGATTAAGTTGACAATTATAAATGTTTTATATTAAAATTAAGTTATAGAGGGGAAAAATAATAAAGAATTAGTAATTATATCTTAATTCTTATTGGTTGTTCATTGTTCTTACTGTTAATTTTTGCTAAGTTCACTATTATAGTCAGTGCATGTACTTGGAGAAAAATGGCTGCTAGACAAAACAGTGGAGAAAACAGGAATTGAATCGAATTGAAGGTCGCAAGTGAGATGAACAAATGTATCATGTTTTAGTTTTTCAATATAGTAATGTTGTTTTTTTGACATATCCTAGAAGCATAATACTAAAATTTGAACAGTTATAAAAATTTCCAAGAACTCAATAAGTGATTAATAGATTTCATCGAGAAATTTTAAATGGAAGGGTGATCGTCACGATTGCGAAGCAACAAATTCTACGACCTTCGGCAATTAGTATGTGTAATGTGCAATAGTTTGTCTGTGTTGAATGCGTCGTATATATAAGCGTTACTTGAACAAAAATTATCAAAAATTCGTAAGAAAGTAAAAGTTCATCGTTCAAAATGACTATTTTATCGAAGAAGAAAACGAATGCATCAAAAGACAGACGTGAAGGAAGTAATAATTCCGAAGTCGATGTTCATGGTGTACAAAATGAACATAATCCTGCCTCAATTGCTTTACCAAACACACCATATCAGGTATTAAAGATGATAACGTTTATATTGTTTTGAAAATATTTCTTTTTTTATATTGAATATAAAAAGTAACTGTGTGCCTTATGATTTCTTTTATTTATTTATTTTTTCTTCTTCTATTAATTAACAGGTGCGTGGAACTAATGGATTTGCTGTTGATCTTCATGCCGTACAGGGTGATCATGGTTCTGGCCCTATCGTTCTTAGTAATGGCTCATATGAGGTGAGGAGAAGTGGAAAGTTTATTGATGACAAATTGCTACATTCAATCTATTGTATTATCCTCAGTTACATTTAATACCAAAAAAGTTGAGTAAGCAATAAGTGTGTATGTAAATACAAGAATTACAAATTCACATTTTGTGATTCTTTATCAAAATAATTTTCTTTTGATTTAGTAGAAAAGGGGTTTTTTTTTTGATAATATTATAATAAGTATTAAAATAATATTAGAAAATCATCATCATTATTATTATTATTATTTTAGGCAACAGTAGATCGACGAGAGGAGAAGCATTTTGAAGATTCAAGTGGACCGAGCCATGGCAAACGTCATCGACAAAGAGCTAGTCCTCATAGGTAATTAATATTAAACTATATTTAAATTAATTGCAGTTTATTCAATTATATATTGTTTATAAAATTAAACTTCATTTTGTAGTAGCTGCATTGGAAGAAGTTCACGTTCCAAGAGAGAACGCGAAAGGGATAGGGGTCGAGAAAGAGAAAGGGAAAGGGACAGGGAACGGCAAGCAACACCACCTGCAGCTTCGTGTAGTGGTTTACAAGGTACTTGAGATTAGATTTTCTTTTTAGGATTTTATCCTACTATCCCTAACTTAACAATTATTTTTGTTTTACTGAGAGTAGGTTGCTAAAACTTCGCCCTTAAACCCTCCCCATTATCTGGGACTTGGAATAACAATATTTATTAATATAAATTGTATACAATTCAATATAGGTTCAGATGGAGCTGTTATAACCAACAACCGAATGAGTATTGTTGGTAACCCATCAAATTTAGATGAACTTGCTAATGGTTATAATAGTGGAGATGAATATACTGGACGAACTGGAAATAATCTAACATTAGCAGAATGGCAAGAGGTAGGGATTACAATAAACGCAATATACATAAATGCATCGTACAATGAAATATTTTGTTTGTTTGTTCAATTTCAAGCGTGATAAATGGTTTGAGAAACGTATGCGAAAAATGGGATTTATCGTGAAAAAGATGGGAGAAGATGGAGCATGTTTATTTAGAGCTGTTGCTGATCAAGTATATGGCGACCAAGAGATGCATGGTGTTGTACGAAAACATTGCATGGATTATATTGTAAGTATTATTAATTAATGTTTTGTGTGATTACATTGTTATATGCATTTGCAAATTAATTATAGAATTAAGTGCATTTATTCTATTGTAAATTAACAAAGAATTGATATTACGTTTTAGGCTTCCAATCAAGAATTTTTCTCTCACTTTGTAGCTGAAGATTTTACTACATATGTGGATAGAAAAAGGCAGGAATATGTGCATGGAAATCATATAGAAATGCAAGCTATGTCTGAAATGTATAATCGTAGTATACAACTGTATTGTTATAGCACTGGTATAACTCATCATTTGTTATTATATTATAATTATATTAAGTATTGTTAAAATTAGTATTTGTTAGAACTTTAATATGTTATCTTATAGAACCTATTAATATTTTCCATACAATGGTAAAGAGTGACAATGAACCGATACGATTGTCATACCAACGTGGCAGTCATTATAACAGTATAGTAGATCCATATAAAGCTACTATCGGTGTTGGATTAGGTTTACCATCATTTAATCCTGGTTCTGCTGATCGAGAATTAATATCAGATGCAGTTAGACAAAGTGAAGAGTTACATATTGAACAGGTAAATTAAATGAATCTGTTAATCTAAGATAAAAATAATGAAATCTTTTTATACGTCGTAAGAACACATATGCTGTTTTGAAACAGACAATGCTTGAAGATAAAATAAAAGCTACTGATTGGGAAGCAACTAATGAAGCAATAGAAGAACAAGTGGCTAGAGAAAGTTATTTGCAATGGTTACGAGATAATGAAATGCGTAAAGCAGTAAGTACAAAGTATAAATACCATATGAATCACAAAAGTGTATTATTGATGATCTTAAAGTTTTCCATTAATCATGTTAGAAAAAGAAAAATCAAAACAATATTAATTGAACATATTTAAAATTTAGCGATCAGCAAGTAGCAGCAGTACTAGTACTGTTACAAGTGCACAACACAGCCATGCACATTTTCATTCCCATGGAAATCGTGGACAACAACGCAGTCACACTTCATCACCGACTACTACTCAAACTAGCCAGGACTCTATTCGCAATTCTCCAAAGGTTTTAATTTTTATCATAAGCATTGGTTCTTTTACAAATAGTATTAATATTAGTTATAATTATAATTATTATTTTAGTTATATTATTATTAGTAGTAGTATTTTAAAAATAATTCATTAAATTTACAGGTCTCAGATACTGTATGGTATAAAAGGTCTCCACAACATCAATCACCTCAAGGTTCTAACATTACTCATCTTCCGTCATCAGATTTTAAAGAAAAAATAATGCCACAAGAACCTGTACCAGGAAGTAGTAAGGAAGCACACACATCACCTGATATTTCGCTATTTAATCGTCTTCCTCCGGAAGTATTTGGTAAAATTAATATTCCAATTGAAATACTGAAATTTTAATAATATATTATATATATATATATATATATACATATATATCTAATTAAATTAAATAATAAATTATGACACATGTTTTTACAGGTTTGACAGATTGGGAAGATAGCGATATTCTTTCCAAAGTATTAGCAACATCCCAACAGGAATATTTGGATAGTTTGAAGCAATCATGTACATCAGAAAACAACATTAACATGATACATGAATCTAACAATAGTTAATTTATGTATAAGAGATTCGGTATAGTGATGAGAAAATTTAAATATGTCAGAGAATATACATTTATATAAATATATATATATATAAATATATGTATATGTATATATATTTATATATATACATATATATATACATATATATATGTATTGCAGTATCATCTAATCTCCCATTAAAATGCTAGGGTGTAATAAGGTGGTTTTGCTTTAATTTCGTTGGAGTGTATTATAAAATTCGAAATTTGTTTTTATGTTCTCCTCTATCCCAATTCTTTTATCAAATAATTGTGTTAGTTAAGAACATATACGATGAACGGTTACACATATATACGTTTTTCTTAATTAAAATAGAAAAGAAAAAAAAAATGTTATTCCTTAGTAACATTTACACACTATAAAAACACACACACATATTATTACACATAAAAATATATTTCCATTAGAGATCATTTTCGTTGCAAAAAGATAAGATAAGATAAAAAAAAACTAACTAACTAACTAATAAAATATAGAGACAAGAAATAGAAGAGAGAGAGAGAGAGAAAAAAAACAAAAAGAAAAATATAACAATCAAAAATCATTGCATTAGCAAAAGTGTTTAATAAACAGTCGATTACTACAGTAGTTGTCATTTTTCATGGATGCTTTATCCATTTTTACGTTTTATCGCTGTCACTATTATCTTCTTCTTTTTCTTCTTCTTCTTTTTTTTGTCATCTTATAAAGAAATCAGATTTCTCATAAATAGAAAAAAAAAATAATAATAATAACAATAATGATAAAAAAAATATTCTTTGATAATCGTGAACCGTTCTTTTGTTATAATAATATAATAGGTCAAAATGCTTCAGAAAAAAAAAAAAATCATGATCGTATTATTTGTAAGAAAAAAAAAGTAAATAAAAAACCTATTACCTAATAAATATATACGTCTTATACGATTTTTCCTATTGTAATTTATCGAACACATTTGAAGTTTTACATATATATATATATATATATAATAATATTTTAGAATATAAGTAGTGATGATATAGATTATACGAAACAATAATAATTGTGTTTTGACATACATATATATATATATACATATTAATATTATTATTATATTAATTATTTATATATATAATTCTATATATTATATTATTATTATTATAATATTATATATTAATATAATAATTATATAATTAATATATTAAATTAACAATTAATATATTATAATATTAATATATATTATTTTATATTAATTGTAATTAGGAATTATAAAATATATAAATACATAAATATAAATATATATATATATAGTAAATAATAAGTGTCCTCTGCTTTTATCATTATGTATTGTCATTAATGTATTTTAGTGTATATAAGAGTGTACTTTTAGTGTAAATAATCACATTTTTCTGTAAACAATTATTATCACTTGAGTTATGAATACAATTTTACAAATTTATATGTCGTTTATTTCATTTAATTTTATATATCATTCCTAAATATATCAATTATTAATAATTAAGAAAACTAATACCTTTATAGAAATGAATCATTGTATCAAAGAGTATAAGTTTGAAGCTGTATTGGGTAAAGGAATGTTTGGGTAAGAAAAATATTCATTTTTATTAATTAATTATTTCTTAAAATATGATATATATACATATATGTGTGTGTGTGTTGATAGAACTGTTCATCTAGTTAGACGAACAAAGGATTTAAAACCGTTTGTTATAAAGGAACAAAATTTAAGCGTCAAAACTAATTTATCTTTTAAAGTAAGTTTACAAATATATTTCAATTACTCTCTGATATAATTTATTTCAATTCATAAAATGACATTACGCCTATGTTTCAGATGGTCCTGAGAGAAGTAGAATATTTTCAAAAGATGAGACATCCAAATATTGTTGCTTATCATGCAGCATGGGTTGAAAATAATAAAAGTTACATTCTTATGGAATATGCTACTCGTGGTACTTTGAAAGAATTATTAGAAAAACTTAGTGTACCGCTTAGAGAAGAGGTAATTACATTTTTTTTTTTTTTTTCAAGTGAAAATTTCTTTACAATGGATGTGATTTGAAAAAATGAAACGCGGTGATGTAATGGGGGAAAAAGAAATGGTCTTAATACTACGTAAAAAGAGTTAAAGAGACAAACATATCATTATTTATCAAAATATTTGATTTGCAAAGATTTTTTCAAAGTATTTTATTATTTACTTTATTTGTAATTATTATTTAAAAAAATGTGCGCCTGTATGAATGCAACCCTCCAGACACACTTTGAAAATGTTGCTCGCGAGAGCCATCTGTCGGGACGGAATTTTTTCCTGCCCGAAAGATAGGCAACCCGTCATACATACGTGTATGAACAGTTTTGTGTTGAAAAAAATTCCGTCCCAGTAGATGTCGCTCGCAAGCAACATTTTCAAACTGTGTCTGGAGGGTTGCATACGAACAGGCGTACATTTTTTATAATTAAATTGATAATTAATTAAATAATTACAAATTAAAAGTACAAATAATATTATAACAATATTATTTTAATAAATTATTTCCGAAACTTGTTTATTTGAAGATTTCACTTCTAACTCTCGTGTGATATGCACAAATGTTTTTTTTTTTTAATAATAAAATAATATAAAAATTATCACAGTTATTATAAAACTAACGAGTATTTTAATATTTTCCTAGAATGCTTTGTACTTGTTCTCGCAAATTACACTTGGAGTTCATCACATACATAGCAAGAAAATTCTTCATAGAGATTTAAAACCTGAAAATATTTTATTGACTGGTCGTAAAGGAGAGATTGTTAAAATTACTGATTTTGGTGTTTCTAAAAATATATTAGAGTAAGGATTTATCATTTTTAAAGATATTAGATAATTTAATGCAATATTAATTGATTTATTAATTTAATGCAATATTATTAACATTCTTGTGTACTTTTGTAATAGACCTATGAGCAAATTTCAACTTGTCTATAAGTAAAATAAAGAAATTTGTAATTCTCATACAGTCCTATATACTTTGATGTACATATGAGTACACTTTATAAAGTATATATTATAATTATATTATATATATATTATATTAAATAAATAAAGTTATATTATATTATACTAAAGTATATTAAAGTTATATTATATTATATTAAAGTATATCTTAATATATTATGAATTTCACGATAATGTGATATAGTACTTGAAGGATTATTATTATTATTATTATTATTATTACTATTATTATTATTATTATTTCTTTTAATATTTTAGTGAGTCCATGTGTTGTGCTGGATCTTATTACTACATGGCTCCAGAAATGCTTTCAAATCAACCATACGATTTAAAATCAGACATATGGAGTATGGGTGTTATTCTTTATGAAATGGTGACTAAGAAACTTCCATTTCCTGCATCTGTAATTATTAACAATTAATTACTTAATTAATTCATATTTCGAAGTAACAATGATATAACTTTGAATGATCAATTTATCAATTTTAGGATCTAACTGAGTTTACAAGAATGGTGTATGATAAAAAACCGAAACCAGTTGATAAAAATATTTCAATCTCGACAATACGATTGATATCGAAAATGTTAAGAAAACAATCAATTTATCGTCCAAGAACCGATCAATTAATACTTTGTCCATACTTAGTTCCATTCATTGCACGAGCTTATTTAAATCTTGGCAGAATTCTTCAATGTAACTTAGGGATAAAGGGTAAAGAAAATTTCTTCGATCCGCAAATATTTCAATATTTTTTCAAAACTCAACGTTGACATATTCATATCAAATAATCGTTCCTAATTTTTTTTTATCAATATTAACTATTATTTTTTTTATTATTATTATGTAACTTAATTTCTATAGAAACCAAAAAAAAAAAAAAACAAAAACAAATCAAATAAAGAAAATTTGTACTATTTGATAAATTATTAATTAAAATAAATTATTATTATTTATTAATAATATTTTGTATATGTTTTTTTTTTTTAAATTATTCAACGCGAACAATGCAATATCAGAATTATATGAACATTTTAATCTAAAACATAAATCTTCATTTATTATATGTACGTTTGTAAAAAAAATACGTTTTACAGTTATGGTGTCACAGATGGTTTATTTTTGTACGATTGTGAAATGTCGGTAGAACATGAAAAGCATTTTATTGTTCGCCGAATGACTGTTAAGTTCGGACATAGTATTATTAAAGGTAGAAAGAAGAGTAACATAACAACAGGAAGTAAAGGCCGGAACTCTGGAGAGTTAATTTCATTTGACTCCACTCGCATTAGGGAGTGAGTTCTTCAATAGTAATGTTGTATATTCAGTTCACACCTTGTCAACTAGAACTACTACTCGTCTTCGGTCACGAATTAGTGTTTTCATTTTGATACAAAAAAAAAAAAAAACAAATAAAATAAAATTCCAACTTCTTTTTCTGCCATGAGAATAAACAACGATCAATTTGTTTTCATACTCAATTAATTATGAATTATTAAAAAGTGTATTGACATTAAAATATTAAACGTATGTGTTATAAAAAAAAAATAAATAATAAATAATATTTCAATTGTCAACATGCAATTATTCGTATTACTACTTGTATATTATTTATATCAATGTTCATGGGTAATAAGTTTATCAATAAATTCATATACGACGAATATCACTACGGAATTACCAACATACGACACTCTGGAATCTGAGGATTTGAATAAAGAAACTAAATATTTGTTAAATCCTATTTATCGTGATCTTGATCCTTCGAATGACGTCGAACGTATTGATCTTCAGCAATGGCCAGGAAGATCCACTGTTCTTTTACATCGTAATGATGTTTCATCCACTACTAATGTAATACAGAATAAATTTGTCAACGTCAGTGTACCCTTGCAACGAAATTCAACCAGGTATGCTATAATAATATTAATTAAGATAATATAATAGATTTTTGACAAAATACAACTTCTAATACAACAATTGATTTTCATTAACAGATATCCAAGATTTAGTATACCACTCTCAATTGCAATGATAGACGAACTTTTTTGTGATTTTGGTCCACTTCCATCATTGTCTTTGTGCGAGTGGCAAAATGGTAGTGATTCATTAGACTGGATGGCAGGATCTGGTTTAGGAACTAATTGGTTTGGTGGACCACCATCGGATTCTACTACTGGTACAATGGAAGGAGGGTTTGTGTCTATAATTATCAAAGAAGTCATATTTAATCCTTTGCACTCTGAATTATGAAATGAAATAAAATGTTCATTTTATGTAAAGTGTGTGCAAAGGGTTAAATATAACAATCTTGTAATTATTTCAAATGTTCATTAATGTGATACTTATCTAGGTATGCTTTTGTGGAGACATCGCAAACACCATCAAAAAGTGTAACAGGCAAAAGTTCTGGAGCTCGATTACATAGTCCTCAATTAGGAAGTACTGGTGTATCAGGAACTTGTATAATGTTCAAATATTCATTAGATGGTCTTAGTGTAGCAGGACTAAGAGTACTCTTGCATATGGGTTTTGATGAATACTCCATTAGAAAGGAACCAGAAGATGCAATTACATTTCAAAATGTTACCGTACCACTTTGTAAACCTGCTAAAACGGAAAGCGAACGTGTCATCTGGCATGCTCAGTATTATGACCTTGAAATATGGCAACAAGCTCAAATACTTTACACATATCCAGATGTACATTCGGTAAAGAAATTTATTTAAATGTTATAATTGATAATTTCTTTTGAATCATTTAATGATATTATTATTAATTTGTAGTTGATCATTGAAGGAGTACCTGTTGATTCAACTGATCCATCTCGTCTCTATCGAGGATATGTTGCGATCGATGATATCGATCTTCAACCTGGAACTTCCTGTGTTGGATTTTGTAACTTTGCAGGTGGTTTCTGCGATTGGAACAACGATGCTGAAGATGATTTTGATTGGACAATAGTACGTTTTAATCAAATATTTGTTCTCATCTAAAACTAAAGATTTAATCATTTAGTTGTATTGTTTTCAGAGTCGAGGTAGCACAAATCCAGCGACTGGTCCAGCTATGGACAGTTCCAGTGATCGAGCTACGGCTGGTGGTTATGCTTATATCGATTCTAGATTTCCACGTAGACCTGGTGATACAGCAAGATTAATAAGTACCAGTTTTCCAGCTACCAATCCAGATGCTCCGACTTGCATACATTTTTGGTTTCATATGTTTGGTACAGGAATTGGTAATTTAAAACTTTACTTACGTCACTTTCGTGATCTCGATGCTGTGTTACAAGAAATTTGGGAATTGAGTGGGAACGCTGGTAACGCTTGGTACATGTCTCAAATAACTATTGGTTCTTTGGATGATTATCAATTAATTTTCGAAGCATCTGTAGGAAATACTGGTATGGGTGATATCGCTATAGATGACATTACGTTTACTCATGGTGCTTGTCCTGGTAAGATCTCATATCAATGAAAATAAAACTTGTTCCTAAAAATGAGTGTAATTAATTTTTATTCATTTCGTATAATAGTTTATCCACAAGTAGCAGCAACAATATCAAGAGACTGTACTTTTGAAGTAGACGAATGTGATTGGATCAATACCAGAGATCCAGATCGTGTTGAATGGGAAAGAGTTTCAACTCAAATATTGAGTCCTAGAAATCAACGTAAACCATACAGTAATGGAAATACTGGTACCAGACATAATGAATTTTTCTTAACACTTGGTAAATCTCGTAGTGGTTCTTTCGGTGGTGGTACTGCTCAACTCGTTAGTCGTGAAATGAGTGGTTCTGATAATCCATTGTGTATTACATTTTGGTATATCATGTTTGAGTCCTTTATTGATTCCACTGGACCAAGCTTAGGTGTTCTTCGTTTATACATACAACCTAATGATGAATCACCAGCAGAGCCCAGACCTATCTGGCAATTGTACAACGACCAAGGTCCTACCTGGAATTATGCACAAACAAATATTAATGAAAAGAGAAACTTTAATATCTATTTTGAAGGTGTATGGGGTCCGAATAGAGCAAATGGTATTATTGGTATCGATGACATATCTTTTTACATTGGAAACTGTACTGGTAAACATTAATCAAAATTATATAAATTTGATACAAACAAATATTATGTATAAAGTATATAAAAATGAAATATAACAAATTGTTTTAGTAAGACCACCAGCTGCTACTGTCAGAAATGAGGATTGTAGTTTCGAAAAAGGAATATGTGGATGGGAAAACATTACTCTTTCAAATAATGATCGGTCAGTTACTTGGCAACGAGCATTTCTAACTCACCGGCCAGCTCAGCTCTTAGATAAAACGTTTGGGACTACTGGCGATTACATATTTTTTGATATATATACACCTGATAAAAAATCCACTGAGGTACAATTACGTTCTCCAATTATCAACACACCTGCTGACGAAGAATCCACTTGTTTCACATTTTGGTTTGCTGCTTTTGGCGTTGAAGAGTCTACGATGTTAGAAATTATTAGAACGTCTGATGTTGAAGATGCAAATGGTGGTGGTGGTAATAATGGTGAAAATGGTAACGATGAAATATTGGTATGTAATGATTTTATATTTTTTTTAGTTAATTTGTATTATAATTTCTTTTTTCATGTTTACTTTGGTCTTAACATTTCTATACTCACATATATAATAAATGATTTATATTAATTTAACATTGTGAAATTATTTTTCTTTAGTTATGGTCATTAACAGCAAAAGGATTTAATAATCCAAGACCTGTATGGATGGCAGCTCAAGTAACAATTGATGGACGTTCACCATATCGTCTTATTCTTAAGGGCAGTGCTAGTAATGGTGGCTTTGCTATTGATGACATTAAATTTCAACCTCGTGTTTGTCCAAGTAAGATTATTTAAATTTTAATTTATCATAATATAATAATTACACTTTTAATTTAAATCTCATTAATTCTATTTTTGAAAATATTTCAGCTCGACCATCAGAAGCTCAACCCCAATCAAACTCAAATAAGATGTAATAAATAAATGATATTAAAATGATATTAAAATGATATTCATAATAAAAATCTTACAATAAAATAAATAATAATTTTTTTTATAAATATGTTGATGTGATGACATTGAAATAAAATCATTTATTAAATTATTAAAAAGATATATATAGTTTTTTAAAAGTCAGTAAAATTATGAAAAATGTATAATGGTAATTATTGTGTTAAAGAACACGTATGTAATTAATATATAATATAATTAATTTTGTATATAGGATTATGTTATTAATGGCGTTAATGACAATAACTAGAGACATGAAAATATAACGATTTATTCGCAACTTTAATAGCTTTCTTTTTGTTTTTGTTTTTTTTTTTTTTCAGTATAAAGACCTAAAATATTCTATAGGTGAAAATACTAAATATTAATTTTAAATAGGTACTATTTGTTGTATCACAGATGCGCCGTGACACATAACGCAGTCATACATCACCTCACTTTTGTCAAGTCTATGTAGGTAACTCGCGTGTATATGATATTTTTTATTTTAAAAATTAACTTCGAATCAATTACAACAAGGCGAGAATAGTAGTTGAATTTCTTTCGTAGATAAAATGATGAATAACATTTTATCGTTAAAAGGATGGTATCATCATATTATCCTTAGAGTTGTGACAATATACACTTTTTAGTTAATTATTGATTAATTGGTTCATCTGTACATTATCACATATTGAATTATCATTAAATATTACACGACTATTAAATATAATTGTTGTTCTTGCCAAGAAAAGATATTAAGAAAAAAAAGGTGCAATAATAAATAATTACATCTTTTTCTTTGACGATAATTCAATATCATAAAATTTTCATCCATTTGATATAATAATAATAGTAATAGTAATATTAATATATATATACGAAGGCCTTTTGTGTACTTTCTTAATATAAATATACAGATTCATTGTTTCAAATAATTAACAATAATAATACCAAACTTATGACTTATTTAACCGTGCTCTTTTTCTCTTTCTTACCATTATATAATAAAAAATAGATAATAAGATAAACGAACGAAGATGAATTTAAAAAAAAAAAAATTTTCAATTTCACGCTTTCATCATATCTGGAGATTTCTGGAGTTTCATTTAAATTTATCTGGACGGAAATTATATTTCCCGAATTAATTTTAATATGAGAATAATACACATGTACGCGATATCACAGGTTTTATTCTATGCCAAATTTGAGCAAAATGTTTTACGAATAAATTCGCAGAACAATTTACTACCATTTTAACTCGAAAAACTTGAGACGTATACATGTATACAACTATCAATAGAATAATTTATATATATATATAAATGTATAAATAGTTGATTTCAATAAAGAAATTTAATGTACAATATGCCTTCTCAATTTTGAAAGATTATTTCAAAATTTTCTAATCATTCATCAAAACAAAATGATGATCCACAGTTTAGTGCGCTTGTTTGACTTCAAGCAATTGCGGATAATTTTCAACGATATTTAATAAAATCCCATCGATATATGCTCTTAATTGAGCGTTCACTTCCTGTTGTTCTTTTAAAGCCTGTTTCAGCTAAAACATACAAATAATTTTATTAATAAATAAATAAATAAATGTATTGTAAAATAAAAGAATGAAAATATTTATGCATACTTCCGAAATACTATATGGCGATTCATATTCGTCAATAGGATGACCATCCATCTACAATAAGAACAAAATTTGTAGATCATTATCTTAATATATATATAAATTACGTGTCACGTTGTTTGTCAGCAATGGACTCCTAAACTACTGAATCAATTTTAATCAAATTTTACACACTGTGTGCAGTTTCATCTAACTTGAAAGATAGGATAGTTTATATCTCAATTTATAATTGCAATATTATTTTATTGACGTGTGTATCGGACCGATTGTGAGCCACAGCAACGTGTGGCAGGGCACCCCTAGTTTAATATAATTAACAAGATAGATAACAAATTAAATAATGATATATATACCTGATCCTGACTCATACCAGCCAATAATTCGGCTGCTAGACTAGGTCCTTTCTCGGTTCCATTACTACAAGGATTTAACATTAAAAGTTCTCGACCTGCTTGTACAGCAGCAGCTGCTTGCAACTCGTCTCGTGCTTCTTCCAAACCTATTGATAAATTATATATATATATATATATATATTAATTTAATATATCTACAAATGTGTGTTAAATATTAATAAAAAAAGAAAAAAAATGCAACATACTTTTGTTACGTGCTTGAAGATGAACCACCTGTTGTTCAAGTTCTTCGAGTCTCTGTTGATTATCGGCTCTAATAATAAGTTCTTCTTTAGCCACTTGAAGCATATGATGAGCTTCATTGGCTCTAGCAACTGCTTGCCTTTCATTTTCTCTGGCAGTATTTATTTCACTTTGAGAATCCTTAAGTTCTATCTCAAGCCTAGCTTTGTCGTTCTTAACTCTTTCAAGTTGTTCTCTTAATCTTCCTATTTCATCCCTTAAATTAGAACTTTCTAAATCAATTGCTTGTAATTTAATAGCACAATTTTCTAACTGTAATTGTCTTTCTCTTTCCAAACGACTGACCAATTCTCTATGCCTTCTTTGTTCCGCCTAAAATAAAATAAAACAAAACAAAACAGTTTTATTTGTTTGATTTAGAAATATATGATGGAATAGATCTTACAGATTGAAATAATAGAAATCATCAAACCTGCAATCGTTCTTCTGCTCTAGTTTCAGCATCTTTCGCAGCTTCTTCTAAAATCAATATTCTAGCTTGTAAGTTTCCATTTTCTTGTTTAACTCTTGCATATCTTTCTTCGCCGACCGATTGGGTATCGGCTAATGCGTGCATTTGCTCTTGAATCATTTGGACCTGTAATACAAAATAATATTGTTAATAATACTTATATTTCATTTTTCAAATGGAACATATATAATAAAAGTATATATTATATTTTTTTAAATAAATAAAATAATAATAATAATAATATAATAATGGTATTATTATTATTTATAATTTATAGTATTATGTATTTATAATATTTATACTTATTTTTTAAATGGAACATAATAAAAGTTTATTTGAAAACAAAATAAATAAAATAATAATAATAATAATAGTATTATTTTTGTCTAATTTCTCATATAATTAAAACGTAAGTGTTATGCAAACGGAAATTGGTATTCTAAATAAAATATTCCAAACGCAAAGAACAACATTCCACTTAAAGGCGTTGCACTTATGCATTCTCGTTAGTTAAGAAGACTCATGTGGTTAGAATACCAAATGTGGATATCCGTAGATCTTTCACTTACTATTCTTATCAATGACAATTAAAAAAGAAAGGAAAAAGAAAAGAAAAAAAGACGAAAGACGCATTTCCTGCGAATTGGCATTTTTACAACTAAATTCTACGAACGTGTACATTCTAAAATTACTTAACAATAATAAAATCATTTTGGCGCCATATTCAAAATATATACAAACACGAATAATATCTTATATATGACATAACCTTGACTCAAAGATGAAGGTTATAACAACAACATGGATTAAACATCCTTCTCGTTCTATCGATGATTTATAAATATATATATAACATAATCTTATCTAAATATAGATATCTATAACATATATATATATAATAACCTTGTAATTTAACCAAAAACCAAATATATCAGAAGCCGAGTTAAAGCAACTATCCGATTATCTAAAGCTTGGGAATACCAATAAGAAAATAAAACCAATCGTTAAAAAGGTTTCTTTTATAAATAATTCAACAAAAAAAAAACAAAACACTGCAAATATAAATGATTCAATCATCAAACTACTGTATTTGGCAATATACCAAAATGTACGTCAGTTTCCAAAGAAAATAAGGTTATGAAATACAATATTTGTAGAATTTAACTGTAAATCTTAGAAAAATTAAAAAAAAAAAAAATGATCTATATAAAGAAAAACAATAAAAATATTATGAAGAAAAGAAAGGAAAAAGTTGATAATAATAAGGGGGATGACGTGATCGCTATGATTAAAAATCATACTTGTCCTGTAAGTGAAGGAACGCGTCGTCTAGTGGGCGTCCTAGCAACACGGGGCACCTGGCCGACAAACTGAAATTGTCCCTCCCAAAGGTCGTATTCTAAACCAGCACCTGGTCCGGAGGGTGGACCCTCCCCGAAAGTGGTAGCAACACATCGATAATCTCGATCAATCGATTCTAGATCATCGTCGTCGTCGTCTTCGTCGTTGTTGTTGTTCAATCGTCGAGATTCCATTTCTATTTCTATATTATTCTATTTAAAAATCTATCTATCTATCTATCTATCTATCTCTGTCTCTCTTTCAATATATTTGTTTCTCTTCAAAAAAAAAAAAAAAGAATCGAGTCACGTCATTGACATAATCTTTGTCCTCAATGATCTATTATCGTCCACCGTTTTCTGACTGCTGACGACGACGACGACGACGTCTAGGACGACGACGAGGACGATGACAAATACAAGGCGCATAACACGCGCCATAAATTGACGATGATGATAATAAACCATCGTCTATCTCTGTCTCACTCACACGATCACGAACATAACCTCTTAAACTATAAAACAAACGTAGCGGTTACAACTTTTTTTGATTTTCTTTCACTTTGATAATATACTTTGATTTAATAATAATGAAATAATAATGAAATAAAATGATCGAATAAAAGTAAAGAATAAAAAAAAAAGAAAAAGGAAAAAAAAGAAAAAGAAACGCAACGCACACTTCACGTCTTAAACCGCTGCGCACTTCAAATACATTCGACTTCCTCGTGTCGCGCGTTTTCGACTCCCGATCGTTGGCCGGGAGTAACCGAACGATAGCGAACGATTCTATTTGTGTTCTCTGTTGCTTTCCACACACACACTATCTCATCTCGGATAACTTCCAGGGGATGCGTATATGTATGTTTATATATATGTAACCATGTGAGCCGTGCATTTAAGTCTAATAATACGTGTTTTTAAGGTATATACAACTGTATATACAATATACACGTGTATATATACCATATATATATAAAGTATCATGTATAAAAAGTTCTATATAAATATACACGTGTATGTATGTATGTATACATGTATGTATACATGTATGTACCTATATGTTACATTGCATAGTTTAACGCCCACCCCTTACAAATTCGATGCGCGCGAGTAGGTAAAATACATCCTACTCGAATAAAAAAAAGAAAAAGAAAGAGAAGAGAAATTTCTCACATACTCCTTTTCTTCTTACGTACGTGCTATCCTTTTTAGATTTGCATTTGCATTTTTCTTTTTTTCTTTTTTTTTGTGTGTGTAGTGTGTGCTGTAGTAGCTTTCGTATTCACTGTGTGCATCCATCTCTTTCGAATTCTCTTTCTTTGACTCTCTTTACGTTTAACACATATGTATGTATATATGTTACGTGTATTCCATGAAACGTGTATACATATATGTAACTTTACCTATGATTATATCTTTTATACGTGGGTGAATTCTTGGGACAAGGGATGGGCGGATTAGGAAGTTAACGTGGGTCTCTATATAAGTGTTTCGAGGTCACACATTCTGACTTGCCTTATGCGAAAATAGATAGGAACACGTCTTCCCTCTTCTTCGTTAGATTTCCTGCCGATTTTTATGCGTATTCACAATATGATGCACGTGCGAAATTACGTTGGTGCGAAAAAGACGAGGAATAGTACTATGGCCGCCATATTGGTTCGAGCATATATAAACGTAGATTATCGATTGATGTTATTATTGTTGTTATCGTTATTAGTATTATTATAACCAGATACGAGAAGTATATTCTTTTGTGTTTCGATAAAAAAATAATTAATATAATAACAATAATTGTTTTTTCTTTTTTTTGGGATTAATTATCAATACTTGTTTGATTAATTATTTAACGAATTATATCAATTAACACTAGATATACCACCCACCATTTTCATTATTCTACTACACTAGTCAAGATGACTGGTGTATAAAAGAAAATGCTTTGTGAGACTTTCAGTCTTTATTTATTCTTAAAAAGTAAGAAAAAAAATGTTGAACAATAATAATTTTAATAAATAAATGGATTTATAGAAGACATTTTAAAATTATTTACAGAAATCAAATGTTACATGAATTAGAAATTTTGAATTAAAATGGCCCGCCGATTAGTCAAAATGACTTCCTCTGATATATCTAGTGTTAATATTATATATATTTATGTTGTTATTATTAATTGTAAGTACAATATCAATCTGTGTACCTTTTGTTTTCGTTGAAATTAATCATTAAAATGATTAGAGATGTTTCTTTGTATAAATCACTGGCAAAATTTGATTGTGTCAATTGTATATAATCCTTTTTCATCCCTGTGTATTACTACTCCACTCTTTGTAAGTTTTATATCCGACGTAAGTTATCACTACTGCAATCACCACAAAACTCACGAAGGACCATCCAACCCAACCAACTATACCAGTGCATGACGTTTTAGCGCAGGCCATTCCTCGTTCTAGTTTCGTTTAATGCAAAACCGCTTATCTCGGATTTAACACAATGGATCGATAAACAATTGTCCTCAATTACCGATTATTATTATTATTATTATTATTATTATTTACATCATATTCTTACGAATGAATTTTGATGAAATTTTAATATCAAATTGATCAATATATTTCTAAATATATCAAGAAAATTTTTAATTAATATTATTATTTTTTTTTTTGACGAACAAATGACTAATTTTAATTTAATCAAACAATTGACATACGATTTATCTATGACGATATTATATACATGGGTGTGTTGTAATGTTTTGGAACTTTATTTAACATTTTTGATTGAGTTTTTTTTTTTTCACGTAGAATCATCCCCTGTTCGTTTGTTGTTCCATCAGTTACAGTACACACCCTGTATATTTAAGTATTTTTATTTTCCATACAACCAATAATAAATATTGAATTTTTTTTTAATTCATTAAACGATTAATAATGTTGTTAAATAACGTGTTAATTATTTCCTAATTTTATTTATTTCATTTTGCAAAATTTATATTTTATGATTGGCATTTATTGCATTGAGACTTGACACGTCAGTAGCTATACTAATTTTTGAACGTGGAATATTAATTATTCCCGTATTAAATGTTTTATCATCTTCATCCATTTCATTTGACTTGTTTTTCTGTTTCATAGTTTCAAGAATTTTTGTAGAACTCATCATAACCGGAAATTTCTTACATTGTTCACACGGCATACTGCACTCTTTTCTAAGTTCCGATATCATACCAATACATCGTACAAATTCAGCTGGACAATTTTGTATGGCATCTTTTTTCCTCCTCACTGTCTATTTGAATTTAACAAATTGAAATCTTTTAATTGTAAAATTAGACAAAAAAAAATTAAAAAGTGCTGTATATTTTTTGTTAACCTGTTAACCGGGTGGGACGTATCAATACGTCAAGAGTATTGTTTTAAAGATAATGGTACAAGGTACCTCTCTCTTTGTACTTTATATATATAAATAAATGAAAATGTATATATTTTATAGTCTTTTCAATTATTTTAAGCATAAATAATAATATATAATAAAATAATAAATAAATATATAAAAAATAAATAATAATAAATCATATAATATATAATAAATATAAATATATATATAATAGTAATATTATATATAAATATAATATTAATACTCTACATAAATATAATAGTAATACTATAAATAATGATACATAATAAAATAATAAATAAATATATAAAAAAATAAATAATAAATAACATAATATATAATAAATATAATAGCAATACTATAACTAATAATACATAATAAAATAATAAATAAATATATATAAAAAAGCTACATAATTAAAAAGGGAATTCCCCCCTCCCCCAGTTAACAGGTTACCCACAACAACAACAACAACAACAAACGATTTTACCTGTATCGAAGTAACAGGATTGGTTTGTCTAATTGTTCGAAATCTTTGACTTGTTTTAGAAATAATACGACAAAGTGCAAATCCTAATGCAATAAGAATCACTATAATAAGAATGATTAATAACCATGACTTTCCTTTGCTTTCAATAACAATATCATTAAGATTTTCATGGTTGTTGTTGTAACAGGAAGATGGACAGCTACTCGGTGGTATCGGATGATGGTGAATTCCGTATGGTTCGTATGGAATATAACGGTGATAAGGTGTGTAATAACTGTAAGGAGGATGAGAATGATGCGATGATGATGGTGGTGGTGGTGGTGGTGGTGGTGGTGGTGGTGGTGGTGGTAATTTAATCCGTTCGGTTTGACGTGGAGAATGAGATGGACGAGACGAGGATTTGTAAGATGATTGTTTTGTGTTACACATCAGCTACTAGTTGAATGATTCATAAATTGGTTTTTTTTCCTCCTCTTCTTCTTCTTCTTCTTCTTCTTCTTCTTCTCTCCTTTTTCCTGATTTCTTTTTATGTATATATATACCGGTTTTATTCCCACACATATATACACCACATTGATACTTTATATATTGTTTATTATAAAGAAATAATTTTCTATCTTTTTATGTTTTGATTCCTGTCTTTAACGTTATCAATATATTTATATATATATATATTACTTTTATTTATAGATTTTATATTGTATGTGTATATTATAGAAATTATTTTCTATTTTTTTTTTATTTCTTTCTTTCTTTCTTTCTTTCTTTCTTTCGAAGGAAATATTTATATTAAATTTTTAATGTTAATAAATTAATTGCACAAATTTAGAAGGTTAGCCAAGATGTGTGAAGTTTCATTCGATTGAATTTTGATATTCTAAATGTTCAAATATCAAGCTGGCCAATAACTAATTTTGGAATTTTTTAATAACAAAAAGTACTAAATATTTTCAATATAAATATATGAGTATTCAACGAAAACAATGTTTTTAAATAAATCAAATATCAAACCAATATATAAATAAATCAAATCACTGTTTAAATAAATCAAATATTAAATCAATGTCTAAATAAATCAAATCAATGTTTAAATAAATCAAATATCAAACAAAGATAATAAAAAATATAACATATAAAATATATTTATTTATTGAAAATATAAAATAATAAAAATTTCGACATATTACTCATTGACCAACTTAATAATAATTCCTTCCTACGTGCACAACAGTCTTTGTTCGAATCTAATATCAAGTCAATATATTAAATCATTGATTGATTCAATGAAATATTAAATAAAGTGGACTCATGAATTCTATTGGAAGATATTTTCGTACATGAGTTACTTAATTGATATTAAAAGAATTTAAATTGAGTTGACGAATTTTCTTTTTCTATAATTCAATTATTTTTGTCCTCAGTATTCTGTTTTATTTCAGTATGTAATAATTAGGTCGTCCTAAAAATTCTGTCCATTTTTACAATAAAATAAAATAAAATAAAATAAAATAATAAATTATTCATAATTTGAACAATTAATTAATTAAATTACTTTTGAACTCTTGCCAACATGGTGGCAATTTGTATTTTGGATTTCTGGCAGGAGCATGGCGTAGCTATTCGACCTATTTACTCTAATTTCGAATTTAGCCACCAGATAGCGTATTCAAGTGTTAGAGAGATCCCAATATTGCATTTTAGAAAATGGGACCTTACCCCTAGTGACGAAAAATTGAACTAATGTTTGTTTGAACGGACAGAATTTTACAGTAAACCTAATATATATATATATATATAATGTAATTATACTGTATTACTGTAAAATTAATTAGGTAATTATACTGTATATTATTGTAAAATATGTATTGTATATATATATATATATATATATATATATATACTTGCAATAGTTAGCATATTTATGTAACATAAACTATCATTATTTAAACTTACATTGCAAAATTGAAATTGTTTTTCCTTCGTAATGCTAATTTTCAAAATGCTATTGTAACAAATGTTCTTATACATTAATACATAACGTATAAGTATGTATATGTATATATAAGGTATAACAACACTTACCCTATGATTGAGATCTATAAAGTCTTCTTCAAGAGATACATCGCTGTACATATCGTCAGTATTGTCACAGTTTGAGCCTCTTCCTGAACTATTGAAGCTACCGCTGCGATAAAGCTGACTGTAAAATACAAAATAATATATTATTAAATACAAATTGACAGTATAGTATAACTAGGGTAGTTTGAAAAGTCTTGAGTCTAAGTAAAAATACAAAAAGTGTCGTATGATTTGTTTGATAAATAAAAAAGTTAATTAAACTTGAAAACACAAATTGTTTTAACAGATGATAGTTAAGTTTAGACTGTAAACTTTTGAAAAGTTAATATATATGTATGTATTTAAATTGAAATATATATATATGTATATATATGTATATATGACGCCTACGTATTAGAAAGTTTTCAGTAAGATTGAAGTTCTGTGAAAGGATCAAACTTCTCGAAGCGTCACGAAATGGAGTTGGGTTTTGTTCGAGATATTTAAGAAGAGATCATTGATATACCAATTTCTTTTTCTCATTTTGTATGACGCCATAGACTATTATCATACCATGACGTCAATCTGTGTAAAATCTTTTAAAACGTACGATTGAATTTGTTATTATTTTTTATACTTTTATTTCTTTTCAAATATATTTTATAATATTCATTTTGTATAGATAAATTTTAATTATAAAATTGTCAATTGTTATAATAATATATTTATGGTAAAATTGTTAAATTAATTGTCAAATTATAAAATATATTTGTATATAAATTTTAATTATATATACAACATTTTAAAATATTATTTTTAATTATATATATAATAAATAATATAAATATATATAAAATATATATAAAAATATTATATAGTAAAAATTATATTTATTTAAATTATTTAATATTATTATAAATATTATTTAAATATTTAATATTAAAATAAACAATAATACTATATATAATATTAAGTATTTAATAATAATTTAATTTTTAATACTATTTATATTTAATATTATATAATTTAATTATAATATATATATATATATATATATATATATATATATATATATATATATATATATATATATATATTTTATAATATTACATAATTATTTGCAACGTAAATTCTTCTATTTGTTTTTAATATTACAAAATTAATAAAAATATTGTTTATTATTTAAAGAATATGATGTTTACCTTGCTAATGCATTTGAACTGATCCGTTTCCTCCCGGAACTGTAAAAAATAAGAAAAAAGAATAAATAAATAATCATTAATTAATATTCATAAAAAAGATTCTTAAACAACGATTGATATTTATCAATAATTACAGTCTGATATTGTAATTAACAGTAGCTTCAATAAACTAATGTAAGAATAATTGTACTTAGGTCGACCTCAGAATTAATTTATCGAGTGTGTTGAATATATGCCAAGTTTTTATTTATTTCTGCCATTATTTTTCACAATTCAAGTCCATACACATATATATATATATATATATATATATATATATATATATATAAAGTATATAATTAAATTTGGACGTACATTATATTCCAAATCTAGTGTTGACCTATTGAGAAACGTTTATATATATATATATATATATATATATATATATATATATATATATATATATATATTATATGATGTGATACACACACTGTAAAAGAATTTTTTAAACAGAAACCATTGTACTTTTCTAGGAAAAAAACTTGGACACATTTTTTCTTTTTTCTTGTTTTTTTTTTCTTCTTCTTCTTATCTTTCGTTTAACAGATAGATAATAACAAAAGAAAAAAATAGAGATAGAAATATTTACACATACGATCCTTTTCTCACGACATATTTTCACACGATCTCTCATTGTTTCATCATCGTTTTCTATTGACGGAATTGTTTTCTCGCACGCGCGAAAAAAATAATTAATACACACGCTCGTTTTTGTCGTATGTTAAATATTTTTATTTTTATTTTTATTTTTGTGTGTGTGTGTGTATGTGTGTGAAGTTAAATTTTTTTAATATTACCATGGGGGTGTTCGTCTGAGGGATGTTCGAAGCCAGGAATGCCTTCCTATGGTCGAATTCGGACTTCTCGGATTTCTGTAATTATAAAACAAAAATAATGTTAGTTCAAATTTGTAATATATGTAATATATAATTAATTTGTTAGGTTTATTATATAAATAATATATTATATATAATATACCATTTGATACCAGTTACAAATAGTAAAATAAAATATTAATAATATTTATTATTATATTTTATATTAATAGTAATATAAAATATTTATATATATTATTTATATATATTATTTATATATAATACACTACTATAAATAATATTTTATAATATATATATATATATATATATATATATATATATATATAAATTTATTGTATGAAATAACTTTCTACGTGAAATAACTAAATCGAAAGTTATTAATTTTTTTTTTTATACTTGCATGAAACGCAATTCGATAAAATATATCTATATATATATATATATACGAATGACGAAGTAAAATTATTACATATTTCAATCTCTAATTTAGAATATTGCGAGAAAGTGAACTAACATATGTTCTTAGAGTTCGATTGAATTTAATTATGATAATAATAATAATAATAATAAATGATTGCAATGTATAAAATTTATAAGCGATACGAAATAGATTTCTACAAACGTTTCTTACTCATCGATGTATATCATTTCAATGAATTAATAACAAAATATGTGTGTGATTTAGTTACTATGAGTATTCACCATGTATGATCATCGAAATATCATCATCATCATCATCATCAATGTGTATAATCAAAAATAAATTCTATTAAAAAAAAAAATCTTAATTAGATCATTAATTTATCTTCCCTTTTATACATCTGTGTAATCATACAATATTAATTATAAAATAAATCATGATATTAATTATCGAGAGTCACGCTTTACCTTCAACATAAGTCATTTCATGCCCGAATGATCTTACCCATTTTAATGGCTCAATTTCGTCAAATGAAAAAGCTATTAATAAAAAAAAATAAAATAAAATAAAAGAATCAAATTGGTAATAAATAATATCGTTTAATTACAAATTATTTATCTTTTTAACTTTAAGATTTGAAAAGCTAATATATTTGCATACAAAGATACGAAATAAACATCATTTGTTTGTTATATGTATTATCATTTTACAAATTTGTTTTTTTTTTCATTTAACAATAAAGTAATTAAATATAAATAGATATTGTGTTCGTTCAATATAATTTATATATTTCAAATTTGAAATTTATATATTGTATATATAATAATTTATTTGATTATTATTATATTGTTTTTTTTATTAATTTATTATTATTTTATTATTATATTATTATATATTATATAAATATATATTTATAAATATTTTTATAATATTTAAAAATATTATAAATATTAAAAATATATATAATATATATATTATAATAAATTAAACATATAAATACATATTTATATTTAAATACATATATTATATTTATATTTAATTAATATAATTATATTTGTGAAATAAATAACTCTTTTTGAAAGAAAAAAAAAAATATACCAAAAATAAAATACAACCTGTGTATGAATATAAAGAAAAAAAAAAAAAGAAAAAAAAAACAAAACCATACAAAATAAAAAAAAAAAACTAATCTAATGATCGTTAAACGGAAATGCATCTAACTAATGCATTATATATACTGCGATAATCATTCTCTATTTTTTTTTCTCGAGTAAAAAATACAAACTAGAAGAGGAAGAGAAGTAGAGTTAAGGAATTGAACGCCATTAAGCTTCTTCCCGTGGAATACGAATACGATAAAATTAAATTAATAAACTTGAGGAAGTAATCGGGGAATAATAATGGCATTAGCTTTGTTTTCTCTTCTCGTGCGAAAGTTTCCAATGAAACTTTAATCAAAATCATGAGAACGAGATTAAATTTTTTATTTTGTTACATTTCTTTTTCTCCCCCCCCCTTTTTTTACTTAACACAACCAAAATTTCAATACTCATCAGAAAACAATGATTTGGTGAGTGTTAACAAGAAAAAGGAATTGTATAAAGAAAGTACTATCCATTATCATCACCATCATCATCATCATCATCAACAACATCATCATCAACAACATCATCATCATCATCATCATCATTATCATTATCATTATCATCATTTTGTACATACTTGAAAGAAAAACTTCGTTGGGATTCATCCTAGCATGAAGATAATTAACAACGTTCCAAGCGTGCACGAATGTAACGTAAACAACAATAGACTTTTGGTGTGCGACCTTAGCAAAAGTGGAAAATTAATCTCCTAGACTTTAATTGTTAATACAAATCATATTTTATGCGCGTTCTTTACGATCAAATATGGCAAAAAAAAAAAAAACGAGGAAACATTGGGAAAAGAATTCTCAATCTCTCGAGAGGAAGTTAGTATAAAAAATTGAGGGCAAATATTTAACAGAAAGACAAGAATAAAGATTAATAATAAGAGTAAGAATGGAAGAAGGGGTGAAGGGGGAAGAATAAAAGCGAGCCAGAGGGGTTGTTAAGGGTTGGGAGGGGGGTTGGGAAGACTCGTGGTTTTCATTTTATCATACTGCGGCAATGTGTTCGAACGATGGATTTTCACCTCTCGGACAAATCGATAAGTTGTTCTCAAGGAATAGCACGTTGACCCTTGAATCATAACGATTATGGTCCGTTGTCCTAGCAAATGATGAATTTTCATTGGTTCTAGTCTGCAGTACCGCGACCAGACCAAAAGCGCGAAAATTTGAAACAATCCACAATAGAATCTTCATGAACGAATTAAAGGAAATAATAGATGATGAAATTTACCTGCTGAAAGGGTTGCTACCAGTAGGAGAGGGTGCTGAACTGCTGCCACCAGGTGAATCGGCGTCGTCTCGGCCGTCCTCGGGTTCACCGTCGGCGTCAACTTCGACAGAACCGAAACCAGAACTGGATCCAAAATCGGATCCAAATCCAAATCCTTCGTAACTTTCTTCTTCTTCTCGATTATTACCAATCAGTTTGATATTGGTAATGGATGATGATGATAGAGCGTTGTTATTGGTTTCGGTTGTTGTTGTTGTTGTTGTAGTAGTAAGTGGACGACCACATGGATCAGAAATATTAGCAGTACCAGTAGCAATACCACTACCAACACAACCAGTATCGATATTCGAATAATCTCCGGAATCGTTTTGCGGACTGACGCTACCGACCGGATGATTCTGCAGGTCTAACGACATCGAAACCGACGAAGGTGGTAGCCCGTCGTTGTTGCTTCGTCGTCGGCCCCATTCGACGACGTCGTCGTCCTCCTCCTTGTCGACGCCGGCACCAACACTCGTCCTTTTTTCTCCTCCACCACCTCCTCCTCCTCCTCCCTCACCTTCGGCAACGCTTCTTCTAACGTTTCCTTTCTTTCCCGACAAGATGGCGTTGCCTGTTGATTCGCCAACTAAATCTAACACCTCGACGGTGGACAACGAAGGTATTGAATCAACGTTGTTACTATCGTTGTTGTTGTTGTTGATAATGGTACTGTTGATAACTTCCTCCTCTTCTTGACCCTTTAATTCTTCTTCTTCTTCTTCTTTCCTTTTATTATCTTCGTTCTTATCGTCGATAGCCGTAGATGATGAACGGGAGCTTACCATCCTTCGTTTCTCCAATCACGATATTCCCCACCTTAATTTGTGATTTGATTATTTTCTTTTAATATGAGACAGACATATTTATATACACGTAAAATGATACGAGAGACTTGCATGGACGACTTTATCTATCCAACTAAATTACTAGTCGAATGAGAATAGAGTTGTTAAAGGATGCAAGACTAAAGAAAGGTAATAGTAGAAGGGGTAGAAAGAATGACAGAAGATTAGTAGTAGGGAGAGTTCGTTCTCCAGGAGTGAGTGGAAGGACCGTATGAGTCACACCGAAGACATTTTCTAGAGATAGACAAAAAACAAAATAAAATAAAAAGAAAAAGTGGTAAATCTCTCTCTCTCTCTCTCTCTGTCTTTCTCTTTCTCTATCTATCTGTCCCTTTCTCTTTCGCACAAATTCTAGTGGGGTATCGTTAACTCGAGCTTTTCAGATCCAACTGGCCTGTCAAGTTCACGAATAAGATCACCCAGGTAAAATTAACTTCTGACTGTGTGAGAGGCGGAGCTGTTGCTGCTACTGCTACTGCGTTCCACCAAGATGAGTACCCACAACTGTTTAAAAGCAAGAACTTACATGTCCAACAATATAACCATCTCTCCCTACTTCCTCCTACCCATCTTGTTTTCCTCTTTCTTTCCTTTTTTTTTTTTTTTTGATTTCATACTTTCTTACTCGTTTACTTATTCAACTAGGGATGTAAATAAGTGAACGAGTTTGTGAGAAAATTGAAAGAAGTAGGAGAAAAGCGTGAGAAACTGTGCATCGAAGTCATGCTACGATGAGTCAGGTCTGAGAAATGCTGAGAAACAGGAGGGACAACAACCAAGAGACGATGAAGAAGACTCGTTTGTTGAATAAAAGGGTTGAGCACTTACACATCTTTTATCTTCACCTTCCTCCTCCCTTTGCAATCTTTTCCATATTGCAATTGCGAAAATTCATGCATTTATACTCACACACACACGTGTGCATATGCGTAAGTTGAAGCTAATTAGCTGAAAAGTAGGCAACTTATTTTGTATTATTTTATAATTTCCGGTTTGTTTTTTTTTTTGTTTTTTTTTTAAACGTCAAATATAAGATTATACTTTAGATAAAATTGATAAAAAAAAAAAAAAAATTGCAGTTACTAAGTTAAGACCGGTTTGAAATCATTAGTTATTTATACCTTATCGTTAATTAACATGTGATTTCATCGTTACGTATATATATATATATGTATATATATATATAATCCTTGGGACGCGTTTTCACTTTCTATTTCACGGAGTAAAAAAAAAGGAAGTCTCCTTCTTAGTTTGCACCTTTTATACAAGGTGGGATCGTATTTACATCGACACGCGCATGTGCCCATGTGAAATGTTGCGCGCGTGTAACAACAATAACAACACAACCACGTTTATATCATAAACACTATTTTCTTCCCACGTGGCTTTTAAAAGCCTTACTACTGTAAAATAAACCTCCCTACTATAAGAGAAAGAGAGAGAGAGAGAGAGAAGAGAGAAAATAAATAAATAAAAATAATTATGCGTTCGATAGTTCATCGAACTTGCAATTTTTGTCGCGAAATTCCGACAGACAGCGCTCCTATCGCTGAGAATAAACGTGAACTGAAGAAGGAACACGGAATACTTAAGATAACTAATAATTATATTATTGTTAATTAACTTAATTATTATTATTATCATTATTGGCATTAGGAACTCGAATGTTCATTGCCGCAAATACCAAATTCCGCCATTGTTCCCGTCCCTGAGTGCGATCCTCCCATTGAAGGTGTGCGGTGGTCTTTTCATATCCTATTTCTTTCAGATATTTAATTATTATTATTATTATTATTATTAATAAATAATAAATAGATCTATTTGTGGATAGATGTAATAATTATTAAAACAACTATGATAGTATTATGATATGTATTTTCTCACGAAGTTTGGCGGTCAAGCAACGGGACGAAGCCGTACCAGTCAGAACCGTTCGATGAGATAATCGCAAAAGGGAGTGTCTGTTGATCATTATAAAAAAAAAGGGGCGTTACACGATGTAATCTAGCTGATTTCATTCGTTACATTGACTAGAAAAAAAAAAGAAAAAAAATAAAGTACTATAAATACAGTTTACTTGAAAAGTAAGACAATTCCTCCCTTGAACTTAGTTTAAATTCTTCGGACCAAGAAGAAGATGTGAACCACCACATCTTGGAAACTCGCCAAAAGCTTTTCTCTTTAAATAGTACGAACGTCGATGTTAGTTACTTGTACACGAAAGCTTCCTTTTTTTTTTTTATAGAAAAGGAATAAAGGGATGAATGTGATGCGAAAGAAAGATAGAAAATAAAAAAGGATAAGAGGGAAAGGGATTGAACATAACAGCAACGCGTGCCAGAGATCTTTTCCTCGTTATTCTGGATCAACTTGTTCTGTATCCCCTTTCCCCCTAATCCCCTCTATTCCCCCAATAATTTTTAACTCAATGCACCATTGGAAAGCATCGGGTGAAATCGGATCAAGGATTCAACGTTGATCGAAGCGTGACGTCACGTTAGATACTAGGACAATATCCTTCAGTGTTCCCCTTTTTCTTCTTTCAATGTTTGTTATTTTAATTTATATTAATTATTATCAAAATTTAATTATTATATATTTAATTTATATTAATTACCATAAATTTAATTTACGTATTTAATTATATTAATCTATATCTAATCACGTTTATCTATCTAATTATTTATCTTATCTTAATCTAGCCACGATTGCATTTTAATTACTCGGTTAAATGTTTATAAAACGTTTTGTTTTGTTTTTTTTTTTTTTTTTTTTTTTTTTTTATAAAATAGATCAATAGCAATTAAATGTAAGAATTTTCGAATCAACCGCGTGTTCTTGACGCTTGTTTCAGTCATCGAACGTACGTAGACAATAATATCGTACGTTGGATCATTTATTCATTATGATAGTAACGTACGTAGTTGGTTACGATGAACTGGTGTATATATATACATATATATATATATATACTAGTAGAACGTATACGAAAATAGATAAAAGTGACGTCGCAGAAGAATATAAAAAGCAAGAAAAGAACTGTATACGTGAGTTGCATTAAAATTGCATTACTTGACGAAAGTACATTATGTTTCTTCTTTTTTTTCTTTTTTTTTTTTTTGCTTACGTCGATTCTTTCGATTTATCAAACTCGATATTTCTATAAATCATTTTAAATTTGCAACGGACGTTCGATAAAATTGTCTACGTGTTAACATAACAGTAGAATTTTGTCTCTTACGTTTGACGTGCATGATGATTGTTTTCTTATTTAATTTTTAATTACGTATTCCACGTGAAATTTTTGTTCTTTCCAATTTAATTTCTCTCTCAGTTAACACGTTCCATGCACACAAGCTCTTTTTACCTGACTTATCTTCATTCAGGCCATTTCATTTTAATTTAACAAAATCAATCATTACACATGTAATTATTAATTATTACAAATATAATACAATTAAACAAACTTATGCAATTTGTTTTATAATGCATCAATACTTTAATAGAAATATTTGTTTACTAAATTAAATTTCTTATAAACATATATTTGTAACGCATAAAATGGTAAGTGTACCACTGGTGGTACACGTGGCCTGAAGAACAAGTTTAACGTCCCTAGTAGAGCACAAAATATTGAAAAATATTCAATAAAATGTATATTTCATATTAAAAAGACATTGAATCTCTTTTATACACATGTATTCAATATTTGTCAATATTTTGTGCTACTAGGGGTGTACCACAGGTGGTACACGTGGCCTGAAGAACAAGTTTAACGTCCCTAGTAGAGCACAAAATATTGAAAAATATTCAATAAAATGTATATTCCATATTAAAAAGACATTGAATCTCTTTTATACACACGTATTCAATATTTTTCAATATTTTGTGTACCACAGGTGGTACACGTGGCACGGAACGTGTTAATTGGTTAGGGATATGGTTGTTTTGTTTTTTCTTTCTCTCTCTCTTTTTTTTTCTCTTGTTGAAGAAATTCAAATAACTTTCAGGCTTATTCGCGTATGTTAAAAAAAAAAAAAAAAAAAAAAACAACAAGTTGCACGCATAAATGCGTTTCGAATTGCTGAATACCAGCGGTGTAACTGTTATTTAGAACAAGCTTGAAAGTGCGGTGTTAGCCACAGGAAGGAAATACGTTTGACGCTTCTCGGTTCGTTTAATTATAACATCGTTTTTTGATATCTCTATGTAAATAGTTACGATTGTAAAAGTAGAATATTCAAATTCCTTTTTTTTTTTATGGCCATGATTTGTATACGAGTCTATGTACATATGTATGTATGTATGTATGTATGTTAACACGTGTATCATTTTTGTTGTTGAAATATAACATAAATAATATCAAAACGAAAACGTTCAAACAAATAAAACAATAATGAACCATCTATGAACAATATAAATCAAAATAATTCAATAATTCAATTAAAATGAATGAAAAATGATTACATATCTAACTAATTATTAATTTTTGAGATTATTCACAAATTCTGATTCATAAAAATCAAACACAGTTTCATGAAACATAATATTATGATTCATAACAGAACAACACAATATAAAAGTAACTTTAGAAATAAAAATAAAGACAAAGTAATGTCTCTTTGTGAATCTTCTGTGAAACTTGATTTATACATACATGATGCATTTATGGATAATGAATAAACTAAAATAAAGAAAAAAAAAAAAAAGAAAAAAAACCTGACGTTATCGGCGAAACGTTGAATATATTATAGAGAAAGCAGAACAGCATTATAAATAACAGTTAACAGTAGCAGCCATTACGATTTTAGAACACATACAGATAAAACTAACGAACGTAATAATACCTTGACTATTTGCTTAAAAACGTATGTGTATTATTGTACATATTTTGATATAACAATAATTATGATATAAAATTAATATAAAAAGGAAGACAAAATTATAAGAAAACATTTGCAATGTCATCTCACTTTTTTATCCTCTCATCAAAATGACTTTTACTTTTGTCTTTTTCTTTTTCTTTTTATAATCAAGGAGGATGATATCCCCACAAAAAGGATCAAACTCATTCACTCTGCAAATTTTATTTACATACAATTGTTTCAAATGAAATCTATGTTTGAAATACTTAACAAATCAGAAAATTCAATGTAATATGTTTTAGAAATGAGAACGTTTGAAAGTATTCGAAATGGTTATCTTGTTATATACTAAAGTGTGTATACCGTTGCAAAAATATTCTTACTTGATTATGACAAATATTGTTTGTTAGATACTAAGAGTTCGTCATACATACATACATACATTATACGTGTGTGTGTGTATACATATATGTAAACATTGCATAGACGAAAAATACAACACAACGTTCTTTACTAATCATCTAATTGGAATGGTCGTAAAAGTATCATTAAGTTTAGAAATAAATTCGGTGTGTTGATATTTGTTTTGAATATTTTAATCGAATTTTAAGCAACAAATAATGAAAATTATTATCGTAGAATAAATTTTGTATATATAATATAATAATAAATATATATATATATAATAATTTTAATATTAAATATTAAAAGTAATAATATATTATATAACTACTATAATATTATAATATATAATATAATAATACATTATAAATAAATATTAAATTTGTTTAAAAATGAATGTACACCGTACATAAATTTCTATACTTAATACAATATAATAATATTAATAATAATAATAATTATTATTATACTTTATTTCTTTTGAACATACCTTCTATTATTTGTGTTTATTTTTTAAATAATATCGACACTTGTAAAAATAAAAGGGGTTCCGTGGTAGTAGACTATTTTAATACTCAATGAAAAACTATACACGAGGAGAATATTAACAGTCTGGTATTTTGTTCTCTCTTGAATTTACTTGATCCCAACAGTTTTACGGTTTCATTTTAAAACTAAAGTCCGATGATACGCGACGAAACGACCGACAACCACGACGACGATGAACACAAAAGAAGAAGCGCACGCAACTAAACAAAAAAATGCATACACACTAAGGATGCATCTCTCAATTCCTACAACTTTCGAAAAGAAACGGTCCAAGTATTATATCCGGGAATAAAAGAAGATTGAAAGTATTTTCTTTTTTTTGGTATGCATAGAAACATACCGAAATACTTTCTTCGGTGCATTGTGATTACAGAAAGAGAAAGAGAAAGAGATAGAGATATAGAAGAGAATGAGAGGTAAGAAGGTCAAGGTCGATGATTTGGAGAATCCCTTAGAATAAAAAGCAGGTTCTTTTTTTTTCTTTTTCTTCACCAAGAAACGTTACGAGAGTGGACTCACCTTGAATTAACGACGAATATATACGTATATATATATTTATGGTGATTCAGAAGATGCAAGCCAAGGATGAAGAAGAGAGAGTAGTAGTAGTAGTAGTAGTAGTTGGAATATAATGCTAGATTATATTATATTCCAGTTTTACTTGTATAAAATGTATATATACTTCTGCGGTGTCACGACTTACGAACAAACGAGATTTATTCTCGAATTAGCAAGTTGTAAGATGTTTAGTTATTTCGTAATAGATATCGCACAATGTAAATTACTACTATTATTATTATTATTATTATTTTTTGAAGAGAATCTGTCAGCCGAGAGATTGATATAAACACCTGTAACGTTTAACTCGTCCTCGTTCGTTCGTGCGAGGAAAGAAAAAAAAAAGGAGATGCTTCATTTGAACTAACGGTAATAAGTGGACAAGAGAGAGAGAGAGAGAGAGAGAGAGAGAGGGAAAAGGAAAAGGAAAAAAGAATGAAAAGAATTTAAAGCAAAGAAATAACACACTAGACGAAATAGATAAATTGTAGAAAAATAAAAGAAATAGAAGGAACGATAGAAACAAATGAATGAACGAAGGAACGAAGGAACGAACGAACGAACGAAGAAACAACAAACAATCGTACGTACGAATAATATACTACGGATAAAACTGGACGAGAGAGAGAAATGACGAGTGACGACCGAACGCGGCGCGAGTCTTAGCGCGAAAGCGAGCGAAACGGCCGAACGAAACCGGAGGTGCGCGAGTGGCTACGAACGGTCGCGCATGCGCACTGATTTCTCTTACCGAGCCACGCAAGTGCATATACATGCCGCCTATCTTGGCACACAGGTGCATGCTGCACATTCGTACCTGCAGGTACCGAGCGTACCAGTGATTCTCAACCTACGGAACCTCTTTTTAATACATATTTTACTCCCACGCTATCGACCAGGACCTAGTTTGTCTTTCCTTTCGCTCGATATTCTTTTACCTTTCCCTTCTATTCTTATTCTTTCTTTCTTTATTCCTTTTTTTTCACTCTTCCCAATATACCGTTGGGGTCAACGTTAATTTAAATTTCGCGATCGAATAAATAATACAATTTTCATTTTATACATATCGAAACATTGTATAATAATTGTCGTTTCTTATGCAATTGAATATGAAATTTGTTTCTAGTCATGAAGATGACAATAGTAATAGTAATATAGTTATTAATATGTTCGACAATATTTCTTTTTCTGCAGACGATCTTCCAGCATATTGTATCCTCTTGCACGCGATGCACATTACGACGAACCGACCAATCGTTTTACCGTCGATCATTTTCTATTTACATACATGCTATTTAATATTGATCTATATATATATTGACGGATAAAATTAATGTGAAAAAGAAAAATGCAAAGTAACAATTGGAAGCCCGATCGTGAGCTAGTCATCATATACTATACATGTACTAATTATGGCACAAAGAACTTTCGTTTAAGAGAAATTTGTGCATCCGCTCGTTCGAAAGAACGTTACGCAAGGTTCAAGTTGAACATCGATATCGAATTATTTCTATTTCCTTGATTAAAAAAAAAAAAAAATAAACAAGAAAATTGAAATTTGTACATCAATGTAAAAAACACAAGTAACAAAGATTATTCAAATTATTCGAATAAATCATTACAATGACATTATATGCATTAATTATAGAGAACAAAAATGGATGATATTTGTTTAAAAAAAAAAGTTCCTTATTACCGTCATCTTCGTTTCTATTGTCAACAGATCTCTTCACAGCCAATTTCAATGGTTTTACGAGCAAAACGGAAAGCGTCATTGTTTCACAAGTAGAAATCCACGCATAGAAAGGAACAAAAATGTCAAGACTTATATTTGTATGTATATTTGTTCCATTTTGCTACGCGACCTTTTCCACTTTCGACCAAGAAGAAGAAGAAGAAGAAGAAGACGGTGATTTCGTTCTTGAAGATTATTGTTAGGACTGATCTCCGTTGTTTGATTGTACACGAAAATCGGTCGTTTCATTTTTCAAATTTGTCATTGCATTGGACTGTTGTTGTCCAAGCTCCTTTTCTCATCATGCATCGACTTCTTCGTTACCTTTTTTATAAACTTCTTTGTAAACCAATTCTTCCATTTGAATTCGAAGTAACATTCTTCGATCGGCCGGTAAATTTCTCATGTGTGGTAAAAGACTCATGAAGAAATAATAAGTATCATCAAAACGATTACCTTCCAAAGGATCATTCGTTAATCCATTACCATTATCGCTCTCACCCATCAATACTTGTTCAGGTGATATATTTTGCAACATCATTTCATCGTCCGCTAAATTATCCGTCACATTTTGAAACTCCAAATTATCGAAGTTCTCTTCTGGTTCTTGTTTAACATCAACTCTATGATCGATACCTTCGATTTGCAACGTACCATTTTCACAGCTCATTGACAACAATTGATCGGCCAAGGTATCCCTGTCGTCCATATTTCTTTTCAATGGTGTACCATTCTTGGTCAACATTCCTTCCGATTCGTTTTCTCCTAATCCTTGATCCCCATCCATACCTGCTGCTTTTCCACGTTCCCAAATCGGTGGTCTTGGAAGCATTTGTTCCTTCAAAAATTGTAAACTCTTGAAATGAATCCATACTGGTCTGTTGCGATGATATTTACTTCTTCGAAAAAATTTATCTTTCTTAAGCTCGGCACGAAACGTGTCCCGGAGACCTTTCCATTTAGCCTTTAATACTGGTTCTGAAAGAAACGACAAAATATATTCCAATTAGAAGTCATTCTTTTGAGGATGTTTCAATTGAATTTGCGATTAATGTAAAATACAAAATTACGAAACAAATTTTGGTAAAAATTATTTCAAAATTATAAAAAAAAAAGAAACGAGAGCTTGACGAACTGAATTATTTTCTAACACAATATTTGTGTAGGTGTAGGTTTACTATTTTGTTATACCTGTTTTGTCTACCTGTTATACTATCTGAAAACCCCTAACATTTTATGTATTAAGGGTCTAAAGGTCCCTTTTCTTTTTTATCTTTTATACATAGTACATAAAACTGTATTTTTGTGAATGCAGTATAATAAAAGAAAAAAGTGAAAGTAAGCTAAAAATATTTTCTAGAAAATATTAGGAATTCTAATAAAGAAAATATCGACAAATATTTATTAAAAATTTCACTTGAAACTAGTTGGATCCTTTACTACCTTTAGCTATCCTTTATTATTGACCTAAGCGTAACCTGCGCATGCGTACTCTCGTCGTAGCGAGTCGCGCCTTTACAACTTGAGTTGTCTCGTATCGCAATAGTATGATCGATACGAGATACTTGGTGATCGGTTTCGTTCGATTAAATATTTTTTTCTTATTAACAAAGAAAAATATCTTCGAATTTAATTGGTGTGTATTAGACTCGTCATTAATTCAAACTATGCGAGAAAAATAGAATGAATTTAATATTACAGTTTGAATAACAATCTCTAATTTGATTTTTACAAACTCATTGTCTTTCGCATACGTTACTCGATATTAAACAAAATAGTGTTTTATGACGATTACGAGGATAATCACCTAAAAAAAAAGTCATTAACAAGAAAAAATAAACAAAGTAAATATAGAAATATTAAATTTAAAATAAGATACATGCTAAAAAGTGAGGTTAAGCCGGTACACGATGCGTACGAGCGAGTACGCGACGGTTCGCCACTGTGGAGCCACCACCCCTTTTCGCGTACTACTACACCTTTCTCTTTCTTATCCCACTTTGTAGGGAATATCGCTAGGCAATATAAATTCCTAAAATACAAACAGAAAATAGAGAAAAAAAAAACTAGAAAAGAGATTTAATATTTATACGGAGAGAATTAAAAAAAAAATCGATTTATTGGATTACTTCAAAAGAAGAAGAAGAAGAAGAAGAAGAAGCAAGGGACAAAGTTACTTCAAAGGGAGGGGTGGGGGAAATCGCTCGTAGGTCCAATTTATGCGAGTAAGAGAGAAAGAGAGAGATAAAGTTAAAGAGATTAAATAAAAAGAAAATAAACAAGAGTAATGCAAGGAACGAAAAGAGAAAAAGAGAGAGAGAGTGAGAGACAGAGAAAGAGAGACTTCTTTGAGATTTAATACACGCACTGGGAAGCTTGAAGATCGCTGCTATTTCCATCCAAACGCGGTTGGTTACTTCTCGATTATGATAGGATATGTGTCTCTGGTTCCAAAGCGCGGGTCGTTTATAAACTTCGGCGATGAGCCGATTCGCGTCCATCTTTACTTCGTCCTTCATTTCCCTTAACAAGTAGCGGCAGTGGTGGCGGCGGCGATGGTGGTGGTGGTGGTGGTGAAGATGTTGTTGTTGGGTCTCTCTCTCAACAAAATGACTAATTGTAATTGGTAGAATAGATATTTTTAAATTGACAATGCAATTTGAAAATGATAGGAATTATAAAGAAAAATGTTGTAAAAAAAAGAATTTTTCAAAAGAGAGAAAGATAAAGAAAGGGATAATAAATATATAGATATACACGGAGCGACAAACCGACAACGACAAAGTACGGGCGAATACTAGCGTCGGGATAGCGATTAGCGCGCAGGACGTTCTCACGGACGCTGGACGATCGATTCGCCGTTTCGTTCTTGTCTCGGCTCGCTAGCGCTAGCACGACTTCTCGCATCTTTTCTATCCTCTTCTTCTTCTTCTTCTTCTTCGTCTTCTTCTTACTTACTTACTTATATACTATGTACATATATACTTATATAGAAGAGAATGAGAAAAGAGTAATATCCCACTTTACAATTAGTTGTTTATTCTATGAAGTTTCTCTTATGTTAAGAACACTTCCTAGGATCAACCAACTTATTTGTTTTATTTGATTCTAATTTTCTGAAATTTAAACTCTTTAAAATTAAGCATACCCTCCTCCTAGTAGCACAAAATATTGTAAAATATTGAATACATGTGTATTTAATATTAAATAGACACATTAAATCTCTTTTTAACATTAATTACACATCTATTCAATATTTTACAATATTTTGTAAATACTAGGGTAGATCATGTTTGAATATAATTTGAAAGATATCCTAGAAAAGTTCTTATATTCTCTGACGAATTAATTTTGTTTTAATTTTACTTTAGACTTTTAAATGAACTTTTCAATCTAAAGTATTTATTACAACGTAAAAGAAAACTTAGAGAGTCGTATGTCTTATGATAAACTTTCTTGAACAAAAACTGACTTGTTTTTTTATGATTTGTAGATTTCAAAATGATTAAATGTAAATCATTTTTTCTTTATTTCATAAAGATAAATCTTTATTGAGAATTTATCTTAAGATAAATGCTACTTCTCTTATGTAATGAACTGGTTTATTTCTTATTATTATGATAAATTAATCGCACTTATGTATATGCAGGATTGTATATTCGTTACAAGGAACAACAAAAATCATGCATAATTTTGAATTAATATCGCAAGGTGCCGAAGCCTGTCTTTACAAAGGGACATACTTAGGTAAACCTACCATAGTTAAAGAAAGATTTGTCAAAGGTTATAGACATCCGGATTTAGATAAACGTTTAACAAAAGATAGAATAAAAGCTGAGGCACGTGCTATTGTTCGTGCTAAATCTGCAGGTAAATATTAATTTGATTGTATTGATTTCTTTAACTAATTTCCTTTGTTTTCCTTTTGTATCAAAGGCATACCAACACCTGCATTATATTTAGTTGATTTGAATCGTCGCAGCATTTACATGGAATATATGGAAAATACTATAGTTTTAAAACATTATATAGATGAAAATGTATCAGATAAAGTTAATGTAGAACACATTATTAAGTTTATAGGAGAAGGATTAGGTTTACTTATTGCTAAACTGCATATGAAGAATATAGTCCATGGTGATTTGACGACTTCAAATATTCTTTTGAAAAATATTTCAAATGAAATGTGGACTGAAGAGAAAGATGGTAATGTCTTGAAAGTTTTTATGTAAAAAAAAAAAAAAATAAAATAAAAGAAACAAGAAGAACAACATTTGTATTAACATGAATTTTTCTTTTTTCAGCATTAAATCATTTTGTTATGATTGATTTTGGATTGGCACGAATTGATTCAACCGTAGAAGATAAAGCGGTTGATATATATGTTCTTGAAAGATCTTTGCTTAGTGCTCATTCTGAAGTACCTACACTTTTTCCATTAATTTATGAGAGTTATCAAAAACATTATACGAATAAAACTCAATGCAAGGAGATAGTTAATAAATATGAAGAAGTAAGAGCACGTGGACGTAAACGATTAATGATTGGCTGACCATTAATACAATTATTTTTAATAAAGAATTATTGCTATACATACGAATGAAATTTTTTGTCTTATTTTTACAAATGTAAGTATTTGTTTAGAAATTTCAAAAGAAGTACTTGCATTTATGAGTTTTATTTGTTAAAATTTGTATACTTTGTCTTTCTTATAACAATAAAAATATATTTTTATTAACAAACGTTCGACTTATTCAACTGCGAAAGTTGATATATTAAGAAGAAACTAGTTTAATATAGATGTTTAATATGATAAAAAGATTTGTATACGTATAATTCATTTTTGTATAACAAGTATTATCTACGGTTAACAAATTGTGAGAAGATATTATTTTGTATAATTAATAAAATAATACCTTTCTTTCTTTCTTTTCGTAGAAACACCATTAATACATTCCAGTGTTATATATAGAAAATGTATGCTTATAAAGTCAAGCATATGCAAATATAGAGCACTTTCCAGTAGCGAATATATCAAATGATTTTACACTTACAATTTAATTCGATTTTCAGTCCAAGTGTGTATCACTTTTTATTCCTAAATCAGTCAAAATGTAGCCCAGAATATATGATGATCCACGTTACCTGTAAATAATTATAATTCAAAATGTAAATCACGTCGATGTCAATGAGTTTAATTAATTTTTATGAAATAAATTATTATACCAAGAAACCAGCAAACGAAGTCATAAATCCTTCTTTAGTTAATTCCCATATACCACCATATTCTTCTTCATCGATTTGCTGAAAACTGTTGAAATAAAGATACATAACACCTGCGTTGACTAGTACAAATCTGAAAAATAGAATAAACAATACAATGTATTAGTAGTCACACATGTTAGAATACATTGAAGATAATTCTGTACAGTTTTGACTTACAATAATAGAGCTATAAATCCTTTTAAAGGTATAAGACCCCATCCTATACCAACGATAATACCGATTGCTTGTCTGGCCCAATAAACAACATCGAGAAATTCTTCCTGCATAAGTAATAAATATTAGTATTCATAAAGATTATGATTATGCATAAGATGACATATGAGTTATCAAAAATAAGGTTATATTTACTTTATCTGGCCATTCTGAATTCGCTGTTATTGCACGTGTCCAAACACTTAATTCGCACTTGTTGCTATTCCCATTTTTTTCTGACTTTGATCGTGACATATTTGATTGAAACTTTTCACTTAAAAAATGACTTTTAAATCAACAACCATCAAAATCATGTGTTAAGCGCGCTAGTCACACGCTCTTTTTGGTTCCACGTTTTATGTCGGTACTTCCGTACTTTTTCTCTGCGCATCAGTTTACGCAACACATTCTTCAACACATGTAATCTGTTTTTACTAGATACTATCATACCAAAATTTATAAAATCATTTAATACTGAAGCGCCATATAATTGAATTTTTACACGAGCGAAAGATAAACTTCGGCCATAACCCCTAATTCGTAAAGATAATACAATACGCTAACAGAGATTATTTGTTCGACCAATCACATTCGATGGCGCGTAATTGTCATATTTTTGAATATCAAATTTACAATATGAATCAGATATTAATCGGATTTACAAATTTACAAAGAATTAAAGGAATATTTATAATATTAAAGTTAATAAATCATTAAAAGAATAAATGAAATAATTAAATAAAGAATATTTGTTGTTAATTGACTATGTTGTCTTAATGCAATATTCAAATAATCATAATTCTTTTCATAATTTATACATAGATGAGAGTTTATTCATTGGAGGATTATATCTTTATGATTACTAAATATGTTATATGCATATAAAGTTGCTGATACAGGAATGTATTTGAGTAAAATATATAAATATATCACACATGCACCATCATACGCACAGGGGCATACTGAGTCAGTTGTTTTGCTTAAATATTTACATTAAACCACTTTCATGTTGCAGGTGAATTTCTTATTATTTTTTTTCAGATCTACAATAGTTATTATCTAACTTAGATTCGTATATCTTCGTCACTTGTTCTTTCAGTTTTAAAAAACAAGATCAATTGCTGCTATTAATTTGGCAACGCGTAACAAAACTACTGAATTCTATTCATAATCAATTTTCGAAAATTTCTAATGCCAACGTTTATCCTTGTTTTCTCTTTTTTTTTTAAACTATGAGTTTCACCATTTTCGATTGAATATTGCACTGCATATTCTAATATAGTTCTAATAGTACAAAAGATCACCTGTAACATGACATGCAAAATTTTGTATTAACTTGCATAATACATTACACACACAAACATGACTGAATGTTATTTTTATAATTATATTATATATATATATTATATATATCCTTAGATTTTACTGTCTCTCTCTAAAAGTATCATTATCAAATATTTTATTAATTATCTAATCTTTATCATATTGATTTACATTTATATAATAATAGGTCATAAAATTTAAATATGGAATGTGTTATTGGCATATATTCTGTGGTTGAAAAAACGTAATTTGAATAAAACAGCTACAGGAGGAGAGTTTCTTTCTTGATTTTTTTTTTTTTTTAATATAGTTTAATATTTTAAAGATTAAATGTATGCAAATTTAATATATGTCATCCTAAAGGAGACTAATAATGTACCTTCCAACAATTTATATTAATACGTTGATTTGTATTACCTTCTTACATAGGTTGAGGAATATGTTTTTTTTTTTCTTGTTTCTGTTTAATATGCAACATGGATTTCAAAATGTAACTTGTAGAGATTTGTGTATTATTGTATCCATGTAAATAACAATAGTATATTTTTCAATGATTACAGCTAGCAGTGCAAACAAAGGTCCAATATATGTTTGAACTGTTGCATTTTTATGTTTTTTTGTTTTGTTAGAGTTTTATAAATGTATGTATATATAGGGTGAATCGAAAATCATATTATAATCTAGAAAGATTTGATTTCTTGATTAAAATGATCATTTAGTATTATTTACTTTTAATCAAGAAATTATTTCCATCTTGATTGTATTCTATATTCGAAACATCCTATATATTTATATATAATTTATATATATATGTATATATGCGTATTAAGATACTATCCCGCAATTCTATTTTACAAATGTATATACATATACTTTTCTCTATAAAAAAACCGATCAATTTTCTATATGATTATATATGTTAAATACTTTTTTGTTTGTTTGTTAGAAAAGACAATATATTTAACAGCTTCCTTATCCAAAAAAAAAAAAAAGAAAAAGAAAATATATATATATATATATATATAAAAGATGACTTACTCCAGGTCATTACTTTTCCTTATAACAATGTAAAATATAAAAAAATCAAATAATACATTACGACATAATTATATAATACTCCAACTTAAAATACGACATTTGTATACCGCTTTGTGAGATGTTATATTGTATATTTTGCATATGTTATATTTTTGTATACGTGATTGTTTAATCCCTATTATATTTCCAAACACCAAGTTAGTAACATGATCCAGTTAGAAAGATTCTTTTTTAAACTTGAGATATATATCTTATAGTATGATTTTTAAAATCAAAATGATTAAAAATGATGCGCATATATGCAGCCTTATATTGATGATAACAAACAAGACCTTTCTTTTTTTTTAATTATTGAGATTAAAAGAGATCGGAGAATACATTTTGACAAATGCATTAATATAAAACATAATCAATTGTATAATACTCACATATTAAATATCGGAAGACAAATACATTTTGCTTTAAAAAAAATGAAAAATAGAGTAACACTTTTTGTTTTGTTTTATCATACGTAATAGGCACTTATTACGTTGACATCTATAAAACTCCATCCGATAGTAGGATAGAAATTATATACTTTTTTTTCCGTAGCCAGAACACACTTTCTTTTCTTTAAACTACACAGTCTGTCTCTTATCTAAAATGTACAGAGGCGCGGACAACAGATAAATATTTAAATATTAAAACAAGTTACCAATTTGTAAATTACTTTGATAATATCATACACAATATTATTATATACCAGGCCCTTTATATATAAAAGTTTTCAAGAAATGCAAGAATGCATTGGCTGTGATTTCAATGGAAGTATTTGTTCCAATTATTATTTATATTCATCGGTAGTAATTTAAATTAACTTTGCATGATAAATGTAATATTCTGTTATATAATATACAATAAAACCTTCTAATGACATAATAATAGGAGCTAATACTTGTTATAGAAACTCTTGTTACCCTGTTCCTAATGCAAGTGTGTTAATTTAATAAACGTATATATATATATATATGTTACGTCTGATTTCTTATGGCACGAATATAAACAAACAATGTGCTATTTTATTGTGCAATTCATAGAAATGCTTATTTTCGGAATATTCTTGTATATATATATATATATATATATATTATGTTTATGTATATTACTATTATAATTATTATTATATATATATATATATTTTTTTTGACATACTGTCATAAAATCGATATTCTGGTGTTATATGGAACTGCATTGTTAAACGTCAACAACGTCGTTGTCATAATTAAAATTTGAATCACGTAAAAAAGAAGTGCGACGAAGTTTAAAGTTGAATGAAGAATCTTCAACCGTTTTCGGCACTTCCGTTACCTGAAATTGATAAATATAATGTAAAATAAAATAATCAAAATGTTATTAAATTAATAATAATTTCTACATACATTTCAACATGATAAAATAAATGAAGCAGAGATTTTCAAGGCATGGTTAAAAAAGAAAATTAAAAAAAACACAAAGAAAGAAAGATTAAATGTTACATTAAATATACATGATAGGCATAATAAGAAATCAAATTTTAGCAAATATACAGTATATAGTATATAGCTTAAAATATGATATATGAAAAGCTAAAGGAATTTTCAAGGAATGAACAGTATTGTAAGATATTTACTAAATATACTTTGACATATACAGCTGTCTTCTTTCTTCAGAAGTATAGAAAAGAGAAAGAAATAAATGTCGTAAAGTACCTTGGTAACTGGTCGGTCAGCAGAACGTTGAAGCACCGACCTCCATGGTGCAGGTGTGCTATTCTCTAAAATAATATATACAGCAAGGCTCATGAATTTAAGGCATGTCATGCATTTCCAAACTATTTTAAAGCTTGTAAGAAAAAAAAATGAATATTTTATAACGGTTAACAGTGATGTTCGAATCGAGCAGTGTATGCAGGGTTACAATACACCGAACGATCATGCATCTTATAAAAATGTTTGATTTTACCATTTTCTTTCTTGTCAGCCTTTCCTTTATTTAAACTAGCAGCCAATTCCCTGACCGATCTTTTCTCTACACTCGTGTTGCTCAATGAACTTGCTGTACTGCTTGCAGATAATGTAGGTGGTAATGATGCAGGACCACTAACACCACTATCAGTTGATTCGTCAAGAGCATCACCGGAGTCAGGTGTATTTCCTGCAGATGTATTTGGACTGGACCCATCACTTAATAAGCTAAATTCACCTGTGATTTAGATATTTAATTTATTACAATAAATTTGTTAAACAATTTGTCTACTTGAAAAATAATCGAGTAGAAAATAAGTATGGAAAATATACCAGATTTCCTATCAGCAGCCATGCTCCATGGTCGTGGTTTTGGTGCTGTAGCAGGAGGAATAGGTTTATTTTTTAAATGAGCACCATTATTTTTTCCATCGCTACTAGAATTATTTCCTTTAACAGATTTTAATATTGGTGACTTAGATGATTCAGATGAATTTTTGGTGTTGCTGCCATTGGTCGGACTTCGAAGATCAAAACCAGTAGAACGTAATTTAACAGAAGACATTGCTTGTGCGCTAGATTTATCCTTTTCTAATGACGAATTCGTATTATTTTGTAATTGTAATATTTTTCCACAGTCTTCCCGAGATGTTGGAATCGATCCAATATTTGGTAAAGTATTTCGTTTGGAAGAATCAACGGAAGTACTCATAATACTGTTATTATACGTATCCTTACTACTATCACATCTAGACATTACTCTATCATGTCCTTGAGCATTATCTGTTGTATTTCGACGAGCTAAAGGAGATGCAGTTAATGGCGAATCACCTTGTGAACGTCTTCCTACCAGCGGAGAAAATTTTTCTAAATTATCGCTAGACCTTGAACGTGGTGTTGGTTCAAGTAATGTTTTTAACATCGGTGAATTACATCCATGCTTTTTATCTAGATCAGGTGGTATACTTTTATGACTCGCCAAAGATAAATTTGGACTTCCATCCGTTGGAAATGTATGTAAAGAACTACAAATACAACATTCAAATGAAATTACACAAAAGACTAATATCAAAGATTATTATAAAGATATATATATTTTATTTTATAATACCTATCATCGCTCGTAGGCGATATAAGTGGTGTAGTTGGTGTTGTAGGCCGGAAAAATACATCTAATCCTTCACCAAGAGCTAAACCATCTACAGGTTGATCTGGTCTTAACATTGGTCTTGTGGGTGCTCTAGTTTTTGTTCTTCGTGGTCTAGATTTCACTAAATGTTGTAATTGTTGACCCACTGTATTAGGTAATTCTGAGACAGAATCTAACGATTCTGTCAAGGAATGTTCAGTTTCTGAAATAGCTGTGAAAAAAGTTATGTAAAACTGTATACATTCAAAATTTATTATATATTGTTAAATTATATATAAAAACAAACCTTCTGCCTGACTTTTTGGCAGTGATGGAAGTAAATCAGGTATATCGTCTGCTGACAATCCTTCTACAGAATCTACTACCGATTTTGGTCTTAATTTTCTCCCATGTAAACTTTTCCTTTTATTAGATAAATGTGGAGTTGCCTGAATAAAAAAAAATAATGCAATGTAAAAGTTTTAAAATAGAAGAAATATTTCAATGATTGTTAACCATTAATGTAAGATTATATAATAATTATGTATTATTAATTTTTTAATTTTTTTGTTTACCATACTTACAAGATTCAAATAATCCAATTTCTAGTCAGACATAGGAAAAGTAACGACAATTATATTATTAATAAAAACTATCTTAACAATAATATACATACATAGAAATATTGATTGAATTCAATTCAATTGAATGACAATTACCATTGGGGATTGTTCACTGGAACAATGGCTAAGAGAATTTTCCAAGGAATACGTTTCTGGAGGACACTCAACTTCTGAAATAAGACTAGTCCTTCCACCATGCAATGTCATAGAAACACCAGTAGCACTTGTAACACCAATAACACTTCCACTACTCATGGAACCTGCACTTGGTCGTAATACATCTGGAGTACTACTTCTTGTTCGACTGTCACAATCTCCAATCTATGAATAAAAATGATATTACAATATATACCAAATATATAAACAATAAATCACTCACCAAAGTCTTGTAACTACGTGACAAAGATTCGATTACTTCATCAGTGGTTCTATCAGATACATACGCAGCAACTGCTAAATTTAACTCACTACGAAAACAAATGTTTTTTTTTCATTAATTTAGTTTACGTTAGATATGTCAGAAGTACAGACACAAATATATTAACACAGTACAATAATAAGATAAAATAAGCTTACTTGACTCTATTAATAATATCAGCACCAGCTTGTTCTGTAATAGTGGTATGAATAAATTCTGTGCTTATATGATTTTTCTCCTTACAAATATTACGAACATCATCCTCTACAGCAATAGGTTCGCTTTCATCTCCTCTAATTACTGTTTGTGAGAGTATAGTTGGACATTGTTCATTTGCACATTTAAGCATTGCATCTAATGAATCCTATATACAAAAACATTATTCTTTATTATATAAATTGTTCATTTAAATGATTTATAGTCTGATTAACTGTTTAATAAAAAATACCTCTAAGTACATAGTAACAACTTTGTGAAGTTCGCTTGCCATATCGTGTAATTTTAATTCAATTGGATTATTTTCATCTCTTCTTTGTAGTACTTCGTGTAATCTTGGAAGAAGCTATTAATAATACATATATTAGATTATTCATAAGTTTATATTTGATTGTAATGCTTTGTTTTGTAGATACCTGTTTAGAATTATCAGCATCTTGTATTAGACCGGTAGCATAATTAATGTCATTATTTGCATCACAGCTTTCTGCAGCTATAGCTTTTATAGTATCCTGAGTTTGAACGACAAGTCTATCGACCATCTGTTGTGTAGAACTTAACAAGAAACCTTGCTGAAGTCTAAATGCTTGTCCATGACTGTATTTACATGGTGTTACATTTCTCTGCAGTAAATCTTGAATTTTTTTAGCTAATTGCTCTGTTTTTTCAGCAGACGTTTTCATACACGGTTGTAGATCAAAAATTGGAAATGGCATATGCCTGACGCTACAATTTCTGTAATTAAATAAAAGATATAAATATAATTTAGAAAATAAATATATTAATTAATAATTATATAGTAAAATAAATTTACTTTTCCAAAGCATGCACGATATCAGCATAACCTTGAAGCGTAATATTATTTTTATCATAAATGATGGTCCTTAAATGGTTATTGATTTGTAATGCTTTGGCTAATAATCTTGCACCAGGATCACCAATTTGATTTCCACTTATGTCTAATGTATGAAGACAGGTATTACTTCCTAAAGCGTTAATCAAATTATAGAGATCAGATTTAAGACGAGAATCAGGTATATGTAATGCTTGTAAAACGCAATCATCCTCTTGGAGCATTTGGACCAAAGCATCCATTACAACGGCAATGTGTTTGCTTTTCATGCCAGTTGTATTTCGACCCATATATAATTGTTTGATAGACTTGTTTTTACCTATGGCTGTTATTACTTGCGCTAAATCAACATCCATATCTAAAAACATACGTCATTTATGTAAGACAAAAAATGTGATTATCAAATAACAGTTATTAATTCACAGAATTTAGAACGTACGTACTGCTGTCCGAAATATCCAATGATGCTATGCATCTTACACCATGTATACATGATTCCAAAACATGAGCACCCATAGAACCTAAATTATTTCCACTCATATCAAGTTCTAAACCTACTGTACTTTCATTACATGCCAATCCAAGTAACAAATGTTTTAATGCCTCCAGAGGTAATTTACAGAATGAGATGTTTAAGTACTTTAATGAAAGTGTCGCTGTAAAAAATTGCTTAAAACTGGGAGGTATTTCTTTGGTCTTTTTACTTGAAAAAGAATTGCGAGCAACGTTTAGATGGACTAGATTAGTTGCACAACCTCGCAATAAAGCACCAAATAGCTATAAAAAGAATTAATATGAATAATAAATTCCCAAATTTAAGGGGAAGGGAAGAAAAAAGAAAAAAGAAAAATATTTTAAATTTAACAATTTATACTTACACATTCTAAGGTTGTATCTGTACCACTAAGATCTAAATGTGTTAAACTATTAGGCTGTGCCAGAAAGTTACATAAATTCTGTAATTAAATTATATCTTGATTAGATAAAGATATTTAATAGAAGTGTAATAGATTATGCAATATATAAACTTACATTAATATCATCTTTCAAAGTATTTTCTGAAAGATTTAAGTATTGCAGACTAGTTGGCATACTCCTATTTAAACTTAATGCATGTGCTATTTGACCAATGCCTTTTCCAGTTAATCCACAATGAGCCAAATTTAATTTTTGTAATCCTTTAGGTAATTTTCCAATAGGGCCACTTAAATGTGTAGCTCCTTAAAATATAAATAATCATAAATATTTTAGAATTAATTTTACATACATTTCAATCATCATATTGTGTAGCTCAGCCACCAATAACCTTTTTACTGTAGTTTATATTATCTCATATAAATTGCTAAAAATGTAAGAACATAATATATAGTTGTATTACTATGTGTGAAATAGTAAATTAAAAAACTTATAAAAAAAAACATAAATAATTATATAGCATATAAGTTAGTTCTAACTACTATTGCAAATTGTGAAACATGCATACAATTTTGTTGTTTATAACATATATTAAATTAAATACAATGATTATATAACATTGCAACAAACTACATTATTGTGCAATAAATACTATCAATAAATATTAATTGTAATAAAAATATGTGGTTATTTGCACACCTTGCATTAACTTGGCAATTATCCCACACAAGCTAGATGCTCCTACAAAAATATAAAATTCATACAGAGGGATTCCAGTACACATGAATAAATATTGGGAAGATCAATGCACAAAAATGGGTGTACTAAAACATAAGCTGCAGATAGAAAATATCAGTGCCTGGATGAAACTTGCCTTTGTCCTCGATCATATTATGTGACAAATCTATTGTCTGTAACATTGTATTAGCATTAGAAATCAAGGCTAATGACAATTTGTGTGCAAAATCCCTATAAACGGAAATCTAATGTTTATAAGTGTTTTCAAAAGGGATATTTTCTACTCATCGTTTCATTCATATTCTTACCATTTAACTCCAAGATTATCCAAATAGAGTTCTTGAATAGACAATGACCTACGCATAACATGCAATAATCTTTCAAGTGGTTCATGGCTTAACTTAAGATGCGACGCTCTCAACTTAGTAAACCATGTATTATATTCCAAGGCTGATATTATCGGTACCAAATCTTTTTGATCTAAATGGTCAAAATCCCTTAAGTTAAGTTCTCTGGTATCGTGGGATAAATATATTGTGTCTACATCCTAAAATTGATATTATCAGTATAGAAATTACATATAGATATTTTTTATTCTATTATATATGATTTACTGTTACACAAGAGTATGATTAATCTTACCCAAGCAACTTCTTCTCTATATGGTACACCATGTAAATCGCACATACACGCATATTGAGTGGAAAAACCACCACAAGGCCCAGTGTGTCTTGTTGCTTCCGTGCTCCTGGCTAATTCACTACCTCTTATGGTTTGTAATCTGCTTGCTGGGATTACCTCTATCTTTCTTATAATATAACTGTTAAATAATATATAAATATATATGTACTTAATGTATACAATATATTGATAAATAATTATATTTTATTTGATAAATATATACTTTAATGGTACTGTAGGAAAGATATTGCGAATAGCAGTATGTAAGGCCTCGATCATTGCATCGACTTCGGTAGTATCTGCACCCACACTGGTTGTAGTAAAATTGTAAAATCTTTCTCCTACAGTTAAACATAATTGGTTTGCTCTTTTGGATTCTATAGATACTATTTCTAAGTAATGGAAGTGGCAGTCGATCTGTAATTAAATATTATTTCTTAAATTTAGATTATTATAATTATTTTAATTTTAAGAAATATAAATTTACCCTTGTGGGTACTTTGGCCGTTAAAAGAAAAAGACGGCATGGTGAAAATACCTGAAATAAAAGATATTAATGAATCAGTGATAATAAGTTTAGATTGCCGAATTAGTTAAAATCTAATACTCACAAGAACGCGGTTTTCTTGCTTATCCTGCTTGGTTTCTAACTTGACAACATTTTTTAGTAGTATCTTGACATGCTTACCAAGTAATGCTTTCACCGATTCTGTAAATAATTAATTATTCGTGACGTTACATATGCAATAATACATTAATTTAGAATTACAAGATATAAATATTTTAATTGCAAAAGAATATACATATATATGCACATTATGATATATATATATTCTTATATGTAAGTATATATATATACTTTAATGGTACATATATATGTATACATATATATCATAATGTGCATATATATATAAATAGGAATCGTATTTTGGAATAACAAAATTGAATAAAAATATATGTCAACATAGAAGAAAAATTTCCTGCAATGAATCACCGGTCTTTTGGATCACCCGCATGTATCTATACGAGAGATGACAGATCACTGATTTATGCGAACGTAAACATTGGGAACGAGACTAACCGTTTAAATCCTTAGTGAGTTGCGATCTCGTTGACATTTTGCTAAAGTTAATATGCTTTCCATATATCCTGAGCCATTTAAGACATTGTTTTTCTTGTCACTTTATTTCCACTGCTTTAATAAGCACTTAAAACGATATCATTATACAGGGCGATGTCGCACAAGTCCAGAGCGCAACAATCGCCATGTTGGCACCTGCCTGCTGTCCATTGATTCCATACCATTCCGTTCCGTTCCTTTCGTTTCTTCCTTTCATACAATTCATTATGGCTGTTCACCACCTTGCGACTACAGCGACATATGTGGACAAAATTTGAACTATAAGCATAACAAAAGATAACTGTACCCACCATGCACTTATTGCATTGGTGCATACACTTGAATAGAATAAAGTATTAGCTTGAACTCACACTTTCCAATTCCTCGTCTTTATGTTAGATAAGATGCAGGATCGAAAAAATTTTGATTAACGTTAAATCTATTAATAAATAGATAGATAGTCATCACTTATAATATTTATATATATTGTAAATTAAATAAAAGAATAAATGCAATATGAATTTGCATTAATATGCAAATGCATTTAAAGAGTTTAAAAAGTTTTACATTTGAAGTAGACTTTAATTGAGTAATATAAAGTAAATATAAAATCATATTTAGTTTTTATGTGTACCTTCAGAAATGCCATTATACATATATATTTAAAAAATTTGCAATTATAGAAACTCAAGTAGAAGAAAGTCGCAAAGAAGTTTGTTGTTAAATCCAACGATGATCACCTGTAACAAAAAGAAAACTATATTAATCATTCAATCGAGTGATATGAAGTAGCCTAACATATAAATCGTCCAATTCGTAGATGCACTTTTCAATTGAATTCTTTATCTATTTTTATCAAATATCTATTTACCGTAGCAATAAAATTAAATTTAAACGCGTGATTTTACATTTAGAAAAAATAAAAAAAAATAAAAAAGTAAAAGTACAAATATTAAGTTACTAAAGAAAATAATATCTATTATAATTATTATAGAATATTTTAAAACTGCATTATAAAGAAAAGAAAAGATTACAAATTTAATAAAATACGATCACAGTTGATAATTTTGAAGACGAGACACAAAGAAAAGAGAAATTACTGTATTATTTACCGAACATTATTAAAGCTTTCAAATTTTAAAAAATACGAAAATATTCAAATTTTTGACTCGAACTAACTAAACACATGTGCACCTTTTTGACGATATAGACACAAATTTGGTGTTCCAAGGAGATGGAATGGTCCATCATCTCCACTTACAACTATAAATTAATGACGAGCAAAAAAATAAAACAATAAAATATGACTAGAAAGCCATTCTCTACAGGTTGGAACTTGCTGTTGAACCCTTGAAAATAACTCAATAGCCTGTAGTTGCCCTCTTGAGCCACAATTAAGTGGGGGCCTCTTCGGCATTAAGCCTCTTCTTTCTTCATTCCATGAAAACTGCATTTGGACATTTTCTACGTACGAGCAAGATAAGATCTTTCATACTAATTTTGCAAATGAGCTAGTACTTTGTTATGATTCTAATTCTCAATTATTCAAAAATTAATTTACATTTTTCGAATGTCCAAGCAGATAATATCCCTCGATGACCTAATAACACTTCGCACTTTTAACGTCGAGTAATAAAATGGAATTGAAATAAAAAGTGCAATAATAAATGCAATGCATTTTCTTGCAATACTTTCATTTCATTAATATGTTATATTTAATTATATTAATTATATTTCTAGCTGTAAAACGAAATCGCGATAGTGCGTAGTGCTAATCCTGAAATACTTAAAACTAAGTATCAAATGCATCAAAGAATTTGCGAATTTGATTCGACTCTATCTCGTTCGAGATAAAATCGAAGTAGAAATGAATCTTTCAAATGGTTGCAAATACCTTTGAATCATGATACATAATAAAGATCACAGAATAATTACAAAATAAATTAACAAATCAAGCATAATATAGAATGAGATGATCAAATTTTGTAACAATTCTGTATAAACCAGGAGGCGGAATTTCCACTCCGGAGTGGAAGCAAGAAGTCTAATGTGCCTTTCCTGGATCCTACCTACTTAAAATTAAAGTTTTCACATTCATTCAAAGAAGTATGCTACCTGCCTGCCTATTATCCATATTTTTACCCATTTTAAGAAAAACCATACATACCCACCCACTCACTCCACGGTTCTCACACATACCACCAGGGTGCAAAAGCCTAAACTAGAGAGCATGCCCCGGGGCACCTCCGACACCCTAGTTCAACCACGTTTTCTAAACTTATATGCTAATGGGTATACGTACGTATTTTGCTGTAATCGACTGCCAAGGCTAATGATTATTGCATAAAAAACTAAAGCAAAAATACAAGTATACACTAGCATATATATGCATACTAGTTATATACAAGTATATCAAAGTTTCCACAAATAAATGCAGTAACTCTACTATGCAAACGAGATTATCAAAAAAAAAAAAAAAAATTAGAAATATTTAAAATAAATCTAAGAATACAGAAACACGTATTTTTCATATCACACGTGATATGTAGAAGTAGTGCTTTGAGTATTTAATAATGTATTAAATGAATAAACAATATCGCGAAACGATGTACAATACACACTACCTAATACGCACACACAGGTGTAAAGTACATCGTGCAATCACTAGCACAATAACAGCCGCCAATAGGGGAAAAAACTAAAACTAAACCCACGCTAACTGTTTCTCACCCATACGTGTAACACCTGGGCACACGCATAGATGAGAACGCAGAAAGTATGGGGGGGAGAAACGGGAGATTAGTATATTAGAAGCTGAAAATCCTGATCTAAAAAATATGATTAAGACATAAACACATAAATACATTTGTATAAAAATTCATCTAAGCGACTAAGGACTCTACAAGTCATTTGGTGAATAATGACTTAAACAAGCGAATGAAAAAAAAAAGTTACCCCATATGAAACAATTATAGTTTCGAGGTAAGGATGTATTAAAAGACTCTACAATAATGATGGATATTTTTTGCAAACCTCGGACGACTCCTTTCATTAAGTTGGCTGTTCTAATTAAAGAACTGGGCTTTGAGCCGCCACTTAACTGCCAAAGTCTATCCGTCGCGAATGAGTTTGTTTTCTTGCTCATTTATTTAAAATATCAAAGTATTGATATATCAAAATTAATTTCGATTAGATAAACTATGTACGAAGAAATGCATGTAAGACATTTATTACATGCTTTTAACACGTAATAAAAAAGAGAGTGCATTTATTAATTGCATTATGAATTAAATGAATTTAACCGATGAGACAAGAAAACCTATCCTGAACTAATAATAAAACATACAATAAAACATACAATTTTCATGAGTAACTCCTAAAAAGGAATTACTCATGTGCTCGTCAATAATTTATTTAAATAATTACAACCAGTAACTCGTGCCGATTTGGACCTTTCATCCTCGGCATGATTGAGCACTGGAGGGATTTTAAATAAAAACTCACGATTTAAGAAGTTCTGCGATGGCTCCAAAACACTCCTACTTCGTAGCAAGTATTGCAGTCTGACGATGGAAGACGATACTCGATTTGCCATTGAAGAAGATCCATCGAAGATCCATCGAAGATCCATCGAGGAATTCATCCAACATCTTTGAAAGGAAGAGAATCCATGGTTATATCTGTAAAATTAAATAGAACAAAACGATAAATTATCTGGAATATTATTCAAAATCATATAAAATAAAATTGAATAAAATGTAAATACAAATGAATACTTACAATGCATTTCAAGAAGATGCAGCTCTATTGCACCATGGTGATGCACCTCGCGTGAATCTAAAAACGCGGTATAAACGAAAATAAGAAACTATAGTTGAGTTCCTTATCGCGAAACCGATATTTTATTATACGACGAACAACACTGACTCTAATTCGCGTTTGATTTTAACTTATTACTCGCCCGATCACTGATTCTACAACTAATTTAAAGACTGCATTGCACGCAGTTTGATGATACCACCATAAACACTGCACATATTGCTTCGCTCACTGTTGCAATCTGAAACTGAAATAAAAAACAATACTATTAATATCATTACTATTACAGAAAAACATTAAAATTTTGGAGGAATTATTTAATACAAAAATATACTCACTTTAAATCTTTATTGATGAATGCACAATAGATCTCTTATCCTTAGGATGACGATGCCAATGCACAAATAATGACTATAAAACTGCATTAAATGTAATTAATTCAATTAACACTAGATTTATGGACCGAGCAAATGTGATTCATTTCAAACTTTTTTGTTACATATATATAAAACAGAAATATTTTAATTAATTGTAATTTAATAAAATTTAAATTTAATTAATTTTAAAATAGAATATTTTTTAAAAATATATATTAATTTTTAATGCTGTAATGAAATATGCATAAATATTAATTCCTCTCCTCTACCCACTTTTTCATTTAAACAATGTTTGTAAATTTTAAGTAAATAGTGAACAAAACAATAGTGAACAAATCTAGTGTTAAACGAATTTCTAAATGAATTTAATTAATAAAATATGAATACCATTCCAACGATGATCTGAAACACAAATAAAAACAAAATAATATAAATCGTTGTTATATAAAAATTACTATAATTATTGAGAACATGTTTAATATAAAAATTAATTTACCTTCTATCTTCAGTGATGAATGCACGATGGGTCTCCTACCCTTAGGATGACGATGAGCACACATTTAAACTTAATAAAAGAAACTTGCGAGTTTCTTAACCGAGAAAACGAAACTTTAATATGCGACGATCAACACTGAATCTACTTGTCGACTTTTTTATATTTTATTTTAACACGATGCAACACACGAGAACCTCATTGCCTACGCGCTCGATTGCAATGATTTTCTGAAACAGAAAAAGAAAAAGAACAATTAATATTATTGTTGTAATAAAAATCAATTGAAATTATCATAGAAATGTTTGATAGTAAAATATACTTACTTTTAGTCTTCGTTGATGATTGCAGGATGGGTATCCTACCCTTAGGATGACGATGTATAAAATAAAATTAAATAAAAAGTCTGAAAAGCTGAAACATACTAAAGACCATATTACAATATTTCCTGTAAATCATTTCTGAAGGCAGGGCACACATTAAAACCATTGAATATTTCTGATTAAATATTCAATATAATCAGCAAACTCAATAAAGAGTAACTTAAAAAATAAACCAGTTTTTATACCATTCTATGCAATGAAAAACTTTTTAAACTATTAAAATCAAAACGATAACGTTAGAAATAAAATTATTAAATAATTTAATACGTCTCTTTTTCGTTTATGTTGTCTCGTCGAAGGATAGAAGACGAATACGAGATACGTTGCTACGTAACCTTGGTAGAGGAGATCTCGGGAGTGTCGAACGTTCGGCTATTATACCTATATTATCGGCTGTTTACGTTTTGTCTTCGGCTCGAGAAACTTCTGGAAATAAAAATACACATTTATAATAACCTATATGTCGAGTGTATTGTTTTCTTATTCTTCCTCTCTCTCTCTCTCACTCCTTCTCTCTCACTCTTTCTGTAGTATTTCTATATGCTTATATTTAAAAAAAAGTAATGCTCACCTCGCCGTATATGGAGTAGATAAAAAAAGTTGCCACAAGATTAAAAGGTTAGTGAATTCGTGTTGCAACTCTCCCCATGCTCAGAAAGCTAAAAAAAAAGTAAATTATGAAAAAACTCACGTATACAAATCTTGCATTTAGTATTTGGTATATAACATTTATTATATAGCATTTGATTATATAACATTATATATCATTTCATTTGATATATAATATCATTTGATAATAGGAAAGTATAATTTAGAAAATTATTTGAAACAATTACCTGAAATCAACGGGATAACAAGATCCGCTGCAACAAGTATACAGATGCCGGATTAAAAAATTCGGAAGATTCGCCATATTGATGTGCATAAAACAGGCGCATAAGACTGGCGCGAAAATACTGCATGCGCGAAAATGATGCGCAGTAGATCTTCTTTCCACCTATAATAAAATAAAATTTCGAATGATTAAAAATACGATATAAAAGCATACAAATTGTCAAAATATACTAAAAAAATCAAAATTGATCCTTACATCCTTTATATATTATAATAGGAAGGTGTAAACCTTACAAAATATCTTTTAATTACCTGATCTTAACGGGACGATGACACTCCGATGTGTTCTCCACGAATGACGCCATGAAACTGAAGAATTCGGACGAAAGCTTGGCTGTGATTGGCTAATTCATTTTTTTGAACAAGAAAAGGGTCATCACGGCTTCTTACACGGACAGAATCTGACCTTCCTCATGACCACGCTGGTCAAACTACATATGATAATTTATTTATTAAATAAATTAAAAATCATTTCTATTTTTCTAATAAATGTACACAATACTTATAAATATTCTAAAAATAATGAATAGAATAAAGACAATGTAGACATTAAAAGATCTTTGTCGTTTTGCACAAAAGAACAATGTCGTATAGAAGACAATTGTCGATAGAAAAATGTCTAATATGAAATGCAGCATATGAAAGAATAAATTCCCAAAATCTGTATCGATAAAGAATCCTCACAATTGAAATACTTTCACAGATGCATAATTGTTTTAAAAATATTCACAATAACGTTTATACACGATTCACACACGAAGATTATTCCACATGATTTTCTATGCTATAAGATACTACATTCTCTTTATTCTATTCATTATTGTTAGAATAATATATGAATAACGTGTACATTTTATTTCTAATCGAAAAAAGAAACATAAATTTATAACATATCAAAATTATTTTCTATTTAATGTACCTTAAATCCTATGAAATGTTTAAACCAATGTATATGCATAGAAACAATCTGAAATGTAATTAGAGTATATTAGAATAATAAAATAATTGTTAATTAAAGAATGAGATTGCCTATTTTTATTTAAAAGCTTATATATGATATATGTACCTTTCTCTTAAAGATTCACCTTTTAACTGAGGCATTATCCTGTGTGAAAATTCTTTTATTCAATGTTGGTTATGTTATTTTCCAAATTTGCCTATGTATGCAACGCAAATAACATTCCAATTAAACAGAATTACAGATTACAATTCTCTTATTTTTACATTCTTATCACTATTTTTACTTTACACAATACTTTACACACTTCAATTGTAAACATTATAAAAATAATGAATAAAATAAAAAAAGAATACATATTAAAAACATTATCTCATTGCATACGAGAAAATAATCATGGAGAAGAGAAACTTTTTCAATGAAATTTGTAAAACAATTGACAATTTATCGCTTGCCAACAGTATAAAAATAAATCCTCATCATAAAGGCGCGTTTTTACTTTATCGATATTGATAATAGGGACTTTTATACTGTTGGCAAGCGATAGATTGTCAATTGTTTTGCCAATTTCGTTGACAAAGTTTCTTTTCTATATGATTGTTCTCTCGTGTGTAATGAGATAATGTTTCTATTATGGATTCTTTTTACTATATTCCTTATTTTTATAATGTTTAGAAGGGACATATGCATTTAATAAAAATAGTAATAACATAATAGTGATAAGAATGTAAAAATAAGAGAATTGTAATCTGTAATTCTGTTTAATTGGAATGTTATTTGCGTTGCATACATGGGCAAATTTGGAAAATAACATAACCAACATTCAATAAAAGCATTTTCACAGAGGATAATGCCTCAGTTAAAAGGTGAATCTTGAAGGGAAAGGTACATAGATCATATGTAATAAGTTATTAGATAACAATATGCACTTATATTAATTATTTAACAATTATTTTATCATTCTAATGAACGGCTCAGTCTATAAATTTCCGAAGAGGAAGGTACTCCAATAATTTATCTCGTACTTTTAAACAATAATCGACACTTCTATCGATTAATTAACAATTATTTTAATACTCTAATACACTCTACTTATATTACAGCATAATTTAACACTCGTAGTCATCACTGCGCATGAGCGACAAAATAATTACATTAGAATGAATAAAATAATAAAATTTGAACGTTATAATCTTGAATTTTCATTATTAGAATTATTATTACCGTTGCAGAAATAATCAACATAAGAAAAATCATAAACAACTTTCTAATCAAAGTTTTGTTTTAGAGAACAATGGGTCAGTCTGCAAGTGAATTTCGAAGAGGAAGGTACTCCAATAATATATCTCGTACTTTTAAACAATAATTAATACTTCTATCAATTAATTAACAATTAATATAATATTCTTATACACTGTACTTATATTACAGGACAATTAAACCCACGAAGAGTCATCACTGCGCAGGTGTGATAAATTAATTCTATTACAATGAATAAAATAATAAAATTTAAACGTTATAATATTATAAATTTTCTTTATTAGGATTATTACTACAGTTGCACACGAGCTCGACATAAAACAAAGTCATATAAACAACTTTCTAACTAATGTTTTGTTTTAGAAAACAATGGGTCAGTCTGCAAGTGAATTTCGAAGAGAAAGGTACTTCGAATATATATTCCGTACTTTTAAACAATATTTGACACTTCTATCGATTAATTAACAATTATTTAAATATTTTAATACACTTTACTAATATTACAGCATAATTTAACACTCGAAGTCATCACTGCGCATGAACAATAAATTAATTACGTTAGAATGAATAAAATAATAAAATTGGAACGTTATAATATTGAATTTTCTTTATTAGAAATATAATTACCGTTGCAGAAATAATCAACATAAGAAAAATCATAAACAACTTTCTAATCAATGTTTTGTTTTAGAGAACAATAGGTCAGTATAGAAGTGAATTTCGAAGAGGAAGGTACTCCGAAAATATATTTCGTACTTTTAAATAATAATCGATACTTCTATCGATTATTTAACAATTATTTTAATATTCTAATACACCCTTCTTATATTACAGCATAATTTAATACTCGAAGTCATCACTGCTCATGAACAATAAATTAATTACATTAGAATAAAAAGATTGGTAAAATTGGAACGTTATAATATTGAATTTTCTTTATTAGAAATATGATTACCGTTGCAGAAATAATCAACATAAGAAAAATCATAAACAACTTTCTAATCAATGTTTTGTTTTAGAGAACAACAGCTCAGTCTATTAGTGCATTTCGAAGAGGAAGGTACTCCGAAAATATATTCCGTACTTTTAAACAATAATCGATACTTCTATCGATTAATTAATAATTATTTTATTATTCTAATACACTCTACTTATATTACAGGACAATTAAACACTCGAAGTCATCACTGCGCAGGAACAATAAAATAATTACGTTAGAATAGATAAAATAATAAAATCTGTACGTTATAATATTGAATTTTCTTTATTAGAATTATAATTACCGTTGCACACATGATCAACATATATGAAGTCATATAAACAACTTTCTAATCAATGTTTTGTTTTAGAGAACAACAGCTCAGTCTATTAGTGCATTTCGAAGAGGAAGGTACTCCGAAAATATATTCCGTACTTTTAAACAATAATCGATACTTCTATTGATTAATTAACAATTATTTTAATATTCTAATACACCCTTCTTATATTACAGCATAATTTACCACTCAAAGTCATCACTGCTTATGAACAATAAATTAATTACATTAGAATAAAAAGATTGGTAAAATTGGAACGTTATAATATTGAATTTTCTTTATTAGAAATATAATTACCGTTGCAGAAATAATCAACATAAGAAAAATCATAAACAACTTTCTAATCAAAGTTTTGTTTTAGAGAACAATGGGTCAGTCCATAAGTAAATTTCGAAGAGGAAGGTACTCCGAAAATATATTCCGTACTTTTAAACAATAATCGATACTTCTATTGATTAATTAACAATTATTTAAATATTTTAATACACTTTACTAATATTACAGCATAATTTACCACTCAAAGTCATCACTGCTTATGAACAATAAAATAATTACTTTAGAATAGAAAAAATAATAAAATCTGTACGTTATAATATTGAATTTTCTTTATTAGAATTATAATTACCGTTGCAGAAATAATCAACATAAGAAAAATCATAAACAACTTTCTAATCAAAGTTTTGTTTTAGAGAACAATGGGTCAGTCTGCAAGTGAATTTCGAAGAGGAAGGTACTCCAATAATATATCTCGTACTTTTAAACAATAATTAATACTTCTATCGATTAATTAACAATTAATATAATATTCTTATACACTGTACTTATATTACAGGACAATTAAACACTCGAAGTCATCACTGCGCAGGAACAATAAAATAATTACGTTAGAATAGATAAAATAATAAAATCTGTACGTTATAATATTGAATTTTCTTTATTAGAATTATAATTACCGTTGCACACATGATCAACATATATGAAGTCATATAAACAACTTTCTAATCAATGTTTTCTTTTAGAGAACAACAGCTCAGTCTATTAGTGCATTTCGAAGAGGAAGGTACTCCGAAAATATATTTCGTACTTTTAAATAATAACCGATACTTCTATCGATTATTTAACAATTATTTTAATATTCTAATACACCCTTCTTATATTACAGCTTAATTTAATACTCGAAGTCATCACTGCTCATGAACAATAAAATACTTATTTCAGAATAAATAAAATAATAAAATCTGTACGTTATAATATTGAATTTTCTTTATTAGAATTATAATTACCGTTGCACACATGATCAACATATATGAAGTCATATAAACAACTTTCTAATCAATGTTTTGTTTTAGATAACAATAGGTCAGTATAGAAGTGAATTTCGAAGAGGAAGGTACTCCGAAAATATATTTCGTACTTTTAAATAATAACCGATACTTCTATCGATTATTTAACAATTATTTTAATATTCTAATACACCCTTCTTATATTACAGCTTAATTTAATACTCGAAGTCATCACTGCTCATGAACAATAAAATACTTATTTCAGAATAAATAAAATAATAAAATCTGTACGTTATAATATTGAATTTTCTTTATTAGAATTATAATTACCGTTGCACACATGATCAACATATATGAAGTCATATAAACAACTTTCTAATCAATGTTTTGTTTTAGAGAACAACAGCTCAGTCTATTAGTGCATTTCGAAGAGGAAGGTACTCCGAAAATATATTCCGTACTTTTAAATAATAATCGATACTTCTATCGATTATTTAACAATTATTTCATTATTTTAATATACTTTAATTATTTTTCAGATTGTTTCAACGCATATACATTAATTTAAACGTTACATACCTATTAACATACTTTGAATAGAAAATAATTTTAATATGAATTTATTTTTTCAATTTATCAGATAACTGTCTTCAACTTGATTGCGTTCCTAGATCGGAAGGTAATATAATATACTCCAATTACTTACATTGCAAATAAAATTGTATTAATATTCATTAAAAATTTCTGTTTCAGAAGTGGTTTAATGGGTAGCGGGTAAATTTTTTGTTCGTAAAGGGTGGTACCATTTACAAATGAAGAATTTACTTCAGGGATGCGACCCTGCCCACGCGAGCCATGATTCTATCTTACTCCCAAGGATAGAATCATGTTCATTTGACTTTTAAGCTGGAGCAACCGTCTTTATTTCTTTTTTTCCTTTTTTTTCTTTTTCGGCTTTTTGATATGCATAGATACATATGCATTTAGCATGGGAAACTGAAGCTTCATTGTAAGGGAAAACATCTTCCGCTAATTGTTAGACGGACCCAAGGATTCTTTTCCGTAAGTTCGCAATAGTATACGGTGTTGGACTGAACATTTAGTGTAGGTTTCTCCTAAATTTAGAGTCAGTGGACTAGTCCAATCGGGGGGAAACCACTTAAAAAAAAAATCGTGAAAAGTTCCGCTTTAAAAGTTATACCCATCCTCCCTTTTCTCCTATCCCTTTTATGTTTTAACTCTTTTTTATCCCTTTCTTTTCTGTTGCAGACTGGACTATGTTAAGGAAACGACCACAGGTGGACCAAAGGAGGACCATAAAGAAACAAGAAGTGGACTTGGTAACGTAGGATAGTATAAAATAATTATTTGTATAAATAAAATGAAAATTTGTATCTTTATATAATTCTCTTTGTAGCATTGCACATGTGTGATCATTATTTTTAATGTATTTTCTTTATTTATAGATTCCATGGAACAACTCATAATTGTATACTCTTTTTAATTATTATACTTTATTTTATGTAGATTGAAAATTATGAATATATGTATATAGATTGTATTTCTATAAGTTGAAGTTATTCTAGGGTGTGTTAGCTTTAAGTATCATCGATGATTCTATTGAATTTCTTTTCAGATTACACTCCTTATTTATCATTTTGTATTTTTTGGTATTGAAATTTTTCTCTGGTATTTTCTATAATAATTTTAACGATTTTTCGGATGGTACTCTTATGGTGGGGCCTAAGAGTTAGGTTCATTCTTTTGAATTATATTCGGATGCGAGCATCTTCAGGATGCACATCCCTCGTGGGTCTTCAGAAGCGGTTACCTCCTCGTGGTTAGACCTGGGCAATGGATATTACTTTCCATGTAATGTTTAACATATTTTTATGTTTTACATTCCATTGCAAGTAAAATCCAGCCAAAGACCGCTTACCATAAACATTATAATTGTAATTAGTTTCTGTAATTTTCCAATGAACATATTTTTATTCCTTTCCTTGGCTCCTTCTATCCATTTCATCTCCAGAAACTAATTACCTTATAATGTTTTTTAATAACTTTTATAATGTTACAGGCATTACACCGATAAAACAAGAAATCTTTTATTGTAATATTTATTTTATTTAATTTCAGGATAAAATTATTTTTGCTATAATGCATATTTTATTTTTTAAAGCAGGTTTCTACTATCTCACAATTTAACATATATTAAATAGAAAACAATTTTGATATGTTATAAATTTATGTTTCTTTTTTCGATTAGAAATAAAATGTACACGTTATTCATATATTATTCTAACAATAATGAATAGAATAAAGAGAATGTAGTATCTTATAGCATAGAAAATCATGTGGAATAATCTTCGTGTGTGAATCGTGTATAAACGTTATTGTGAATATTTTTAAAACAATTATGCATCTGTGAAAGTATTTCAATTGTGAGGATTCTTTATCGATACAGATTTTGGGAATTTATTCTTTCATATGCTGCATTTCATATTAGACATTTTTCTATCGACAATTGTCTTCTATACGACATTGTTCTTTTGTGCAAAACGACAAAGATCTTTTAATGTCTACATTGTCTTTATTCTATTCATTATTTTTAGAATATTTATAAGTATTGTGTACATTTATTAGAAAAATAGAAATGATTTTTAATTTATTTAATAAATAAATTATCATATGTAGTTTGACCAGCGTGGTCATGAGGAAGGTCAGATTCTGTCCGTGTAAGAAGCCGTGATGACCCTTTTCTTGTTCAAAAAAATGAATTAGCCAATCACAGCCAAGCTTTCGTCCGAATTCTTCAGTTTCATGGCGTCATTCGTGGAGAACACATCGGAGTGTCATCGTCCCGTTAAGATCAGGTAATTAAAAGATATTTTGTAAGGTTTACACCTTCCTATTATAATATATAAAGGATGTAAGGATCAATTTTGATTTTTTTAGTATATTTTGACAATTTGTATGCTTTTATATCGTATTTTTAATCATTCGAAATTTTATTTTATTATAGGTGGAAAGAAGATCTACTGCGCATCATTTTCGCGCATGCAGTATTTTCGCGCCAGTCTTATGCGCCTGTTTTATGCACATCAATATGGCGAATCTTCCGAATTTTTTAATCCGGCATCTGTATACTTGTTGCAGCGGATCTTGTTATCCCGTTGATTTCAGGTAATTGTTTCAAATAATTTTCTAAATTATACTTTCCTATTATCAAATGATATTATATATCAAATGAAATGATATATAATGTTATATAATCAAATGCTATATAATAAATGTTATATACCAAATACTAAATGCAAGATTTGTATACGTGAGTTTTTTCATAATTTACTTTTTTTTTAGCTTTCTGAGCATGGGGAGAGTTGCAACACGAATTCACTAACCTTTTAATCTTGTGGCAACTTTTTTTATCTACTCCATATACGGCGAGGTGAGCATTACTTTTTTTTAAATATAAGCATATAGAAATACTACAGAAAGAGTGAGAGAGAAGGAGTGAGAGAGAGAGAGAGGAAGAATAAGAAAACAATACACTCGACATATAGGTTATTATAAATGTGTATTTTTATTTCCAGAAGTTTCTCGAGCCGAAGACAAAACGTAAACAGCCGATAATATAGGTATAATAGCCGAACGTTCGACACTCCCGAGATCTCCTCTACCAAGGTTACGTAGCAACGTATCTCGTATTCGTCTTCTATCCTTCGACGAGACAACATAAACGAAAAAGAGACGTATTAAATTATTTAATAATTTTATTTCTAACGTTATCGTTTTGATTTTAATAGTTTAAAAAGTTTTTCATTGCATAGAATGGTATAAAAACTGGTTTATTTTTTAAGTTACTCTTTATTGAGTTTGCTGATTATATTGAATATTTAATCAGAAATATTCAATGGTTTTAATGTGTGCCCTGCCTTCAGAAATGATTTACAGGAAATATTGTAATATGGTCTTTAGTATGTTTCAGCTTTTCAGACTTTTTATTTAATTTTATTTTATACATCGTCATCCTAAGGGTAGGATACCCATCCTGCAATCATCAACGAAGACTAAAAGTAAGTATATTTTACTATCAAACATTTCTATGATAATTTCAATTGATTTTTATTACAACAATAATATTAATTGTTCTTTTTCTTTTTCTGTTTCAGAAAATCATTGCAATCGAGCGCGTAGGCAATGAGGTTCTCGTGTGTTGCATCGTGTTAAAATAAAATATAAAAAAGTCGACAAGTAGATTCAGTGTTGATCGTCGCATATTAAAGTTTCGTTTTCTCGGTTAAGAAACTCGCAAGTTTCTTTTATTAAGTTTAAATGTGTGCTCATCGTCATCCTAAGGGTAGGAGACCCATCGTGCATTCATCACTGAAGATAGAAGGTAAATTAATTTTTATATTAAACATGTTCTCAATAATTATAGTAATTTTTATATAACAACGATTTATATTATTTTGTTTTTATTTGTGTTTCAGATCATCGTTGGAATGGTATTCATATTTTATTAATTAAATTCATTTAGAAATTCGTTTAACACTAGATTTGTTCACTATTGTTTTGTTCACTATTTACTTAAAATTTACAAACATTGTTTAAATGAAAAAGTGGGTAGAGGAGAGGAATTAATATTTATGCATATTTCATTACAGCATTAAAAATTAATATATATTTTTAAAAAATATTCTATTTTAAAATTAATTAAATTTAAATTTTATTAAATTACAATTAATTAAAATATTTCTGTTTTATATATATGTAACAAAAAAGTTTGAAATGAATCACATTTGCTCGGTCCATAAATCTAGTGTTAATTGAATTAATTACATTTAATGCAGTTTTATAGTCATTATTTGTGCATTGGCATCGTCATCCTAAGGATAAGAGATCTATTGTGCATTCATCAATAAAGATTTAAAGTGAGTATATTTTTGTATTAAATAATTCCTCCAAAATTTTAATGTTTTTCTGTAATAGTAATGATATTAATAGTATTGTTTTTTATTTCAGTTTCAGATTGCAACAGTGAGCGAAGCAATATGTGCAGTGTTTATGGTGGTATCATCAAACTGCGTGCAATGCAGTCTTTAAATTAGTTGTAGAATCAGTGATCGGGCGAGTAATAAGTTAAAATCAAACGCGAATTAGAGTCAGTGTTGTTCGTCGTATAATAAAATATCGGTTTCGCGATAAGGAACTCAACTATAGTTTCTTATTTTCGTTTATACCGCGTTTTTAGATTCACGCGAGGTGCATCACCATGGTGCAATAGAGCTGCATCTTCTTGAAATGCATTGTAAGTATTCATTTGTATTTACATTTTATTCAATTTTATTTTATATGATTTTGAATAATATTCCAGATAATTTATCGTTTTGTTCTATTTAATTTTACAGATATAACCATGGATTCTCTTCCTTTCAAAGATGTTGGATGAATTCCTCGATGGATCTTCGATGGATCTTCGATGGATCTTCTTCAATGGCAAATCGAGTATCGTCTTCCATCGTCAGACTGCAATACTTGCTACGAAGTAGGAGTGTTTTGGAGCCATCGCAGAACTTCTTAAATCGTGAGTTTTTATTTAAAATCCCTCCAGTGCTCAATCATGCCGAGGATGAAAGGTCCAAATCGGCACGAGTTACTGGTTGTAATTATTTAAATAAATTATTGACGAGCACATGAGTAATTCCTTTTTAGGAGTTACTCATGAAAATTGTATGTTTTATTGTATGTTTTATTATTAGTTCAGGATAGGTTTTCTTGTCTCATCGGTTAAATTCATTTAATTCATAATGCAATTAATAAATGCACTCTCTTTTTTATTACGTGTTAAAAGCATGTAATAAATGTCTTACATGCATTTCTTCGTACATAGTTTATCTAATCGAAATTAATTTTGATATATCAATACTTTGATATTTTAAATAAATGAGCAAGAAAACAAACTCATTCGCGACGGATAGACTTTGGCAGTTAAGTGGCGGCTCAAAGCCCAGTTCTTTAATTAGAACAGCCAACTTAATGAAAGGAGTCGTCCGAGGTTTGCAAAAAATATCCATCATTATTGTAGAGTCTTTTAATACATCCTTACCTCGAAACTATAATTGTTTCATATGGGGTAACTTTTTTTTTCATTCGCTTGTTTAAGTCATTATTCACCAAATGACTTGTAGAGTCCTTAGTCGCTTAGATGAATTTTTATACAAATGTATTTATGTGTTTATGTCTTAATCATATTTTTTAGATCAGGATTTTCAGCTTCTAATATACTAATCTCCCGTTTCTCCCCCCATACTTTCTGCGTTCTCATCTATGCGTGTGCCCAGGTGTTACACGTATGGGTGAGAAACAGTTAGCGTGGGTTTAGTTTTAGTTTTTTCCCCTATTGGCGGCTGTTATTGTGCTAGTGATTGCACGATGTACTTTACACCTGTGTGTGCGTATTAGGTAGTGTGTATTGTACATCGTTTCGCGATATTGTTTATTCATTTAATACATTATTAAATACTCAAAGCACTACTTCTACATATCACGTGTGATATGAAAAATACGTGTTTCTGTATTCTTAGATTTATTTTAAATATTTCTAATTTTTTTTTTTTTTTTTGATAATCTCGTTTGCATAGTAGAGTTACTGCATTTATTTGTGGAAACTTTGATATACTTGTATATAACTAGTATGCATATATATGCTAGTGTATACTTGTATTTTTGCTTTAGTTTTTTATGCAATAATCATTAGCCTTGGCAGTCGATTACAGCAAAATACGTACGTATACCCATTAGCATATAAGTTTAGAAAACGTGGTTGAACTAGGGTGTCGGAGGTGCCCCGGGGCATGCTCTCTAGTTTAGGCTTTTGCACCCTGGTGGTATGTGTGAGAACCGTGGAGTGAGTGGGTGGGTATGTATGGTTTTTCTTAAAATGGGTAAAAATATGGATAATAGGCAGGCAGGTAGCATACTTCTTTGAATGAATGTGAAAACTTTAATTTTAAGTAGGTAGGATCCAGGAAAGGCACATTAGACTTCTTGCTTCCACTCCGGAGTGGAAATTCCGCCTCCTGGTTTATACAGAATTGTTACAAAATTTGATCATCTCATTCTATATTATGCTTGATTTGTTAATTTATTTTGTAATTATTCTGTGATCTTTATTATGTATCATGATTCAAAGGTATTTGCAACCATTTGAAAGATTCATTTCTACTTCGATTTTATCTCGAACGAGATAGAGTCGAATCAAATTCGCAAATTCTTTGATGCATTTGATACTTAGTTTTAAGTATTTCAGGATTAGCACTACGCACTATCGCGATTTCGTTTTACAGCTAGAAATATAATTAATATAATTAAATATAACATATTAATGAAATGAAAGTATTGCAAGAAAATGCATTGCATTTATTATTGCACTTTTTATTTCAATTCCATTTTATTACTCGACGTTAAAAGTGCGAAGTGTTATTAGGTCATCGAGGGATATTATCTGCTTGGACATTCGAAAAATGTAAATTAATTTTTGAATAATTGAGAATTAGAATCATAACAAAGTACTAGCTCATTTGCAAAATTAGTATGAAAGATCTTATCTTGCTCGTACGTAGAAAATGTCCAAATGCAGTTTTCATGGAATGAAGAAAGAAGAGGCTTAATGCCGAAGAGGCCCCCACTTAATTGTGGCTCAAGAGGGCAACTACAGGCTATTGAGTTATTTTCAAGGGTTCAACAGCAAGTTCCAACCTGTAGAGAATGGCTTTCTAGTCATATTTTATTGTTTTATTTTTTTGCTCGTCATTAATTTATAGTTGTAAGTGGAGATGATGGACCATTCCATCTCCTTGGAACACCAAATTTGTGTCTATATCGTCAAAAAGGTGCACATGTGTTTAGTTAGTTCGAGTCAAAAATTTGAATATTTTCGTATTTTTTAAAATTTGAAAGCTTTAATAATGTTCGGTAAATAATACAGTAATTTCTCTTTTCTTTGTGTCTCGTCTTCAAAATTATCAACTGTGATCGTATTTTATTAAATTTGTAATCTTTTCTTTTCTTTATAATGCAGTTTTAAAATATTCTATAATAATTATAATAGATATTATTTTCTTTAGTAACTTAATATTTGTACTTTTACTTTTTTATTTTTTTTATTTTTTTCTAAATGTAAAATCACGCGTTTAAATTTAATTTTATTGCTACGGTAAATAGATATTTGATAAAAATAGATAAAGAATTCAATTGAAAAGTGCATCTACGAATTGGACGATTTATATGTTAGGCTACTTCATATCACTCGATTGAATGATTAATATAGTTTTCTTTTTGTTACAGGTGATCTTCGTTGGATTTAACAACAAACTTCTTTGCGATTTTCTTCTACTTGAGTTTTTATAATTGCAAATTTTTTAAATATATATGTATAATGGCATTTCTGAAGGCACACACACTTTTATTCACTAAAAATTAAATATAATTATTTAAAATTCTATTACAATATAATTATACTATATATATAGATGATATTTTAATTCGAAAGATAATTTTTTGTAAAATAGCCAATGCTTATTTATGTCGGTAAATTGGAAAATGAGTTTCTGTTATTACTCGTAACTATGCTTACTAGACTTAAATTTATTTAAGTAGTTATTAAAGTAATAAGAAACAGGTGATAGTACGTAAAAACATGTATTGTCGGAAGCTAATCAATTAGTGAGTTTTCTGTTATGTAATAAATGTACTTAGTTATGTTTTTTTTTTAGAAATACTAAAGAAATTGTGATAAAAACTAGGAGCTTATAGCAAGATAAGGAGGTTCATTCCAAGTTCAAAGATCAATGAAAAGCGATAAGTTTGTTATTAATAAATATAGATTGTTTAGTTTTACGTGACAAGTTATAAGTGCAGCAACTCGATTGTCGACGCTCTTTACATTCTCATGAGTTTTTCTAATTCGAATTTATTTTGAACGAAACAATTTAATTTATTTTAAAACAGAGTGTTTAATAATTCATGAAGCTATATTTTAATAACGTTAATCATCGACAGGTATCGTAAAATAATCTCTATTACATTTAGAAACGTCAATATTTTCGCAGAGTACAAAGGTATCGTTATTATATTTATACATGCAATTGTACGATCTGCATTAAAACAGAATAAGCGGCAGGTGTTTTTATTTTTTATTTTTTTAATTTTTAAATAAAATCTGGAATAATTCGATTGGCTAATAATATTACTCGACGAATACATCCTGTATAAGATATATAACTCAGCATAGTTTATATACAATCATCTTTTTCCTACAATACGTAGAAGAATCAACTAGACTAGAGAGAAAAGTTCAGTGGCGGCACAAAATGATGACGGACAGACGGACAAAGTATGAACTAACTAACTAACTAATGCAGGAAAGAGAGAGAGATAAAAAGAGGAAGATAAAGAGAGAGAGAGAGAGAGAGAGAGAGAACGAGAGAAAGGGAAGGGATAAGTTAGACAAAAAGGAAAAAGTAAAAGAAAAATAAGTGGTGGATAAGAGAGAGAGAGAGAGAGAGAGAGAGAGAGAGAGAATGAGTGAGAGAGAGAAAGAGAGTGAGAGGAGGTAGCAAGGAGGAGTATGGGGGAATGGGTAAAGAGGGGAATGGGTTAAGGGGGGAACGGGTGCCGGTACCGTCACGATAATACAGTGCTCTGTTCTGTTCTGTATTTTCTCTCCTTATTCTGTTCGTACTTCTTCTCATATTCTGTGCAACTTAAATTATTCCTGTTTATTCGTAGAAGTAATTAAAGAAGAAAGAGAATATACCGTAACGTAATAGAACGTAGAAACTAAGGAAAGTAGTAACAAGAAAGGTCTCATCGATAAGAAGAAGGAACGTGGAAAAAGATATGGCCTGTCTCAGGAAGCCACCGGTCACTACTCTGACCGTTTACCTCGTCTACCTTCTAGCACTCTTCGGTAAGCAAAGAAGACCCTATTGGCCTTCCCTGCTATACACAACCTGTCGCTTCCTACCTTACCACGCGATTATTTTCTTTTTCATTTTATCTTTTAACACACGTGTGCGCCCTCTCTCTTTCATTCACTTTTTCTCTTTCTCTCTTTCATTTACGTTTATATTGTGACAAGATAACTCCCATTGGTAGATACATTATCAAAATTGCATTCATCGTTGTATCCATTGATTAGAAATTAAAGGGAAGATAACACGTGCTTTTGTTAGAATATTAAATAATATTATTACAGTAGTGGTGTCTTTTTTTTTAAATCTTTTTTTAATAGAAGAAAATCAATAAATATTATCAATTTGAATTAGAGAAAGATAACTTAGCCAATGGCGTTGTAATAAATAGTAGAATGTTTGATTTGTGTCTTGTTCATTGGTCGAAATCTTTTTTACATATTATTTTAAATGTACCTCATTTGAATTCGAATGTAGGTTTCATTTACGTTTATAAAATAGTTCTACAAAAATTCATGCTTTTGTTTTTTTCTTTTTTGTCACTATTTTAAACTAATTTACATTAATATCACAATGCATATTTTACGTACTGACCTGTGTTCTCGAATTTTAATTACTTTTTTTTATCTTAGAAAAAAAGCAATACCGATGCTTGAATAATTTATATATATATATATATTATAAAGCATATTTTACATTAAATTATTTTGGTTTTCTATTTTTTTTTCTATTTACAGGTTCCTACTGTCAAATGGCACCAGGTAATTGATCAATTTTTTGTTTGTTACTACGGTGATATAAAAATATATATATTTAATAATATATTAAAATGAGATATTACATTAGAAATAATATGCAATATGTAAATATATTTCACATATTAATTAAAATATTATAATCGTAAGTATATTATAACGTACACACTTACGCAGAGTTTATTAGTAGTTCAGTTGATATTTAAAAATAATTTCCCGCCAGAATACAAATCCTGTTTGACGAGTCAACTTGTGGTTAGATGTTCAAACCAGTTCAATATCTTAAGATAAAATGTAAGATTATTCAGTTGCAGCCGATAAAACTGAGTATATCAGTCTGTTGACTTTTTGATCGAGTATCCTTCTATACACGCACAAAATTCATTTTCGAAATTGGTAGTAACTTTGACATTTTTCATAGTCTATATTTTGTATTTTATTTACCAAAAAAACAAAAATGTAGTAAATTCTATTTCATTTTAATAATCTAATAATATTTATAATACAGAGTGTAAAATAAAATCTGTTAATTTGTTACATTTGCAAGACACATTGTATTATTGATATGAACATATATAAATTTTTGAAAAAAATCAAGATAAAAAAAAAGGAAAGTTGAAAGAAAAATAATGCAACTGCAAATAGCAGGTGCATTATTGCACTAGAGAAAAAAATATTATCGTGAATATATAATCGACCATTTGTGAAATCATTCATCATTTTTCTATAACATTTTGTTTTAAATTTTATCTCGCCCAAAAAATATGGCTTGTTTCAGTTAAATGATAAATCGTCCTACATATACCGTGATATATGAACCCTTACATAGGTCAAAGAGATAATGTTCCTATCCGGAATCTTTAAAAAATGTTTGATACCAAGACACTTGATCGATTTACTTTTTACTTTTATAATAAATTATTTTAATAATCATTTTGTCTAACAAATGAATATTAAATGATAAATAATTGTATTAATTTATTCTAATTTTTATTTTGTGGAATTATAATCGATTTAAATCGTAAATGAACGTTAGTATAAACAATAATATTATTGTCTTCGGATAATCTCATATCTCGTATGCAAAAGAAAGTGTAAGCGTTTGAATTCCACAAGAATACGAATTTATTTACGTATTAGTAATTTATATACGTATATAGAAAGATAAAACATATATTTACTGTTGACACGTCTACTTCATTATTATTTTCATTGAATCTATTTAAAAATTATTTTCAATCTTTTTATCGTAACAGTAACAGCAATTGATAGAATTTCGTCACAACTTAACGGTGTATCCTGTGACTTGTTAGATATGTGTGCTCTCGTGCCAGAGTTACAAAGTCCCACCGATACACATAGTAGATATATACACAGATATATACACAAACACATAAAATTACTCTCACATGTTAGCTCATTCCAGCATTGACTCATGAAGCGGTTCTTCGACGGTGAATCTGGCAGACGACGCGTAAACTTGTAATCGGTTGCCTCGTGGCTCTTTCCTCGTAGCTTGTTCTTAAATCGAAAAATTCCGAAAAAAAGAAATTGTATAATAGGATCCGATTTAAAATTGTTAATCAAACAACTTTGAATTTAACGTATCTTTTTTTTCATATTATTCTTTTTGTTTTAATTCGTTCGGGGTTTTGTCTCAATATCGTAATAAAAAAGAAATAAAACAAGGAAACAATGTTTACAGTTAGATCGTAAAAGAAGATTTTGTTTACTTAGTGAGAACATAAAGGGAAAAGAAAAATGTATTGGAAATTATTGTGCATTGTAATTTTAGCGGTAGCTGGTGCCACCAAAGGTTGGGATGTCGGAAGTGGGCTCAAATACGAGCTAACGACAATAGTTTTGTTCAGAGAGGCTGGACCCTCCAAGTCTGCTGGTGACGTCGGCTTTCAATTAACTGCCGAGCTAGATGTAACCGCAGTTTGGAGGGATCCTAACGATCCAGAATCTCTTCTTTTAAATATTGAGGTAATTTTTAAATATTTGATTTCATTCAAAATGTATCTGATTCGTAGGGACATGCTTGTTATTTTCAAATTGATTCAATTTTAATATGATGCACATTATTTCAATAACGGTTAATGATATATAATATCATGTCTTTTGTGTGAGTGGAATTATAATTTTAAAATCCCGTTATTATGTCACATTGTGTTCCTTTTTTTTTAATTCTTTTTAATATTTTAAATTATGATTCTCATACATCCAATGAAAAGAATGTTATATATTAAATTATACAACGTTATTGTCTTCATATTTCATTGTTCTTTTTAATACGATGTTTTATTATCACGTTTCTATTGTTCTTTTGAAAAAAAATAATTTATATATTTTTTTATAACAAAAGTATTTTTTCTGTCTCTCACATAAATTTAACGTATGCACATACGTTTATTTTTAGCAATACAGTTTCACGTCGAGATCGTGCTAAAATCGATAACCTTTTACGTAAAAACATGTTAACTTTTGAAAAAGATTATCTTTAAAAATGTTTATATAATGAACTTATATAGAACGGTACGAATTGATAAATATATTTATTTTATTTTCTTTATTTTTTATTTTAAATAGATTTTATCACCACAACTGTTGATTAAATCGCGGAAAGCACCAGAACCGGAGGGTTTCGTAAAACATTCTTCCAAAGTGGATGAAATATCTCAAAAACCTGTCATCGTTTTATGGAAAAATGGTGAAATTCGAGCAATTTATCTGGACGAGTCAGAATCCATTTCATCGAAGAATTTAAAACGTGGACTTGCTAGTATTTTTCAATACAAAACTTTGGACGATGAGATTCGTCAAAAAGATGCTTCGGGTCTTTGTACCGTTTCTTACGTTTCTATGGGACCAAAAACTATATTGAAAACTAAATCTAATTGCAAGCACAGTTTAACGCCAAAGAAACAACATCCTGATTTTATTTTCGGTGTAAATCTTGTTAGTTCTCGCAAAGTTACTTATGAATTGTCATCAAATTTATTACCAACGAGTATTAAAGAGGAAGAAGAACACGAGTTGACTTTGGTTACCAGACCGGAATTAGGGAGTATTGTTACCTCGAAAAGATTATTAGTACAGATACCAAAAGATATCAAAGTTGATAAATTAGAAGCCAATTCCGTTAAACACGCGGTAGCTCTTTTACAACCCGGTTACAGAGAAACCAACATCGAATTGGAAATGGAACCATTTACTTGTCCAGATTCTCGATGTCCAATGGTAATTATATTAATTATAAAACGTTTTATTTAAATTCCTTGTATGTAAGATTAAAGACAACAAATAATTGATTTTAGCTTGAACAAACGGTGGAAGAAAATCGTGAGTCTCTCAATAATGCGGCATTGGGAACAACGAAATCCGCGTCAGCATTTTTGAAGCTGTTACCTCTAGTCAAACGAACGCCTTCTGATCAATTAGAAAAATTATTAAAAGTTCCACGTTATCGTCAATTAAAACCGCAACTTTTAGATCTTTACGGATCAGCGTCGACTCCGGCAGCACATCAGGCTGCTATGAAGATACTCAAGAAAGATGAGAAAGGGGATGATACTGAGAGGTATCTTTGGGCTTTGTCCATGTCACCAACTCCGGATGCTGACATAGCCAAAGATATTTTGAAAAGATCCGAGGATATTGTGCAAAATGATAAAGTTTCGGAAACGTTTGCGTTAACGGCGGCAGCAATTGCACGACATTATGGAAACCAAGCTGTGATAGAAAAGGCACGAGTTAGTTTAGAATTAGGTTTAGATACGTGTATATTAGAAGATTGTAAGATTAAATATCTGCGCGCTTTTAGAAATTTAAGAAGTAAAGAAACAATTCCGATATTGTTGAAATACGCCACAGAAGAGAATCGTGCTATCAGTGTTGTAGCTTGGCGTGCATTGACCTCTCTTCCCCGCGAATACATAACATCTGATGTTAAGGAAGCAGCATTTAAAACTCTTTATCAAATTGGTGGATCTAGAAAAGATAGCAGTGCTCGTACTCTTGCTTTGGATATTATTCTTGACAACGGACCGTCAAAGGATGAACTCGAAGAACTCGTTAAATTTTTAGCCAATACCGATGTGGCATATGAGATACGTAAATATTTGAATCAACGTTTTGAACAATTGTCGGAAAAAAATGAAACATTTGCGCGCAATTTAAAAGAGAATTTCAATAAACTTCAACAGAAAATAAATAATTATAACGTTTTAGCGCAAAAAGGTTTGAGTACGGCGTTTTCACGAAGTTTTTTGAAATCGGTGGGTAGCAATGGATCTCTCGTAACCGTACAAGAAATAAACGGTGGTTTATTGAAACGTGGTACAGTTAACGTAGTGTTAGAAACTAATGGTCAAGAGGAAACAATGTTTTCTCTTGGTCTTTTCGCTCGTGGACTCAGTAGTTTTGTTTCTTCCGGTCAAGATGAGAATACCGATGCGGATGAAGAAGCAACAGCTACAGCTGGTATGGAGATTGATTTATTAGGCGTTGGTATAAGACCTTTCGTATTCTTTTCCGGCCAAGGAGAATTAATGGGACACGTTTGGTCTGGAACAGCATCCGAAAGAACACCAGCTTACCAAGCGATTACGACACTTCATAGTCATAGCGAGTATCTACCACTTGCTGCTGGTTTTGTTACCGAAATGGATGTTCAAGGTGCCATGAGTTTCGATCTTGCCGGACAAATTCAACTAAGTCTTTGGTCGAGAAATGCTAATTCGTTGGTAGACATGAGTGCTGGTATCGTAATTCAAGGTGGTAGCAAATTACGATCGAATTTCGTTCAAAGTATGGCAGAATTTTCATTAACCATGGAACCAAAATTGGAACTTACGACTGACGTTGATTTTTCCGGTCAAGTTTCACTTTGCATGAGATTAAGTCAACCGGACACAATGATCAGACAACAAGTTTACAAAATTGAAAGGATACCTGGCAGTAGACACAGATTAAGAAAAACACGAAGAATAAAACTCTTTTCTCCTGGTAGATCGTACTTGCTTAACAAAAAGAACAACGAAATGTGCTCTAAAGTGTATAGTTAAAAAAAAAAAAAAAAAAAAGAAATTATATTTGAAAAATTAATCCAAGACTTTTAACATACATTGACGGTGTCATAGACTTAGGATATTTAATTTACACAAAGATTGAAGAGACTAAAAATAATGATCTGATAGTATGCGTGCGTATGTATGTATATCTTATTATTTTTATACTATTCACAGGAGCTCACTGAAGGATGCTATTTATAAGACGTAACATGTTTTTATTTGTATAGATAAGGTTTAAATATTTTATTAATATAAAGAATCTCTCTTTTTAAAGTTATATTACATACTTTTTATAACGTATAAACGATAATAATTATTATGTCTTTCATTTTTTAATTTGAATCGTATAAGAGAAATTAAATTTAAAAATTCAATTTACACGATCACCGACAACCACATTCCGCAACTACCATATCCTCGTATCCATACTGATAGGTTAAAGTACCAGTAGAATCGAGATAAAGTAAACTCGTGGGGGCCAATCTCGTTGGAACGCAGCATGCTCTGCCCACAGGTTTGTTACCATTAATACCTTCGGTTCCTTGAAGTGCACCATGAACGAGAGTTTGCACTATCGCGTGTTTCGTTGGACTTAGATGATCGCCGAACGGGTAATAACACTTCCCAGCACATTGATATGCTTCATATCCCGGGGGTGCAACAACCCATTTATCGTAAGCGATCAAAGAGAAATCAACGTAAAGCGGACGTTTTTTACAAGAATTTTTACGTCTAACGCGTCTAATTCCGTCATCATCCCAGCGTATATTTTCTTCCCGATCATCCTGATTCAAGGATGTAGAACGACGATATCTCTTCTTTCTTTTAGGTTTCCTATAACTCAATAATAAAATTGGACCGTCGTTTCTCGTTCTGTAAGATATTCTTCCGTGTACGTGAAGTCTCACGAGATTTCCGTTTCTTGTAGCAACCGCTGAAGTTACGTTGAAAGCTCTCCAAGTTTCATCTCTTCTTGACCTTGTAATTTTTTCACGTGCCTGTCTCGACATCATCTCATCCATGTTTCTTACTCTAAATATAGTACCTGCTGTACTAAGTAATTCCGCAGTTTCCAAAGTTTCCTGAGAATTAACGAAAGGTATAGAAAATTCGATGATCCTACCACCACCGGTGACAGGTGCCGAAATGTGAACAGGCTCGAGTGCCCTGACGACGTCATGTTCAGGACGTAAATGGTAAAGTCTAAGCATATATCTCGATACCGTTCCACGATATTTCTTACGATTTTTATCAGCAGTTCTTCCAACCGATGATGTAGAATTAAAGATACGAGATCGTGTGATCGGTAAAGCTGAAGAAGCCAAGTTGAGATCTAATCTTATCGACGCTGTCGCTCTTACGGTGGAACGCGGTGGCCACGAGAGGAATCCAGTTTTCCAAGCGCAGGAAATTGCGATTATTCCGATAATCAATAATGTCCAGGAACGAGGATAACACATGGTAATTTGTATACAAAGAAAAATATTATTCGAAATGAAATTTGTTCGGTTCTGATCGATCTAGTCTACCCGTTACGAATGAAATACTATAACGAAATGAGAGTTACACGTGTCCTTTGACCGAGGTCTGGTCTGCGATTTGGGAAGGGTCGTTTCTTCAAATAGCTACCAATGGTGTGTATGATGAAGAGGAGAAGAAGAGTGCCGATGGTAATTTCTTATCAACTGCAGACCACCTAACCACTCGACCGAGCATCAATGGTTCAAATCTACCCTGCCAACTGTTCAAAGAAAATCGAACTTGTTGAGAACCGGTTGGAGAGTAATAAGAGAGTATACAACTTTCCATCGTTGTTGTGTTGTATCGTGCCGTGTCGTTTACACATGCAACGGGGTTATTATAGTCGTCGTTACCGTTTGGGGGTGCTGGAGGGTCGGCTCGCGGCATTCGTTCATCGATTCACTGCATAGTGACGTCAGAAACGGTGGCGGGTATATACGCTAACGAAAATCCGCAACGCAACGCAAACCCATCAACGTCGCAGTCGTTGTCGTTGTCGTCGTAGTCCCTAGTCTTCTTAGTCTTCCTTTCGTCTTGTAATAATTTTAGAGAACGATCGAAATCAAACAAAGGAGGAAAGAAACCACGTTTATTAGAGAGGAGGAGGCCATGCCGTGGCCCTGACCCAAGTTTTTATTCCGGCCCGAACAATTGTCTTCGGTGCCATTCGGTGGGGTTCAAACCAGTTGTTTCTACGTTTCCTACGTTTTTACGTTATCCTTCTTCCTGAAAACCAGGAAACCCTTTCCTAAAAGAAAGAGAAAGAGAGAGAGAGAGAGAAGAAAAGGAGGATCATTCGTCCATTGCAGTTTATTATCTAACGTGAATATCAGGAAGATTGTTAGTTTCTTTTATTTTGGTGTGTTCTGTGTTTTGCATTTTTTACAGTGCCACACACCACGCTGTATAATTATTATATACGTCCATCAGTAAGTATTTAATTGTATATTGAAAATTCATTACACGTTTGTATTAAATAATAACATAAGAAATTGTAACGCCTTACGAAAAGGGTTAAGTACACGTGTGTAAAATAATCCATAATTACGTTCGTTTAACTTTTTCTTTGTACCGTTGGATATTGTTAGCAACGTGTCGTTGATCTGTCACGCGTTTTATTATCAGTCGTCTAAATATCATTCTTCTTCAACACCATACACACATACACACACACTCGTCGTCTTTTGTTATATGCATCGTCTTCTTCTTCTTCTTCTTTCTCTTTTGCTTGCATCGATAAGATAAGACGAAGAAAAAATTGTTTTATACAATTCCAAGTGTCCAAGTTGTTTATCATCTTTTTCTTTTCTTTTCTTTAGCTGTTTTTCTTTTTTATTGATCGTCATTATTTCTATGCAAACGCGATCAAACTTCAAAGAAAGTAGAAAGAAGAAGTTGTGAGTAAATTAATTGCGTTGTTAACAAAATTATTCTCGCTTTTTTTTATACGTTAAACAATCTATTGTAAAACCAAGTACATGTGTGCTTTCAAATTTCGATACTCGATATCGCAAATTTATCGTTTGACGGTTGCAACTAGCGCTTGCGCAATTTTAAACAAGTAAATTTCTTCTTCTTTAAGTATTTTTTTTTTGTTTTCTTTTTTATTAGGTCGTCCTAAAAGTTTTTTCTTTTTTTTAGTAATTCTACGGGTACAATATTTTTTAGGTTGAATAATTGAAAGTATAGAAAAAGGTAAAATAGAGTAGAATCGGTATTATTTAATAAAATAACATAAAAAATATTACACACGCAATATTGTTTAACTTATCACCAAAAAAAAGGAAGAAATTTTTGGGAACGATCTAATACATTGTATAGGATCCTTTAGAATCATTTTTTTTTTTGATACGATAAATAGTAATTCAATTAAACACCCTTTTTTCTTTATTGAAATAATACGATACCGATAATGGGATATTTAAAGAAATGAGGTCTTGAAACAATCTTAACGTTAAATACAATTACTTTATTCCTTTATTCTGTTTTCAATAATTGTTTCATATTAATGGGAATATTAAGAAAATGGTATTTTAAAACAATTATGAAAGTTATTGGAATTTCTAAGTTGACGTAATATCTGCAATGTTGATGAAAGGATGGATTTTTTCTCTTTTTCAATATGACCCCAAATTGACCCCAAATACAAAAATCGACTGCAATCATAGGCCGGGAAAATACTGCATTAGGTCAAGTATTATTATAACGCAATGCGTATTATAGATATATATTTGTACTTTATTACGAAAAAGTGATTAATGGAGCCGTTTATTTTGAGAGTAGCTTAACTCCATTCATGGTTAAAAAATGCATATTATTCATTTAATAATTGCCACTATTTTAATAGGAAATATAAATTTAACACCTTTAGATATTAGATTTAGATGAAGTTGGGCCACTTTCAAAATAAACGGCTAATTTAGATTTCAAATTCTAAATGCTATTATCTATCCTATCGTTAACAAAATGTAAACAGAAAATCGTTGAGTGATCGAAATTATTTCTTAAGTAAGGAGAATTTTCAGTTGTATCGCCGACTGTTACAATCCTTTTTTTAAAAGTAGGAATTTACTGAAATACCAAGTAGTACGCAAGAAACAAATGATTTGTTATTATATGTAATTAAAAGTATTATAATTGAAAATCAAGTGTTACAGTCAAACTTCGAAGATTACATTCCATATTTAAGTGGAGCAGCTGGAGCCCTTGTCATCACAGGTGTAGCTGCATATTATGCAACCAGACCTAAACCGGAAAAACCATTGTGGCCTCTCGACTCTCAAAGTATTTTACTTCCGGTAAGAAAAGTATGCAAAATGTGCACCCACTTGATGCACATTTTGATGCATAAATGTTATTATATATTATATTTACGTATTTATAGGTTGTTAATTGTTTTGTTTTTTTATTTTTTATATTCGTCCTTTTTGAAATGTTTTTGGAACTTTAAAAAAAAAAAAAAATAGAAAGGACGTTTACAGGTATATTTAATTTCTCGTAATTCATTGCATGTATTGAACGTTTTCTATACCTTAATAAGCGACTCTCGACGAATTTGTCCAATGTCTAATAAATCAAGTTGATGTCGTATCGCCTTAACAGTAAAATGAGATAATAGAGCGGAGTGGTGAATTACGTTATTCACTAGATAAACGTATATCAACATATATGTACGTATGATCTTTGATGATGCGAATTCAAATTTTATTTTCTTCCTTAAAAATGTGCAATCCAAAAAATTGTATAATCCAGGCAGGTAGAGTATTCGTCAGTTGTTCGATCAGTTTTTTCAAAGTAGGGGGACGTTGTCCTTTTTTTTTCAAAAGAAATGTTGCACAGAAATTTTATTTTAAATTGTATAAGATTGTTTTATTTCTTTTATTTATTAATAAGGGAATAACCTATTATAACAAATATAAAGAAATAATAATTCAATGAAGTTTTTTGTCGGATACGCAGAGTCCTCAACCTTGTTGCAAGTTTAGACTTAAAAAAAGGCTGTGGGGATACTTTTAACCCTTAATGCTCCAAGTGTGCCTCTTAGGTACCATCGAGTTTCGGCGTTCTGCTTCAAATATATCGTTGGGTCGTTATTGGTAATTATTACTGTCACTGTAGTATTTAAAATCAAAATTAACACGTCATTTTAGTATTTCAAATCTGACACTTAAAATTTTGTAAATCGAATTATGATAATTAATTAAAATTCGAAGCGTTTTAGGGGTTAATACTGGGGTGCTTCAAAGTATCGGTACTGTTGATCAGAAGACAATTATCCATCGAGTTCGGTTTTCATCGAGGACGACGCTCTCTACCAACGGGGAACACTATATTTAAATATAGAGAGTGTAGTTTGCTAAGTTAGATTAGGCCATGCGCGCGTCTTACGTATTAAAGTCAAACTGTTGAAGATTAGACTTCCCTATTCGTCAGAGTAAGCAAGCAAACAAGCAAGCAAGCAACCAAGTAACTGAACGAGTAACCAAGCAAGCTAGCAAGCAACCAAGCAATAGTAAAGCGAGATCACCTCGTGACAAGCTAGGTTAATGCCAAAATTTAGGTGTTTCGAAAAGTTGAGAAGGGATTCAGTCATCGCGGGCGTATCGCCCCGTTCTGGTCTCCCAAGACTTGGCTCGTTCGTCGTCGTGTTAGATCAGTGCGTGTCGAATTTTCTTTAGAACACTTACCTATTCTCTTTCTCTCTATCTATCCATCTATCTATCTATCTACCTGGTGTTCATTTGAAAGTGCATATTATATATATATAAGATTGCAGTCATCAAGGAATCACGCGTTTAGTGGCGTGCGTTAAACGCGTCCGTAAAACGCGTTTTCGTACACGCATTGCCCAATTAAAAAAAAAACATTAATATAAGTGTGACGAAGGGAAAATTATGCCATCGTCAGGCTGTTTTTTCCACGAGCCGATCCGCGTGCCGATCGACCTCAGCGAGCAATCTGATACCTTCAAGGTGTAGTGTCTCCTCATCCTATCACACAGAATTTTCCTTTTTATTTTTTTAATCTTTTACTTTCTTCTTCTTATTATTATAAAAGGTATCTTATATTCTAAGATACCATTGGTATCTTATTTAAATCTGATATATCATACTCTGGATTCCTTTTTCATGTGAATTTTCTCATGGAAATTAATCTTCCCCAATTGGAGAGATGATTTTAATATACGATCCGAAGTTTGATCTTACCTGTTATTCAATTTTTGTATTCAAATCCTCAAGATCGGTAGTGCTCTTACGCGGCATTGCGGTGCCACGCACGGTGGCTAAATTTAGTGTTGCACTTGCCATTTCGCGTTATATAACAAATACCGGAACAACCCAGGGATTACTTAGAGAATATGTCAAGAAAATTCTCTTGGACGTTTTGCAGGGTACCGATTTGATAAGGGTCTCGCGATTCTACAAGGACAGCAAGGAGGGCAAATTCGTGAGTTACTTGCACGAGGACACTAGGACGCTTTACGATGGATTTCGCAGAGGCGCCAAAGAATCCAGTAGGTTATTACAACCTGTCAGCTAGGTTGATTTCAAATAATCCTCGATTATTTTATTTTATTTTTTTTTTTTATTCAAACGATACATATGATTTTTCACGTCGTCTATATATTATCGTGACAAGATTTTTTTTGTACAGTTGAATTAAAATAATCATCATCTCTCTTTCTCTCTTTCTCTCTCTCTCTCTCTCTCTCTCTCTCTCTCTCAATCGTATCTCGCACGCGGTCGTGAATGTGCGTTTGGCAAGCAACAACAGTTGCTATTAAATCTTGTAAACAATCGCGAAAACCATTGGAATCTTAGCTAGACTTAAACTGTTACACTAATGCACTGATGCACTCTGATGTACTGATGCAAATTTTTCTTATTAATTTATCATCGATTTTCTTGATAATATTTAACAAATATTTAACACGACCTTTAACTAGAAGGCTGCTGTCATCTATTTTCAATCTTATTTATTTTTACATCGAAGGAAATTTAAGAAGATAGAGGGAGAGAGAGAAAAAGAGAAAGAGACGACTTACGCCCACTACGAGATGTTACGTTGACCACCTGTCGTTTCGTAAACAACATAATAACTTTAAAGTTCTTTTATAAAAAGTAGATAATATTTTATTGTGTGTTTGTGTCAAGTGATCATGACAAAGTTGATAAGTGTGAAAATCTTATTATTTTGTTCGACCAATTCTCATTGGTAACAACCGATCATTATTGTCGGTACAAGCTTTAATGAAACCATATACTCGAGTTTCTTGCCAGAAGAACAGATGTGTTTGTCAGGCATAGCATCGCGTGACAATTTAAATTCTTGCGTTCCCACAAAGTCTAGCCTCGAATGTTTCTCGGGACCTGGCAATTACTATATTTCTTTCTATCTCTTTCTCTCTCATTTATCTTTCTAACTCTATCATTTATGAATCTACGAGTAAAGTACTGTTGGCAACTGTTGTTTTGATACGTAGACAACGGTCCGTGTCTTGGCTGGCGAGATGGACCCAACAAACCTTACCAATGGATTCATTACAACGAGACTTTACTCAGGGCAAAGAACTTCGGTTCCGGTCTCGTATCATTGGGATTGGTCCCTGGTCAGCAAACACTTGTGGGCCTATACAGTCAAAATTGTCCCGAATGGATCTTGACGGAACAAGCATGTTACACTTATTCCTTGGTCATAGTACCTTTATATGACACACTCGGACCAGATGCGTGCGCTTACATTATCAATCAGGCTGATATCAGTATAGTAGTATGTGATGATGATAAAAAATGTAATCTGCTACTCGACAAAGCTCCCAGGTAATTTATTGAAATATAATTAATAATAAATATGATAACGTTATATTAACAAAAGTTGTTGAACAGGTGTTTAAGAAAATTAATCGTCATTAAAGAAACGAGACCGGCAACGAATCAAAGAGCGAAAAATCGTGGGGTTGAACTTTTAAAGTTTGAGGATGTCGAACGACTTGGTGCACAGAAGAATCAACCAGAAGTACCACCAAAAGTTACGGATCTTTGTACGATTTGTTATACTTCCGGTACTACGGGTAGCCCAAAAGGAGTTATGTTGACCCATCAAAACGTTATGTCAGGTGTATGCGCAGTCCTATTACAATTGGGTGATCATAAACCTACCAACAAAGACACGATGATTAGCTTCTTACCATTAGCACACATGTTGGAACGTTGTTGCGAGAATGGTCTATATATGGTTGGGGGTGCAGTTGGTTTTTATACAGGTGACATCAAGAGGTTATCGGAAGACATGAAAGCATTGAAACCCACCGTAATGCCGGCGGTACCCAGACTATTAAATCGCATGTACGACAAAGTGAGTAGTTAAAGTGCTTCTTCGTTTTCTTCTTCTTCTTCTTCTTCTTTTTTTTTTTTATATAATATTCATCAGTTGGACAAGGTATCCTAATAATCCTTGGCACTTAACATCAGGAACTACGTAACGATCGGCTTTAGCCTCGCTCCAAAAAGTTAACTCAAGAATATATCTTTACATCAGACAATATTAAAAATGGATCATTACCGTAGGACGGATATCTCGGTTAGGATTTTGTGTATTGCTATCTCTTCTCTTCCGTCATTTTTCAAACGGGTGCTGCGCAATATCTTTCTACGTGCCAATGGCAATTGCTACAGGGCGTAAAATGTTCCGGCACACACAAGCACGACAGGTGGAAAGCAAATTACGGCGCGTCATCGAGTAACCCTGAAAGCGTACATTGAATGGAATATGAACGTATTTGTTATATTAAACGCGAGTTTATAGTTTAATACAAATCTTCAACCCCATCTCGCAATAGGGTGGCTTATTATTCACGTCACGAGAAAAAACGAACATTAAATAAACTTACGGTGTAGTGATTTTTTTTTTTTGGAATAGCATGGTTTTGATTTTTTTTTTTTTTTTTTTTTACACGCGTGAATTATTTGCCGACAAATTCGAAGGCCGTGCGTACATATCTATAGATTTTAGAATAGATCTACTCTTTACTATTCGAATATTTCACTACTCGGATCTACGAGTTAATATTTAGATTCTCCACGGATTTTACGTGGGTTGTTCAAAAGAGAAGATTTACGCGAATTCCTGGCATATAGCTAATATAAGAATACAATAATAATACGTTACACTTTACTACACCTACATATATATACATGTATACGTACAAGACAAGGAGTAATTCATCAGAATACTATGATTTAAATGTAACACTTTATTTTCATTTCTGCACCTCGTTCATCCATCCATCTATCCATATACATTCGTCCATCCATCCATCCATTGCGAGCAAAAATAAAATCTAATTTTAGATACCCTATATATATAACAGATCTATAATTATAAACGAAAAAGTAATATTTGTGATACTCTCGGAGAAAGTTTAATCATTAAGATGAAACAATAAAAGCAACGTGACTCCGACACGAGCTAAGAGAAATCAAAGGAAATTGAACTTGGTTAAGGTTTATATAAGGCTTCCTCACATTGAAGATCTAAAAATTGACATTACATAAATTTATTAACAGTAAATGCAAAAACAAATAATCTATTTCCGTTACGATCCATATTACGAAGGTTGAAAATAACGGGATATCCGGTTCGAAAATCTTATTCATAATTTTGGTCGATAATTGGTAACGTTCAGTCAATATGGGCCTTCACGTTGACAGGTTCACGAGTTTAAGCCGTTTAGCAGTCAAATCGATCGCCGTAGTAGAAGCAACGGACTTGACGTGCCGGTTTAAGTCGTTTGCCAAAGAACATAGATATAACTCAGCCAGTCAGAAGATGCACACGCATACTACACGCACATACACATTGGTGCTTCCCTAAATATAGAATATTCTGAGTGATGTGTACGGACAATTTTTTTCTTGTTCGTACTTTATCATTTTTATTATTATTATTATTATTTTGTTTCTTCTTCTTTCTTCAATTTATTTCGTTTTGATTCGATTTTTTTTTTGTAGGTACAATCGGAACTGCACAATTCATTTTTCAAAAGGATGTTATTTAATATTGGAATGCGTTCGAAGGAGAAAGAAATAAAAAAGAGTATAGTTAGGAACAACGGTGTTTGGGACAGATTGGTGTTCAAGAAAATTCAAGAATCTATGGGTGGCAGATTGAGACTGATGCTTGTTGGTTCTGCACCATTGGCTGGTAATGTCCTCACTTTTACGAGGTGCGCTCTTGGCTGTCTCGTCGTCGAGGGATACGGTCAAACGGAATGTTGCGCACCGATCACTTTAACTATACAGGTTCGAAGAATACAGATCGATGATTTTATCGGTATATCTATCTACAATGTGTTCGAAAACGAAAACTGAAAAATACAGGGGGTTTTATTTTATTTTTATATATTAAAAGAACCGCTTTTGTCTTATTCTGTTATTTTCAGTACTTAACGTGAATCTTGCTAATCAAAATCGTATTAGTATGAACCAAAAGGTTCGTGCATTTTTTTTAATTAACATTTTGCTCAGTAAATTTTACAAAAAAAAAAAAAAAGAACAATCCATTATACGGTTTATTATACAATTTGTAACACAATAAACGCGCGAACTTTTGGTTCACCCTAATAGTAATAAACACTTGCAAGGGTTTTTTTTGGGTTGCAAGAGGAAACTAAGTATAGGGGGATGATTGAAGTATGTTTTTAACGACTGGTTTTTCGTTTTTTCTTTTTTCTTTCTATTTCCTCTGTCGTAGAATTATTTATTTTTTTGTTTCTTTTTATTGCCAAGTTGTCGTTTCGTAGTAGGTTTCTCTAAGTGTTTCGAAATTCTTTTTAAAAACTTGTGTGATTTTTTTTTTCTTATTCTCTCTCTCTCTCTCTTTTTCTGTTTCTTTCAGCGCTGTCAATCCGTTCTTTGAGATATATTTCGTAAACGAGAATATATATATATATCTATATAGAGAGAGAGAGATATTATTCGTCAGAAGTAAATTCACAAACAGCGAGGCGTGTTTGTGAATTTGAAGTAGGTACTCGTGATTCAAATGAGACGGTCAATAAACGCGCCACAAATAAATCTCTCGTCGTGTGCACAACATCAACTTTTAATATACATCTTACTTTAATCACAGAAAAAAAAAAAGAAAAATTAAGCACGCGGAAGTTTGTTAATAGCAGCGAGGAACACGATTTATGCTTTCTGTCGTTATCGATGTGTATACACATGTTATTTTGTTTGATTTTTTTTTCCTTCCCTTTAAATGCATGCATATCATTTTTTTTTTTTTTTTTATAAGTGTACCACACCTTAATTATTATTACATACATGCGTCTATAGTTCACGCTTTCTTACTTTTTTTTCTTTATTTTGTATATACATATATTTCTATATATATATATTAATTATATAGAGAAAAGAAAAAATTTGTTTAATCGACAGAACGTCTGAAACCGTTTCTTCGCAACAACATGACCAGACTATTCGAATAAAGAGAGCTGACAAATAATCAAGTGACATACACGCGAGCACACTATTTTTGGCAAACCTTTGAGGATCAATATAGTAGTCGGACAGCTGTATCAGCCGGTAGTTACAACGCTGTTAAAGTACCTTGTGCGGATTCATTGGATGAAAATGTAGTGATGCATACATACGTTATAGCAAACGTAAATACGTTAATAACGATCTCTTTCTCTCTTTCTCTCTTTTTGTCTGATGCTTTCATTTTATTTTTTATTTTTTTATTTTTTTTTTTTGTATCGCATGAATAACTGTTTATTAAATGTTATTTTTTTTCTTTTTCACGTTGAATTTTAATAAAAATAAATAAAAATCGTCGCGAATTGATTTCACATAAATGTTATAATTAATTTTATCGAATAAATGTGTATAGTTTATATGATGATGACGATGACGGAGATGATGATGATGATACGATATGATATATTGGCTTGATAAAATATCAATTTGTGTAATACATTTGTATAATGCATTATGATTAGGATATAACGTGTAATTTTTGAACTCCAAGGGTGATCATGTACCAGAACACGTGGGACCACCGGTAGCCTGTTGCTGCGTTAAACTAGTTGACGTGCCAGAAATGGAATATTTTGCTGTAAACAATCAAGGCGAGGTTTGCGTTAAAGGTACCAATGTATTTGTTGGATATTTTAAAGATCCAGATAAAACGGCAGAAGTAGTTGATGAACTTGGATGGCATCACACGGGAGATGTTGGCATGTGGTTACCCGTAAGGATTCATATTTCAAATGATCCTTTTGTGTTTTATCTTTTATTATGAAATATAATACTTACAGAAGTTTCTTCGTGTATATATATATATATAATGTAATTTGTTTTTCAGAACGGCACATTAAAAATAATCGATCGAAAGAAACATATTTTTAAATTGTCCCAAGGGGAATATATCGTTCCTGAAAAAATAGAAAATATCTATTTACGTAGTCAATACGTACATCAAGTATTCGTCCATGGTGAATCTTTAAAATCGTGCGTAGTAGGCATAGTTGTACCAGATGTAGATGTAGTTAAATGTTGGGCAGTAGAAAATGGTATACCTGGCACATTGAGCGTTCTTTGTGCGAATCCAGAAGTCAAAAGGTTAATATTGGACGATATGCATTCGTGGGGTAAAGAAGCTGGTTTGAGGTCGTTCGAACAGGTAAATTTTATTTTCTAATAAATAATACATTTTTAAACACGTCCATGTGTTTCAATTCATTCGATCATTTTGAATTTTCGCGCAATACTACGTAATATAAAATTTATGATGCATTTTTCGAAATGTCGTAAAATAACGTCAAACGAATGATACATTTGATTATTTTTGAAAATAGGTCAAAGATATTTACTTACATCCGGATCCATTTTCAATGCAAAATGGTCTTCTAACGCCAACGTTAAAAACGAAAAGGCCTCAATTAAAAGCGTACTTCAAGCCCCAAATAGAAGATCTTTATCAACAATTGAACTGATCGGATTAATGAAAAGCAGTATCTCACTTTGTCGAACGAATTATTAAAAAAAACATTTAAAAAAAAAAAAAACATAAAAAAAAAACAAAAAGAAAAACAAAACGAAGCGTTTATTCTCTTCAATAAATTCACATCTATATCGTATCAAATATTCGTTAAATTCTTAATACTTTTATTATCAATCATTTTCTCACAGATATTATATATAGATCATCGCAGAAGAAGCACCGTTTAATTTAATGAGGTACTTGATAATATTATATCTAATAAAATGTGTTATATATTATTAGGCGCGCCTAGTACTTTTATCTCTCTTTCTTTCTTTATTTTTCTAACAGTGTCTTCCTTCGTTACATTTTTTTTTAAATTAATGTTGTTAATGTTACGTGTGCATCATTGCTTACAAATTGTTACCTCATCGTCATTTTATAGCAATACTTTTTTTAGTTTTATTTTATTTTTGTTTTTTTTTTGTTCAAATAACAAGAAAACTTTCTTATACAAAATGTCCAAGTTTTTTTTTTTTTTTTAGATAATTAAATACTAATATTGCAACGCTTTTAAAAGAAAACACATAAGAGCCAAATATATATATATATTTATAGAAATATTATTATATTATATTATAGAGATTAGGAAGAAGATAAAAAATTAGTTATAATTTTTAATTAGTTCATTGGATATGATAAGAATAACGCGTAGAACGATTTCTAAAAAATACGCAATAAAGTAACGATAAAGTACGAATTAATTAATTAATTAATTAATTTAATAGCAATCACAACGTCCATAGTGTTATCAAAAATTTCAACTAATTAAACTAGTTATCAATCACGTTGCAATTATATAATAATTAATAATAAATAAGAAAAGCTTTTTCTCAATTATGTTTCAAGATAATGTGCCTGAAGTGCCTATCTCAAACTTGTTTAAAACTTTGGAAATATTCAATTTGAAGATATTGTTAATACTTTTTTTTTGTTATTGTATACATTTATAATATACATATAAGAAATTCTGAGATAAATATATATATATATATAATTTACTATTGATACAATATCAAATCACAATTACGCGCGCAAAATTGTTATAAGCAATTGATAAAATTGAAAATTACAGATGAGACACGACATTTCGCGCACTCTTGTACGTGTATGTGCGCGTACGCACGCGTATATAATTTATAATTTAATATAATTATCTAACAATTGTGTGTATGTGTGTGTTTGCGCATTTGGTAAAAATAATATTTGCAACAAAATTTGACTAATTATAAATATGGCTTATTATATATAATCAATCTGATTGAACATAAAGCTCTATTTTTGCATTTTCTTTTCTTTCTCACATGAATATTTCTTTTTTGTTATTTTTAACTTTTAGATTTAAAACTATAATACAGAACAAAACAAGTAGCTATTATTAATGCTAAGGCTATTACTACTAAAATTAATCTTTGTTGAAGACTTCGAATAATCATCCCTGATAACAAACGAGATCCACGTCCTAGTTCTGCATCCGTGTCTCGTAACTAGAAATAATAGATATAACTATTTATTATTGAAATTATAAATCCATATTTACTTTTAATGAGAAAAGAAAACTTATTGATTATACTATAACGTTTTTAGAAATTTATATATATATAGTATATAATATAATGTAATAATGTGTAATATAATATAATATAATACTAACCCGTCCTCTACCTCTCTGTATTGTTTCTCTTTGATCATGTAAATCTTTTAAAACTTGTGATCCAATTTCCTCAGTCTCTAATACCATACGATAACCATTCTGCAATGTTCTTCCAGTTCTATCTATTCTATCTGATGCATCTAACAATCTTTTCTTTTGATCTTCTGTAACATTGTTCTCCCATGACTCTTCCACAGCTATATCAATGCTATCTTCTTTTGGTCTTTTTGCTGAATGAAATTCTTGCGTTAATCGTTTTAATTCTGCTCTATGACTTTCCACGCGACCACGTAAACGGTCACGTGCATTTCCACTCATCCCACGAACTTCCAGTTCCATTTGCTCAAGCTACATAAATTTCATGAAATTTAATTAATTATAGAGGTCTATATTTTATACCATAATAACATAGTAACAACACATTCACATTCTTGTGATATTATTAATTAATATAATGAACAACACGTATTGTGTATATGTATATATGTATACAGAAATATTCTACAATCAATAATGTCATGTAATAAATAACTAATGAGAGTTAACATATCAAAATAATTATATTCATATTTTTTATGTATGACACATGCATACTTAAAATATTAATCAATAGATGTTAAAAGTAGATTTAAAAAATCTGAGCATGATATAGTTTGTTTGTTTTTTAAATCAAACTTTTGTTGTGTGACATATCATTTTATGATTGGTTAGGATATTAAAACTATTCATTTTAATGCATTATGTTTATACGTATAAGAAAAAAATGGTTTTTTTTTCTTACCAATTCTTGAGCCTCTTCAATTTCTCGATCAACATCTTGAATAAACGCTCTTTTTTCACCTGTGTATATTACGTCACATGTGTATGATATCGATTATTATTTAACAATGTCAACGTATAAAAAGAATATATACATAATTGTTAATTAATTGAATAACGTAAGTAAAAGTTTATTTTATATACAGACAAAATATACTTACTACCACTTTGAATTCTTATTCTACCAATTTTTGCAGTAATGTCAGCTGTCAAAACAGCGTATTGTTGTTCGTAGTTGTCAATGAGCGACGCCATCTTTGGATATATTTATTTTTACATAGACTTAACAAATGATAAGAAACGAAACTATTTAAGGTTTGATGATAATTTAATTAATATCTTTTATTTCGAACATAATCAAAATGTTCTTTCATAAGATCAAAAGGAAAGTTGTTGTTTTTTTTTATATTTAATTGTATGTAAATAAAAATGATGAAAAATAATGAGACAAATGAATAATTATAATCAAATGAAATTTTCTCAGGTATTTAATTAATAATGAGAAACACACAAGAATCAAATGTTATTTTTTAATTAAGTTTTAATACATTTGATATTATAATATCATTAAAGTCATATGTAATTGAATTTGATTGGTTACAGAATTTGGCAAACTTTCATATTGCTGAAAAAGCAAATGGTGAACAGTAGGATTTTATAAGTTCAGTTTTCAATCTATCATGTTACCATCTCCTGGGTGACACGTCCTCAAATTTTATAACAGTATATATATATATATATAATTTATTATACATACATATAAATAAGAGTTGTACAATTTTCAATAGGTTTAAGATAAGTGAATGAAAAGGTGTTAATTAAAAGATAATATTTAATAAAATAACAAAGAATATAATCTCATGTGTAGGTGGACATTTGTATGAAAGAACAAATATTTTAAGTGCCAAAGTAATAATGACGTTTGAACTAGTTTTGTAATGTGTGGATGTAGCCACGTAATTGACACGTCACTTGTAACGAACCAATAATATTCAATTCTCCCGATTTTCTTTTTAAATGTTACTCCAATCATTTCTTTTTTAATTCATAACTTAAGTTGATCCATCCGGACATTATTAAACAGTTCAAAATGAAGATGGCCGCCGAGGTGAGGTGGCTCTTAGTATTTATTGCATTTTCGGCTTTTTCTTTGATTTATGCCGAAACTCCTCATGGAAAATTTGAATACAAGTATTCCTTCAAACCACCTTACCTAGCACAAAAGGATGGGTCAGTACCTTTTTGGGAATATGGTGGAAGTAAGTAGAATGATTAACCTAACCAAGTTTTCTCATTATTGATACCGTATGTTATTTACATCATATCGGCTTTTGTAATTATTTACATGAATTATATTATTATATTAATTGTTTGTATTAGATTTAACATTATTGTTAAATTTGATATTCAAAATTGTTTGATTATATTAAATTTATATGAGAATTTGAGTAAATAATATACTTTTTAAGTCACTGATTTCTTTCAATATTGTTTTTATTTTTTACTTTAAGATATATATTAAATATTTAATGTAATGTATAATAAATTATATTATAGATGCCATTGCTAGTGCTGAAAATGTTAGAGTTGCTCCTTCACTGCGGAGTCAAAAAGGTATGTCTTAACAACTTACCATAATGAATTATTTTTATTGTATAATTGTGTGATTTATTATTAACTTTATATTGGATTTAGGTGCAATATGGGTCAAGAATCCAATTAATTTTGATTGGTGGGAAGTTGACATAATGTTCAGAATCACTGGTCGTGGTCGAATTGGTGCAGATGGTTTAGCATTTTGGTATACCAGTTCAAAAGGTGCCTACAATGGTACTGTTTTTGGTAGTTCTGATCAATGGAATGGTCTTGGAGTTTTCTTTGATTCTTTTGACAACGACAATAAACACAACAATCCATATATTATGGCTGTCCTTAATGATGGTACCAAAATTTTTGATCATTCCAAGTAAGTTAGACCACTCCATAATATAAGTATAATATAATAACCACAAATGTTTATAATTTTAATTCAATTTACTTTGTTCTCAAACATAAGTGATGGTACAACACAGTTGTTATCGGGTTGTCTGAGAGACTTTCGCAACAAACCTTATGCTACACGTGCAAGAATAGAATATTATCAGAATGTGTTAACGGTGTGTAATAGTTAAATTCTCTTAATTCTTTGATGTTTATATATTATTTATTATTAGTTATTTAAAAAATGTATGTGTGTGTATGTCTTCTTATAATTTTATGTTTTTTTTTTTACAGTTACTTTTTCATAGTGGTATGACAAACAACGAACAAGACTATGAAACTTGTTTCCGTGCAGAAAATGTATTTTTACCAAAACAAGGGTATTTTGGTATATCAGCTGCAACAGGTTGATATTAGTATTATTATTATTATTATCTTTCATTGAATTGTATGATATATTTACTAGTATATAATTCTATTTATTCAAAGGTGGTTTGGCTGATGATCATGACGTTATACACTTCTTAACGACATCCTTGCATCGGCCTGGTCAATTACCTACTGATGGTTATCAAGTTTCTGCGGAAGATCAAATTAAATTAAGTCAAGAATACCAAGATTATCAAAAGAAATTAGAACAACAAAAAGAAGAATATCACAGGTATTATTGTATAATTATTTGATCAATGATTTGTTCATATATTGCAGTGATTCGTTGCAGTCGTCCTCACAAGGGGACGGTAGCGTCCACTTTGGGAATCACTGACATCTATTATAAATAAATAGAATTCCTTTTTTAACAAAATGTTAATTCTCAGAGAACATCCGGATGAACGTAGAGATAAGGATGAATTCGAGGAATATTTTGAAACGGATAATCAGAGAGAATTGAGACAGATTTTTGGTGGTCAAAGTCAAATGTTCAATGTATTAAAAGAACTTGGCAAAAAGTTGGATGAAGTTATTGGACGACAAGAAAGAACATTAAGTTTGATTTCTCAAGTTCAAGTGGGTGGTACGTTTTAATTGAATACTTTATTTTCTATTTGTTATAATAATCTTTAATAGAGATAATCATAAAGTGTATTAATTATTGTAGGAGTTGTAGGACAAGTACAAGGACAGGGACAACCAATACAGTTAATAGATACCATTCGTCGACAAGAAGTTGATGCTGTTTTGAAAAATCAAAATGTTTTAATTAACGCTGCTCAAGAAATTAAATCATTTATAGGTGATGTTAGTAGCAAAACGGAAACCATTTTGAGTAATCAAGCTCGTAATCCTACAGCTCAAGTAATTATATACATATATATATATATACTTAATAATATTTTTATATGTATATGTTTGCATGGTTTATACAATAATTACAATGATATATATATTGTGTTATAAAATTATTTATAGGTAAAACCAATGGGTTATGACTATCAAGCTATCATAGTCGAAATGCGGGACAAATTTAATGTATTATCGAAAGATATTGCACAAATTAATTCAAAATTAGGAGATTGTCCATCTAATTGTTTAACAACCATGATGTTCCTTATCTTCGTGGGTCTACAAATGATAATATTGCTAGCGTATAGTTTATACCGGTATAATAATATCCATATAAAATTTATCTTTATTTAATATTACATTATTCTTATATAAATAATTAACATTTTATTATATTTTACAGGGAAAACAAAGAATTACAGGCTAAAAAGTTTTATTAATGGTATATAGTTAATAGTCTAAAACAGAGCTAATAGTGAATGTGTGACGACGAATCTGTAAGAATGTTATTGAGTTGGTGTTCGTATTGCTCACTGTTCGTATTCACCAACTATGATTTTACTTGACATCTGTATAATAAATGCATCATTTCATTGATCAGATTGATCACATTATCATTCAAATCAAATGGACAAATCATTTGTCTAATTACGAATAATTCAGAACTTGAGATTTTTCTTGAAGAATTTAGCGATTTCAAAGCTATTGGTTTAATATAATTATGTACGTTTACGTACATATACATATGTATATGTTTATTTTTAAATATTTTTCATTTTCATAATTATAATATTAATAATCAATAATAATAATAATTATAATAATGAAAAAAGAAAAGTATAAATACATTTATATATATATATATATATACATATATATTATTTTATTTTGAAATTTAATTAATGCAAACATAATATATTGTACATTAGCACTTACTGTTCTTAATAATTTTCAACTCGTTCTTAATCTATATTTAAAATTGTTATGTATAATATATATTTTTTTACTGTTTATCGTTGAAACAAAAGAAATAACAAAACAACGCAGCGTTTTGCGCTACGCGCACACATGTCTTTACACACTGTTTCTTTCTTTTTTTTTTTTTTTAAATTAAAATCTTATTTTGTTTACTTTTTCTGTCTTCATTTCTCTCTCTCTCTCTCTGTCTCTGTCTCTCTATCTTTCTTTCCCCCCTTTCTGTCTCTTTCTTTCTACATTTATTTCTTAATATACAATGTACTTTATTACAAAAAAAATCTTTATACGAGATTTTGTAACACTTTTACATGACGTAGTTTTATGAGTGGATATATAATATTTTATTATTTTAAAATAAGGTAAAAATATTATTCATAAATTTAGAAATTTTTTTCAAATCAATTAAAAAAAGTACCATTTCGCATTTACTAATTTGATAATTAATTTAATGTAAAAAATAAAAATAAAATTAAGAAAGGAAAACTTGTTTCAGCAAACAACGCAATTTTATTACGAATTTTATATAATCTGCTGTAACGAGTTTTTTTTTCTCTCTCTCTCTCTCTCTCCTTTTTTTTTTTTTTTTTTTTAATTATGCATATTCGCATTATTTGGTCAGTACGTTTAAAATCGTTGACAGAAATTTGCTAAATTTTTTCGATTTTATTTATACGAAATGTATAGAAGAAAAATTAAAGTAGCTATTAAATAGAAACAATTAATATAAGTAATGATCATTCTAGATAAAAATATTTGGATATATATATATAGTCATGATTCTCATTGCATTTGTAAAAGTTTATGGAAGATTATAAATGTATAAGGAATTATATCTGATAATAAAACTTAAGGAAAACATTTTAATCGATCATCATCCCTTTTTTTTTCTCAATGCCAATCTTTTCTTTGAAACTATTTTGAATTTTCCCATTTTGTAATTAATTTCTTTATTTAAAAAAAATAATTGTATATGATAAAACAGTTTGTATGTACTGAAACGATATAATCATTGAGTTTAAATATTGCATGCATAGTATTATATTTTATTATAATGAAAATCATGTGATGATAATAATAATAATAATAAAAGAAAAAATTATAAACATAAAAAATATCAATAAATTTGACTATCACTATTTGTTTAATTAATGCATTTTTCAATTATCGATTAAGATAGAAAACTAGTCGTGAACATATTAAGAATAATAATAATAATAATAATAATAATTTATCTCATCATTTTTATAACATCAACGAATATAATTTTTTGTGTTACAATAATCTATGTGTATATTGTATCAAAAAATAATTAATTACAACAATAATAATAGAAATAACATTGTAATAATATTAATTAGAGTAATAATAAGCCCCCTGCGGATTTGGGGGATAAGAATAAACCGCAGTAATCCCTGCTTGTCGTAAAAGGCGACTAAAAGGGAAAAAGGAGAAGGGAAAATTCCCATTAAAAATGAAGACAACAATTTTTAAAAAAATTGTTTAACGGAAACAACCAATGATCAGAAAAAGCAGATAAAACTAGATAACTCGTGAACCGAATAAATTAAATGAATAAAGATGTCATGCATTTCTAATTCTAAATATAATAAATCTCGAAATATATATAAATATATATAAATAAATTATAATAAATAACTAAAGGGTATATCTAAATATATATAAATAAATTATAACAAATAACTAAAGGGGATACCTAAAGTAAATGAAAAATATTTCCGAGTAAAAAATCGCAGATTAAAAACACGTCGTTATTTATAATTACAGATTTATTTTTACAACAAATTATAGAACCGATATATTATTTAAACAATTCGTGCAATACATTAAAAAATTCATACAACACATTAAACAATTTTAGTTTAACACGAATAAAAACATTTAGAATCTTTATAACATGCATAAAAGTTCGATCATTTCTAAAAAGAAAAACAAAACAAGAAAGTACTGTAAAATACAATCCATTTACTCTTAAAGAAAAATATGTTAATAATAATAATAATAATGATTAAATAAAATAAATTCCATTTTACTTTAGGAAGAAGTAAAAGAGAGAGAAAAAAAAGAACAAAAGCATAGAAAAATCATTGTTGAATTTAGCCGACGTAAGGGTTTTTATATTGTCGTCCATTTTTTTTCTGAAACGTTTCTTCATTGTAACTAAATGTTTCAGCCCCTTAGGTGAAAGTTCAACCAATCAGGAGTATATATAAACTACGCAGAATCCGTCAGCTCACACCCTTTCTTTGCAAAACGAGCGACTATTGGCTTGATATTGGCCAACCAGAAAGCATCATCAATTATTGATCCTTGTTGCTGCAGTCTAACAAAAGTTTTTTTTCTATTTCTTTTTCTTTTTATTTATTTTCTTCCTTTTTTTCTTTTTTTTTTTTATCAGCGAAGTTGTAAAGTGTTTTACGACAGCCATAACTACGCGACTACCAAGCATGTTATATGAAAACAGAAAGAGATAGAACTGTAAGTTATTAAAATTGTTTGAACTGGATTTCTACGTACGCTATAACTATGAATTAATAGATAAAATTTGCGACAAAATGACCGTCAACTGAAATATCATTTCATTTTAAACGACGTCGTTAGATCAGTTCTATTATATTGCAACGATTTTCATCAATGCGGCGGCATTCGTGTAATCACATTTCAAATAATAATTCAAAAGTTTATTATATTAGGTAAAAATAAATTTATTAATTAGAATTAATTAGAAATTAAGGGCCGTTATAACGGCCCTACGAACTTTTCCTAAATACCCTACGGACATATCGGAAAAACTCTACGGACATTTTAGATCAAGTAGACGATCAGTTATCGATCATCCTGTTTTTTTTTTTTTTTTTATATAATAAATATAAGTATTTCAAATTTTTGTTGCTTAAGCACAACCTTATTGATAAACAATTTTCATATTATGGTTTTAGTACCGTCTTATACACTGCGCAAGTCATATATGCTTTTAAAAAAATTTAACTATGCGTTATCAATGTAAGAAATGAAGAAAAAATCGTCTTATGTTTGTTCAGGATGAGATTGTTATCTCAACGAAGTGGAAATGCGGACTGCGTAATGGGCGAGTAATATAAAAGGGGTTGTTTCCAACCATCTAACCCCCTCCCTTCGCTAAAATTACGATTTAAGGAAAAATTACTGGCACTTTGCTGTGCAAACAAGCCAACCAACTTCGTAAATATGTCTACTCTAATGGCGCAAAACGTTACATTGAGCGAGAAAATATGCGTGGGAATTAAAAACGTTTCTGCAAGTGTGCGTTTTGTGAACCTAAATAGAAAAAAAAAACAAAAAAAGGATAAAAAGACAACGCGAAGAAAAAAATATATCTTAGGTCAATACACGTGTATCTTTTTCTGATTTTCGTTTAAAAAGAAATACAAGATATTATAAAGATAAGTAAACAAAAAATACTCGTACGATTTGAATCTTTTTTATTCAGGTGCGTTGCTAATTAATGAAAAATAATAATATTTTGTTTATTTATATTTTGTGTTTTTAGTAAGATCTCTGAAAAATAAAAATTAATACAATTTTTGTTTGTTTTTTGTAAGATATTATTTTACTTCATTTATTATAAAATAATTAAATTAGAGATAAATTATTAGGATTAGGAACCAAAATTCTGTAGTATTTTTTTTTTTAGTAATATTTCCAAAATTAATTGTACAAAAAAGCAATCCATTATGCAGTTTACATAACAGAATAAATTCATCAATTTTTCATTCACCCTAATATATTTTTTTTTGAGACATTTTAAATTTATTATTGATTCTTCCACAAGAGTGCATTATATTATAAATATTTTTTATTATTTTACATAATTCATTACTAATACATTATTTTTTTTTTTCATACATGATATACTCCTGATGTAAAATCATAATCATATTATCTTGATCATTTACATAATATAATAATATACAATATACATGTTTGTTCCTTTATCTATCTTTCTCATAGATAGTTTAACTTATAAATCTGGATAATATCTAACGTGATTCATAAAGTGCATAAGAGGGTGAGACAATAATAAGAGAGGGTGGGTTTTAGGTTCGATAGAAACTGTAACGTTGGTACTTTCGTTCGATACTACTGTGACAAATCAAAATATATCGAATTGATCGACAACGCGTTTGGGGAGATGGGAATGGTTATTTTGTAATGGATATATTCGTGAATTTGTACACGTTAGTTCGTACATTCGTATTAGGAAGGATTCTCATGATGGATATGTGGAAGAAGAAGGATAGATGTATGATTTAGGGGATCGTGGGTTTAGGTAATTCAACGAGAGTGATTTGCTTGATCGAATTTAGTGGAACGTGGTGGTGGTTGCTCGTGTGTATCGGTTCGATTGATTAAAAGTCCCCATGCACTTTTTACGATGCAACGATCGATTGAAAATCATATTTCCGATAAAATAGAAAAAGGGGGACTTAGATTGACTTTTATGCAAGGAAATTGTGTTATCACCCTTTTAGATGTGATATACTTAACGTATTATATATATATATTGTATGCTGGTACATATATGTTTTATATATCTGTTTTTATTTATTAGGGAAAAAAATATTCACGTATGATTGATTCATGGGATACAATAGTTTCTATCCTCTTTTAATAATATTAAAATATAATAATATATAATTTCATTTATATATTTACGTAATAATTTTATATATAAAAATAATTACAATTAATTTTGTTAATAGCATATATTTTTTTTTTGGGGAAAGTAACCTGTTTCATCGATTGTGATATTGATATTATAATGTGAATCTAAATTTATAGATAATTTATTTCCTTCATTTTCTTAATTGCAGTTTGAAATGCTATTGTATTGTTAATTCATTTATTCATAAAGTAAATATTAAATTATTATATCGTATAAATCGTCGGTAGTAGTAGTTCCATTGTGTTATTGAATTTTGCTGTTGTAATTTGTCTGATATTTTCATACAATTATTCACAGTTTTGTAATGTTATTTTATTTTTATTTATTTATTTATTTTTTTTTATATGATTCCTCTTATTTTTTTTTATTATCTTTTGATCACAAAAGATATTATTATATGTAATATAAATAATTAATATATAAGATTATAGTGATCGCGAGATAATTAATAATAAATAGAAGAATTTCTGAAGAGACATAAAACAACGGGGCTTCCCTTTTGTCCATCAGGGCCGAATATATTACGAGAGATGACAATTAATAATAATTAAATTCGAATTCAACATCGACTATTCTTGTAAAAGGTCGCCGCCCCTTTCATTCGAGCAAAAACATCGTTGATCTATGTCCTATGCGAAAGATTACAAATGTCATCATCCCTATTTATGTAGACATTTTTTTTTTTGCCTTTCTCTCTTTTTTTTTTTTTTTTTTTTAAAGTATCCTCCTAACTATGCATTCTATTTTTTTAAGGGGTTTTTTTTTTTTTAAGCAAACTTTTTGTAGTTTGTTCGACGAACCTTGAAGGTAACGTTACGGTACAGCTTCCATTCTTTTTTTTTTTTTTTTTTTTTAATCGTAGTGTGAACAATACAAATTTCTTTCTTAAAAAAGAACAGTTTTATTTTTTTATCTTCTAAATATTTGTATTTAAAGAAAAAAATACATATGAACAGTTTATTTTGAAATTAGACGTAACTCAATTTATTTTCAAAAAAAAATCCTGAATTTATTGTCACATCTGAGTAGACCAAACAAATTTGACAATATTATATTAACACCATATTATATATATATTTATTATATATTATAATATATATTGTAATTTAATAATTAATTTTTATTTTGTATTGGTAATAGAATAACGATAATATTTATTTGAAAATAAAATATAATAATGAACGAATAAGAAATAAAGATAAACGTAAATGAATAGGAATAAAATAAAGGATACGTGTATGTGTGTGTGTATGTGTGTGGGTGTGTGTGTGAGTATAGATAAAAGAATGAAGGAAGCACTTAACGATGAAGCATCTAAACACTTAAGTTGTAATCTATCGTCAAGAATGGTCTCTATTTAGGCGAATCAAGGGTAGCTTTTGGATACTGTCACAACCCTTCGAGTGTATATACGGTCACCCTTCTCTCGTATTGGGCGTAGTCCGTTTCGTACACGTTTTATACGACGGGGTAAATAACTTTTGTCCTTTTACGAAGACGCATTTCTATCTTCGTATATATATATAGATAGATATATCTAGAAAAGGGTCGAAACAACATCCCTTTTATAAAAGAGAAAGAAAGAATGAGAAAGATGGATAGAACGAATCGCCATAGCCCACTCAGGATGGTTAGTTTATGTGGTTTTCTAGTATTTATGGGGTGCCCTGAGTATTCTAAGGGAAGTTACGCAGTTAGATCAGATCATATATCTTACAAATTGGATACGAGAACTCTTGAAAATGCGATTTGTTAGATCACTTCTGATCGAAGTCTTTTATTTTTTATTTTTTCTATATTTTATTTAAAAATTTTCCAACTTTTGTAATATATAACTAAAGTTAAAGGTTTTATTAAAAATTAGAAATAATATTTTTTTTATTAATTTTTTGTTTCTCATAGTTAACTTATAATATAATATAAAAATAATATAAAAAAACAATGAAATATTTGGAAGGTTAATTATCAAAAAATACATCAATGATCAATATTATAAATACTTAAAATATTTGAAGAATAAATATATATATATATATATATAAATTGTTAGAAACTTTCCAGACAATTGACTTAAATATCGAAGGACGATTTACAAACAACTCTACGATTACTAAATGTAATAAAACGTTAGTTAACAAGCAGTAGGTTGCATGATTGAAGTGCATGAGATGGTCATACCAAGAGTAATGTGTTCGGAGGGTGTTAAGTACAATATACGGGGTAGTTAACTACCTTCGGCATTTAAATCGGTTTGAACATTTGGCCACGGTGTGCATTAGCTTGCGAGAATGATCATGGATCGTCGAAGGGATAGACAGAAATGTACCGGGTGTGGACATAAGTAATGAATACGTTTCGAAAAGGGGGAAAAGAAATATTAAACTATGCGTGTCCGCGTAAGTATTTGTCCGTGACTATATTCCTATTCGTGTGTTGTCGTCATCGTCATCATTGTCATCATAAAATATTATTGTCAAGTTTTTTCCCTTCAAGTATTATTGCAATTGTATATACGTGGTAATAGTATTGGTGTTTTTCTTTTTTCTTTTTAAACAAATGTTCTATTGTTTTTTATTTGTATTATTTTTATAAATATATATAATAAATATAAATTAAATAACAAAATACAAATTATATATTATATATATATATTATTAATAATAAAATAATAATTAAATAATTATATTATTATATAATTATAATTATAATAACTAATATATCTATATATAATAATATTCTATGATAATATATAATAAATATAATAAAAATCTATAATAATACCTATAATAAATAACTAATATATCTTAATTTTTTATATAATTCTAATATTTTAAATGTATATATTATAACCATATTATATTATTTAATAATAATTATAAATTAAATATTATATTTAGATAATAATATAATTATAGAAACATAATTTATAATAAATATATATTAAATAAATACAAATTATATATATTATATATTTTTTAATATATTTTAATTTTATTTTTTTTTTTATTAAATGTTTTATTTTTATTATTATTATAAAATAATATTATAAATTAAATATAAAAATATAATTATACATTATAAAATAATATTAAATTAGTTCGATATATCGATAGTTCGATAGATCGATATATCGATAGTTTAATAGTTCGATATATCGAAAGTTCGATATATATCGAAGTTCGATAGATCGATATATTGATATTTCGATATATATCGAAGTTCGATATATCGATATATATCGAAGTTTGAGAGATCGATATATATCGAAGTTCGATATATCGATATATATCGAAGTTCGATATATCGATATATATCGAAGTTCGATATATCGATATATATCGAAGTTCGATAAATCGATATATATCGAAGTTCGATAAATCGATATATATCGAAGTTCGATAAATCGATATATATCGAAGTTCGATAAATCGATATATATCGAAGTTCGATAAATCGATATATATCGAAGTTCGATAAATCGATATATATCGAAGTTCGATAAATCGATATATATCGAAGTTCGATAAATCGATATATATCGAAGTTCGATAAATCGATATATATCGAAGTTCGATAAATCGATATATATCGAAGTTCGATAAATCGATATATATCGAAGTTCGATAAATCGATATATATCGAAGTTCGATATATCGATATATATCGAAGTTCGATAAAACGATATATATCGAAGTTCGATATATCGATATATATCGAAGTTCGATAAATCGATATATATCGAAGTTCGATATATCGATATATATCGAAGTTCGATATATCGATATATATCGAAGTTCGATATATCGATATATATCGAAGTTCGATAAATCGATATATATCGAAGTTCGATATATCGATATATATCGAAGTTCGATAAATCGATATATATCGAAGTTCGATAAATCGATATATATCGAAGTTCGATAAATCGATATATATCGAAGTTCGATAAATCGATATATATCGAAGTTCGATAAATCGATATATATCGAAGTTCGATAAATCGATATATATCGAAGTTCGATATATCGATATATATCGAAGTTCGATAAATCGATATATATCGAAGTTCGATATATCGATATATATCGAAGTTCGATAAATCGATATATATCGAAGTTCGATATATCGATATATATCGAAGTTCGATATATCGATATATATCGAAGTTCGATAAATCGATATATATCGAAGTTCGATAAATCGATATATATCGAAGTTCGATAAATCGATATATATCGAAGTTCGATATATCGATATATATCGAAGTTCGATAAATCGATATATATCGAAGTTCGATATATCGATATATATCGAAGTTCGATATATCGATATATATCGAAGTTCGATATATCGATATATATCGAAGTTCGATATATCGATATATATCGAAGTTCGATATATCGATATATATCGAAGTTAGATAAATCGATATATATCGAAGTTCGATATATCGATATATATCGAAGTTAGATAAATCGATATATATCGAAGTTCGATATATCGATATATATCGAAGTTAGATAAATCGATATATATCGAAGTTCGATATATCGATATATATCGAAGTTCGATAAATCGATATATATCGAAGTTCGATATATCGATATATATCGAAGTTCGATATATCGATATATATCGAAGTTAGATAAATCGATATATATCGAAGTTCGATATATCGATATATATCGAAGTTAGATAAATCGATATATATCGAAGTTCGATAAATCGATATATATCGAAGTTCGATATATCGATATATATCGAAGTTCGATATATCGATATATATCGAAGTTCGATAAATCGATATATATCGAAGTTCGATATATCGATATATATCGAAGTTCGATATATCGATATATATCGAAGTTCGATATATCGATATATATCGAAGTTAGATAAATCGATATATATCGAAGTTCGATATATCGATATATATCGAAGTTAGATAAATCGATATATATCGAAGTTCGATATATCGATATATATCGAAGTTAGATAAATCGATATATATCGAAGTTCGATATATCGATATATATCGAAGTTAGATAAATCGATATATATCGAAGTTCGATATATCGATATATATCGAAGTTCGATAAATCGATATATATCGAAGTTCGATATATCGATATATATCGAAGTTCGATAAATCGATATATATCGAAGTTCGATATATCGATATATATCGAAGTTCGATAAATCGATATATATCGAAGTTCGATATATCGATATATATCGAAGTTCGATAAATCGATATATATCGAAGTTCGATATATCGATATATATCGAAGTTCGATAAATCGATATATATCGAAGTTCGATATATCGATATATATCGAAGTTCGATAAATCGATATATATCGAAGTTCGATATATCGATATATATCGATAGATCGATATTTCGATTTTTCGATATATATCGAAGTTCGATAGATCGATATATCGATAGTTCGATATATCGATTGTTTGTACGACTGTTATTTTAGAACAATAACTAAGTTATAGTATAACCATTTGCATATAAATGCAAAATAAAATGGTTTCCTTATTAGTTTGATTATTTTTCACATTATCAATGAAATCCTGAATTTTTTTTTCTAAGTCCTCAAATCATACTTTTGGTGTTCAACTACTTCGGGGACATTGTCCCTGCATACACGTTTCAGTAATGATGTCTTTAAATAATCCTTTTTAAAAACAGTGTATACTTTGAGGACAGTCTTTGAAGTCTTTAAAACGTAGAATGAATTACGAGGACTGTCCCCGAAATAGCCAAATGTCTTCAAACAATACTTTATATAGGATAAAATGGTCTCATCGTAACCAATAGACATATATATATATATTTAATTAACATTTGAATAATAAGTTTATCAGGGATATTAAACATACATTAATTTGTAGTACAATTGTTTGTATACCACAATTATGGAACACGCGATTATGGCACTTTGCACCTCGTAGATGGTGTCATAGTTATCGTGTAAGTTGGATATATTCAAGGGAGTTAATTTCATGAGAGAAAGGGAGAGAGAGAGAGAGAGAGAGAAATTATGGATTTGACACGTGCGTTTAATTGAGATTGTAATTTTAACGACTGTAGGACATTCGACGAGTCGTTATCAAGTTATACAAACTGATTTAATTAATCCCAAGAGAACAATCACGATGGAAAATAAAATTATACGCCCTTAGATAGAAAGTTAAGTGCACTTACTCTACCCTTTCTTTCTTTTTTTTGAAGTGAAAACTTCTTTAGAATAGGGAGTGATCTGAAAAAAAATGAAACACGGTCGGTCAGGAAAAGGTACTATGAAACGGCTGCTATACTAAATAATGAGAGAAAAAAAGACAAAAATATAAGATTGATCCTGTGAGAGAATGAGACGGAATATAGCTATACAGTTTCTTCTATTCTCACCTCTCATAAACCTCCCTACTTATTGGAAAAAACCTCACTAATTTTCTTTAGAACAAAAAAAAAGAAATACAAAGAAAAAAGAGAAAAAATGTACCATGTCAAGAGTAAGAAAAAAAAAAAAAAAATCAATCTTTTCGTAGTTTGTACCTCGATTTGAGTTAGGATTCGTTGTAAAATAAATGTAAATCTTTAAGGATAAAAATCGTGGACTCCCGTGGTTTTTCGATTCTTTTTCCCGGTTGCACCCTCGTTCTTCTTACATCCGGTATCCGGTTCCGGTAGTTGTTTCTTTTTATGGAACGAGGGAGAATGTATCTGGATGATGATTCTACGGAATCCTGAAAAGTTGGTGGACCGTAAACGACTTCGTAGGGCACGATGACATTAAAAGGGGGGAAAGAAAACGCCCGGTTTATATTATTGTGCAGTCACCATGGATTTAAGAAAAAAGAAGATAAAGGATAGGAAGAGAATGAGAATGAGTAGGAGAGAAAGAAAGAGAGAGAGAGAGTATGATAAGTTCTAACTAATACCATTCCACCTCGTCATATCCGCTCGAACAAATCGGGAATCGGTAGTGTCATTTGTCAATGCGGCACGCGCCGATTCTATTTTCTTTTCTTTTGATATAACCTATGTTAGTCACATAGACTATTATTTCTTTTTTTTTGTGTGTGTGTATCTTTGATGATAGGCTGGTCAAAGGAAATTTAAGTCAGAATTAAATATTTTTGTTTTAAAGAGAAATAATATTGTTTTTAACTCTTATTTGTGGTCAGGTTTTTATATTGATGATTGTCACTAATTGTAAGTTATAAATGGTTTCGGTAAATGTGCAACTAAATTGTTTATTATTGTAAGAAAATAATTTATTATATATTAAAAATTATTTATTATTTTTTTTAAAGGACTATTAAATATTAAATAATATTCTATTAAATAAATTAATTTAAATATATTAAATATATTAAAAAATAATAATTAACTTCTAATATTTTAATAATATTTCATTTAATATTCTATATTTAATTTAACCATACATTAAATATATTAAAAAAATATTAATTTATAATATTTTAATAATATTTAATTATTAACAACATATATTTATTTGTAAGTCACTTCCCGTATCACTTACGACAGATAAGAGATTTAATTAACCAATTAAATTTATAACAATTTGTATTGCAATAAAACTTATTGTTAAATTATTTAAAATTTGTTTCATATTGTATAATCGTAAATTTGATAGAAAAATCAGCACAGAACAGCATAACACGCTCGTTAATTTCTTATAAATTTACGAATCATCGAATTCGTATTAGATATGGGTAATTTTTTCTACTATTCGCATCGTGTTCCCCGAAATCGTGAGGAAACGGGATCTTTTTCTTTTTCTTTTCTTCTTACTTTCCTTGATTTTCTCCCTTCGTTCGTGCATACGATCGAGAATTTGTCAAATCATTCTCGACTGTTCACTCTAGCAAGGGCTGACTGTATTCTATTGTCCTCGCCTTTTTAGGGGCACGCGATGTATCTATTTCCCTTTCTTCCGTTGGGTGGTGAAGAAGAATCGTAAACTATATGATGTAGAAACATCTGAATAATATTTGATCCTTTCAGAATGTATACGAAAAAAAAACAAAAAAAAAAACCAAATTGTTTTCTATTAAAGTTAGCTCGAAAGTTTAGCTACACAAATTATTTCATGTACACGTTTTTTATAGTTTGATATTATTTCTTTTTTTCTTACTTTAATTTTTTATTTCATTTAAGATTTCTATCTTGTAGGGTATTTTTACTTTCTTTTTTCAAATTAAAGGATCATAGTGCAAACCTGAAAGAACAAATATGTTTCCTTCGAGGTTCGATGATTGCAGTCAGAAATGGTCGAAACCTCTTTAAGAAATGAAATGTATTCGAGGATTTATGTTCGCAAGATGACGTCAGCTTGGTCATAAATCATCTATGCAAAAATAGGTATCTTATATGCATATATAATACATATATGTGTATATATGTACTAGGATGTTATAGCGTTGCACCACACGTTGCTGTGACTTTGTTATAAAATGTTTATTCAATATAATTCTAAATTATTTAATGCAGTCAAATTAATATTCATTAATAATTTTTGTTAATTCAAAATAGTCATAAAACAATATAAATTTTTATTAATATTATTTATAAATATATATAAATAACAACACATAAAATAATATCACAATTAGAATGGAATATATAAAATAATAATACACGAAAAAAGCATAAAGTTAGTTTTATCGAAATAATTGAATTGTAATACTATTAATTTTTTATTTTAATATTAACCCATTGACTGGCAGACATATTTAGAGTGACTTGTCTTAAATTTTTAAAAATATAATACTATTAAGTTACTGATATAATATTGTAATGGTATTTACAATAATTGATAATTAATGTTTTTTACACCATATCAATATATAAACCCATATAAATAACCATTTGTAATTAATCTAAAATTGCAGCACACACTACGAGATATCTCGTAGTTGGCAGTCAATGGGTTAAGGTATAAAAAATATATATTAATGTCGTGCTTTTTTAAAATCAATAAAGTAATAAAAATATTTTATTAATTAATTACAAATTGCATTATCTGAAACGACATAAAATGAACGTACTAAGTTTCACCCTAATATACATATGCAATTTGAAAAATAAATAAAATATTATTTTATTAAATATTTAAATAAGATTTAAACACAAATTGATATCATATAATAGACAAAATATTAGTTCGAAAGGAAAAATGGCGGCCGAATGGTGGAAACAATCTCGAATGATATGAGGAGGAACAGGGATAGGTGGTGGTGCTTGTGGAGGGTAGTACTGGTGGTGGTGGAGGTGGTTGCGTAGGAGGTGACCGGGCTTTGAATCCCGGGAATGAAAGCTCGAGGAATTGACAGGAACCTCGAAAGCCCTGGTAACTGTTGGCTCCAGACCCCCTGGCGCCGTCGCGACGCTTGTTCCCAGCTTTTGGCAAAACACATCGTAACTGGAAGGGGAGAGGAAGTAGAAGGGGTTAGAGAGATGAGGAGAAGGAAGGGTGGCTTTTTTTTATGTTCACCACCGATATAGCCACTGGGTTTCAGAGCTCGAAACTTCCCCATAAAATCCACTCCTATCCTTGCTACCATCTTTCTTCACCACCACCCTTACCCTTACCCTTTTTTTTTTTTTCTTCTTCTTTACTTTTTTTTTTTTTTTGCTTTTCTATCTTATTTTTCTTTTCTTGAGAGATATCAATTCCTTTCGTTCGCAGAGATAAATTCACGGATAGAGTTTTCTTAGGATTTTTCCATTGAAGGATAATTTTTTTTTTTTAGCTGTTCTCATTATATTTAATATAATAACAAATTTTATTATATATAATATTATAATAATATAATAATATTTCTAAATATAATATAATAACAAATTTATATATAATATTATAATAATATAATAATATTTTTATATATAATATAATAATAATATAATAATATTTTTAAATATAATATAATAACAAATTTATATACATATAATATTATAATAATTTAATAATATTTTTATATATAATATAATAACAAATTTATATATAAATACATATATTTATACATAGTAACAAATATTATGTTTTTTTGGTGAAACAGTTGTGATATTTAATTAGAATCAAGTTTGAACTAACATTGTTTTGAAATAACATTGTTTAAGGGTTTTTATTTGATTTGATTTGATTTTATTATATTCTATTATATGTATCTATTTTATTCGTTTTTTTTTTTTATCTTATTCCATTTTCATGGAAGATATACAGATATGAATCATTTCCACGTCTGACGAAAGATAAAAATCTACAAGTTTTGGAACGAATTGGTTAGAGAGATATCCTATTCCCTACTCATAGCAATAAATAAACAGAGAAATCAACTTTCCTTTCCCATTCTTTTCTTTCTCTATCTTTCTCTTTGAATGTATAGAAAAGTTCAATCCCTTTCCATGAAGTAAAATCTTCGTTCTCTTTTCCCTTCTGCCCCTTCTTTCTCTTCGCGTTTGTCCTGTTCGCCATTTGTAGGATGAGCAATCGTCGAAATACTCACACACATACATAAATACATACATACATACATACATAGAAAATACATATACACTCACATAGATCTATTTATCTGTAAGAGAAATTCTACTTACAACCCCCTACCCCCCGAGCATGAACCTACTCACCCTTCTGCAAAGTTTTCCCATTATTTCTTGGAAGAAATTTTATCACCAGACAAGTTGGATTGATATAACAATTGATGGGATATGGATGTTGGTATTACATATCATTGTAAGAGAAAAGTATTAACGACGAATCCAAATTCTTGATCGTTTATTCGATAGAACGATCATCTAATCGAGCGTCACAACCAAATCGTTTCGTCGAACTAATTTTCGGTGTTTTCCAACTCACAGACTTTTCCACCTTTGTGATCTGATCTTTTCGATTTTATTACTTATCGTATTTGTCCTTTGTAAAAAAAAAAAATGAATAAAAAAAGGAAAGGATAAAATGATATAAGGTTTTATTTATATTGTTTTTTTATTATTATCTAGGATGAAGAAATAAAATTTGTTCATTCCAAGTAAAAGCAGAAGCAGATTTCGATCAAGTGTTTTAAACAAATGATATATTAAATTTTGTTTATGTAAATGTATTGAGTGTGTCGATAAGTATTTTAATATCTGTGAGATTTGTTAATAGTTTTTATATTTTAATATATAATAAAAAATATATATTTTGTATTGGAAATTTGTAATAATTTTTGTTTCTAAAATTGTAAGTAAGAAATATTAATATTTTTTATAATTAAAACTTATATTACTTATTAATTATTTCAATTAATTTTAGGACAACATAGTTAAATTTTAGTCGATAGTTTAAATTTAAATATATAATACAAAATATATATTTTATATCGCAAATTTGCAATAATTTATATTTCTAAAATTGTAAGTAAAAAATATTAATACTTTTAATTATTAAAACCTATATTACTTATCGTATAATTCAATTAATTTTAGGGCAACATAATTAAAGTTTTATTCGATATTTTACCAAAAGAATTAATAAACAAATGTTTTAAATTTGTAAGTAAACAATATATCAATAATTTTAATAATTAAAATCTACATTACTTATCGTATAATTCAATTAATTTCAGGACAACATAATTAAAGTTTTATTCGATATTATACAAAAAAAAATAATTAACAAATATTAATAAATTATCGTACATACAAAAAAAATATTCTAAAAAGCTCAATTTTATTTTAAAATATTCATTTACAAAATGGCTGTGCTACTGGGTGTGAGTTGCTGTAGGTGGTGGTTGTAGAAGTTAGGGGTGGTTTCTCGTAATACTCCATTTCCACGATGCTCGCCCCATCTTAAGGATCCTTCAGAAGAAAATAGCAGCGTCGGTAAAGTAGGACGGACATGATTTCGTTGAAAAGTTTTTCATTGCACGGTAAAACACACAAAATTGGTGGAAATTGAATAGAAAAGGTTACTACTACTATTATTCTGGCAAACGTCCAATTTTATAATTTCACATCCCTGCTCGTCGTCCTGGCACCAAAAATTCTCGCACGAAGTGAACCAAGAGAAAGAGAAAGATAAAGATAAAGATAAAGAGAGACAAGTGCGTGCGATTTATCGCAGTCTTACAATCTGGAACACGATGTTTATCTGTTCTCGTTTTATTCGTGTCCTAATTTGACAAGAGTATTAAGTAGGAATGGTATCACAAATTTCTATCATAACAATGTCTTATGTTAATTAATCAAAATTTATGTTCATTATATTTAATCAAACAAAATCTAACAAATGTAACAACGTTTATTGTTATCTATCATTTATTATAATCTTTTTCAACGAGATAAGAAATTTTTAAAATAATTTTCTTCTTTTCTTTTTTTTTTTTGTTGTTGGTATGTGGTGTTGCATGAGTTTAATTAAATTCAACAACGCAATAACGTAGTTTCAATGACATCATTTGATACCAAATCGATACGAGTTACCGACCCTATTACGGTTCATCTTATCAAGAACACTTGGAAAGATTACTTCGTAAATGTGTCTTTTATTATTAGTGTTATACGATCCAGACGTTTCGAAAGAAATACTACCAAATGAGAAGATGCATTTTGACTGTTGTTGTTGTTTATTCGTTTTTATCCGTGCAATTTTGCAATTGTGTTGAAAAGATTATTTTTATAATGAACAGGTATTCGCGGTATTATCGTGAACCACGTGTTTCCGGTTCAAAAGTCAAACAAATGACTATTTTTTTTTGTATTTTAGTATTTCCTTTAGTGTTTTGTACAATTTTTCATTGTGTTCATCGATTTATGAATTTTATAAGTCGTGTTTCGTTTAGGAAAAGATTTGATTGTTATTATTTTTTATTGTAAACTTTTGTTTGTTGTTTTTTTTTTTTTTTTGTTAGCTTTAATATGTGTAAAACCCCAAACGAGAAATAATTCATGCGATACTCGTTTACGAAAAGAAATTATTGCGCGACAAGAGTTGGATTTATTCCAAAATATTGTGAGAGAACATTCGCATGATTTTTCAATAAAAATGACGTTTGTTGCGTCGAGAAAACGGTGGTGGAATATGAGTGTTTGTCGCGATGACGCGAATAGACACAAAAGATCTTTTTTTATTTTTAGCAATATTTGTTTGGATTAGCTATTTGCATAAACGCAGTAGAGTGCATAACGTGAGCAGCGCCATGCGGAATAATTCTGGAACGTATGCATAAACACGATGAATGAATTACAAATTATTTCTCAATAAAATCAATCCAATATTTTCTTTCTTTTTTTTTGTTTTCAAAAATAACCTAAACACTTACGAGAAAAAATAAAAAAAAAAACTGTCTCGTGTAGAATAATTCTAAAAATCGATAAAATTGCGAGAGATGAAGAAAAGAAATTTGAGTAGGTGACAAATAGAATGATTTATTAAAATCACACATGTGAATACGATTTGAAAAAAAAAAAAAAATAAAGTGAAATGAAAAAGAAACAAAGAAAAAAAAAAGAACGAAATTACGGTTGTCTTGTATAAATGTAAATAAGAAGGAAAAAAAATTTGTAATAATTGTGTAATTAGTTTTATATTATGTGTAAAGTTTAAGTAGGGGGCACCAAAAATACCCGTAGATTTGATATATGTATCGCCATCCCTGAGTAACTCCCTGGACGAGCGGAACGTGCGGAAAACGGAGCGCAAGCGGAGTCGCAAGAGCGTGCCGGACGTGCGGTAGTGCCACCGAGAAGTGACAAATTGATTTTCGACGCGGAAGAGAGGACAAAGTTTTGTTGTGTCTGAACCTGGGCCTTACCCCTATAATCGACTACAATTTCTTCTAAGTCAGCTTAACTACGTCATGAACAAAACAATATATATCGGGTGAGTAAAAGAGCGGGATAAAAGAAAGAGAAAGAAAAAGAAAAAAACGAAACACAAAAAAATGAAGAAGAGATACATGTAAAAATACGTACACACATACACATACTCGTACAGGCACAAGTAAATTATAACAAAAAAAAACAAATTAGGGATGAAATAAAAGTATATTATATTAAAAAAAAAAAACAGGTAGGGAGGAGGGAGAGGGGGGGGGAAGAATTGAACCATTTTTTTAGGGCGGGAATACTATTATTATTATCATTATTATTATTATTGTTATAAAATCTGAAATTTGGAAATGTTGGAAATGTTGGTAATGTTCAAAAAATGACATTTTTAAAGTAAAACATAAAAAAAAAGAAAAATGATTATAAATCAATGTAAATGTAAATGTAAATTTGTAAACGTTAGGTGTATCATCAAAGTCGTCCTGTTTCTCGCATGATCGCATTCGCGTATCATCATCGTCCGGATCCTATTGATCTGTTCGCGATTTGCTCTCTCACAGAATGGGCGTGCTGCTCCTCCTCCTCGTCGTCGTCGTCGTCGTCGTCGTCATCGTCGTCGTCTGCTGCTGCTGCTGCTGCTGCTGTTGCTGTTACTGCTGTTACTGTTGCTGTTGCTGTTGCTGATACTCCGAGGTTTCTTCTTTACCTTCCTTCCTTCCTTTCTTTCCTTCTTCTTATTCTTTACATTTTCCCTCTTTCATGTTTTATTTTATTGTATTTTATTTCTTCATATCTAAATCCTGACAAGAGAAAAATATTTTTTATTTTTCTTTTGGGGTTGTTAAAAAATTGAAAATGGTCATATTACTGCTCACATATTAATTTTATTTTATTTTTTTTTCTTCAAGAACACGAGTACCTTTGCGAAGGCTTTTTTTTTCGTTAGCTAACCTCAAAAGGTTAACCCGGTGTTTCACGTATGAGAGAGATAAAGAGAGGGAGAAAGATTGAAAGAGTGGGGATATAACTGAGAGAGAGAGAGAGAGAGAGAAAGAGAGAAAGATATAATCGAACACGGGTGTCTCCCGAAATAGACGTGATTCGCATGCGGTTCAAGAGAAGCGCGCCAATTGGATGACAGATTTTCAAATCAAAAGATGTCGTTATCTTTGGAACACACAGAGAAACAACAAACAAACGAAACAAAAAAAAAATAAAAAGAAAATTTAATTACAAGTCAAAATTTGTTTCTTCTTCTTTTTTTTTTTTGCTTTTTATATGTATTTCGAATAAATGTTCATTTTCTCGGTTAGGTATATTAGTATTAAGATTTTTGTATTATTATTATTATTATTAATTTTTTTATGACGTAAGAGGAAAAAAAATATAAAAATGTCGCACTTACTACTGGCCAACACGTTCAATGTTCATAGTTGCGAACGAAGCGACTGGTGCCAAAAACAATAGGAGCTGGAAAAATCAATAGACGGTTCTCTCTCTGTGTGAGAGGTTAAATAGCGCCGGAGAAGGAATGAGAGAGACGAGGATAGAGAGAATATGAGGGTGAGAAAGACAGAGAGAGAGAGAGAGAGAGAGAGAGAAAAAAAGAGAGAGATGGAGAACGTGACGTTTCGTTTACGAATTCTCATTTATGTCATCACGGATTATCTCATACCTACCCACGTAACGACTTCTTCCAATCGATATTATTGTATTATACTTTAGACATTTTTTTTTATTCCTTTTCATCCTTACACAGAAAAATCTTCCTTTTTATAATTATATAAAATCCCCGTTTTACCCCCCTTTTTTGTACAAGTTTAATTACGTTCCTGGGAATCCATGTTTGTTCGTATCTTTCGTAAGGACACTTGTTTGTGCTAATGTTCAGTTTTTTTTTTTTATTTTTATTCATAAATTTATAGAATTCTTTAATTTTTTTTTTTTTTTAGGGGTTGTGGAAGGTACAATTATTATTTATTTTATAATGTATTATTATTTATTTAAATAAATAAATGAATAAATTTAGAATACTTTACTTTTGTTCAATTCTTTTTCTTTTCGAGGGTGGTGGTGGGAAAAAGAGTAAGAGTTTTCTTTAGATAAAATTATTACTTAGCATAATGTATTATTATTTGTTTAAATGTAGATTATTATTATATAAGTATTATTATTTATTTAAATAAATAAATTAATAAATTTAGAATACTTTACTTTTGATTTAATTCTTTTTGTTTTCAAGGGTGGTGGTGGGAAAAAGAGTAAGAGTTCTCTTTAGATAAAATTATTATTTAGTATAATGTATTATTATTTATTTAAATATAGATTATTATTATTATTATATAAAACTACAAATTTATTTATTGATCGATTAAACGTCTTCCATTGAAATTGATTACCTTGTAGTGTTATAAATATATTATAAAAAAAAGATGTCATATTGAACGTGTCACAAAATAATAATTCGTATCATAATAACGTAAAAACGTAAAAGGTCCTAGAAAAATATAAATTCAAGGTTTCCAACTAACATAATGTTTATTATATCTTTGACAATATTTTTGTCTTCTTTTTATATTTCCCTTTATTCAAGGATAATCAAAGCAATTTGGAATAATTATCCAATTCTGTTTCATCCATCTAGTAACCAGTAACAGCAGTAGCAGTAGCAGCAGCACCAATAGTAGTAGTAGTAGTAGTAGTAGCATCATCATCATCCCTGTCCTCGAAAGCGTGCTTTTTACTCTCTTCATGGGCTTCGACCCTCTTAAAAAGGAAACAAACGACCTCGTTATGTAATTGTTATAATGTTTTTTTTTATATTTTTTTCTATACGAGATGTTAAGAAGATTGAGTAACAATTAAAGTAACAATTAATGATAACACAGTCAGCCATATTTTTAATTTTTCTTTTTCTTTTTTTTTTTCATTCTTCTTGTAAAGCATTCGTCGAATATAATTCTCTATCATACACACACATATATATATATATTTATACGTGCTCTTAAGTATATAAGTATGTATGTATATATATATATATATGTAAACACATACATATACACATGAATAGGTCGTAATCGTCATCGTTATTTCGTTTCGTAATGAGAGAGGATTTACTGAGTTAATCGTCTCGGTAATATTAGTGATGTAGTTTGTACGTGGTGTATTCATCAAGAAAATCCGATGATATTTATCGGTTTTCCTCATTCATTAAAGGCTCGATCTTTGAAGTTATAATATTAAGAATAATAATAATAATAATAATAGTAATGTGTATGGTGCTGGGATGATAATATTTATTTTATACGAGTTATTACATCCTTTGATAAAGCAAAATGTTAACATAGATAAATGATGAATATATTTAGCATAGAAATTATTTCGGTAATTTCTATTTCATATTTTCATTTGTATTTGTGAATAACATTTAAATATCAACATTTATGATTAGAAAATATTTAATATAAAGTAAACTATATTAATAAACAAAATGTCAATAAATCTGTGAAGATTCTCGTTCAGTGTCACGTGTACCGTTTGTGGTTCTCACGTTAAACTTGATCTGCATATCACGTGTATTATCATAAATGATAGATATATATATATATTTATTTAATTAATAAACTGAAAATAATAAATGACATTTTTATGACAGATTTAATTTTGTAAAATATATTTTATTTGAAAGAATGAAACAATAAGTATTAATTATTACTATAGGGTTGGCTCACAACTTTTCAATTCACATATTTATTTAATAAACTGAAATATATTTTATTTAAAAGAATGAGAGGTAATATGGAAAATGCATTTTAAAACGAAGCACATAAATTTGTTTAATTGTTACATATATATATATATATATATATATGTATATTATATACAATAATTATTAATTATTACTATAGGGTTGGCTCAAGATTTTTCAACTCACATATTTATTTAATACATTGAAAATAGTATAAGACTTTTTATAATAAATTTAATTCTGTAAAATATATTTTATTTAAAAGAATGAGAGGTAATATGAAAAATGCATTTTAAAAACAAAGCACATGAATTTGTTTAATTGTTATATGTATATATATATGTGTATGTTGTATATAATAATTATTAATTAGTATTAGGGTGGATTTAAAACTTTGCAATTTACAGATTCTTTTTTTTTTATCTCTAGTTTTTATTTCTATTGTAAAATAGGTAATTGTAATGATCCTTATAGCAAATGTGACAATTAATTGATGATAAGTGGAAACAATCGTGCTAATGTATTGTTTTACTTTCTTTAAAAAAAAGCCCAAGTTCGTGATTTTTTTCTTCCCTCTCGTCTTATTCCGTTACTTCTATATAATCAACACTTTACAGTCTTTACAGTGTTGAATTCTAAAAGAGAACAGTCAAAGTTTTTCAATTTACCATAAATAATGAAATTGAAAGTTGTTACATTAAACTCAATACTCGACATAATACAAAAAAAAAAAAAAAAAAAGAATTCAATTAACTGTATAATGATATTCATATTAACTAAATAGAAATATTTTTGCAACAATTGTTTCTTTTTAATTTAAATATAAAAATTACTTAATATCATTAAGCATTGATTGAAAATAAAATAATGAAAATTTGAAATATTTTCATGAAACACGAGGTACGATTTGATGATCTTATATTTCATTTTGAAGTTGCAGTTATTCAATAAAAACAATTTCAAAATGAGTCCCAAAATGAGTCTTTTAATATGTGTACTTTTTTTTAACTTTGTACATAGGGTAGTTGTTTTTATCGCGTTTATTTTTACTTTTTTTATCGCTAATTTTAGAATTAATTATTTAGAGATTATCTAGATCTCCAAATTCTGTAAATTTTCAATAGATGGTGTTGTATTACAATTCAATTATTTCAGGGTTTTTTTTTCAGATTTATATATGACGTAACTAAACTTATTTTTTATATTTTTTTGTGTGTGTATGTATTCTATTAGAATTGTGGTATTATTTTGTGTGCTGTTATAATTTATTAAATAATTTAGAATTACATTAAATCAACGTTCAATAGATGGCACTGTATTACAATTCAATAATTTCACCTATTTTTTTTTAGATTTACATGACATAACTAACCTTACTTTTAATATTTTTTTCGTGTATATGTATTCCATTGTAATTTTGATATTATTTTATATATTATTATAATTTTCTAAATAGTTTAGAATAATATTCAATGAAAAAATCGATAAATCCGATAATATTTCATGGATATGCTAAAGTTAAACGTAAAAAAAAAAAAAAAAACTATTCTTGATCTTTCCATTTAAGTTGATATTAATCGCATATTACTTTATATAAATAAACTAGTATATGCTTACTTACACCTGTTCACATCGATTTCACGTCTTATCCGATTCTTTAGTCACATATTATTGCTAAAAGGTAAAAATGAAGAGAAGACCCTATAAGGTCGATATGCGTCAGTTACATTTAATCCGAGAATGCTCCCTTGTTTACCCAGTTTTAGGTTACAACGCGTCTAATGGATTATCCTTATACCCATTCGCTCTCTCGAAAAATATCCCGTATAAAAGATTCGTTTTTGGACCTTTTCTCTTTTATGATGGATCTCCGTACGAGTGAATCGAAAAAGAAGAAAAAAAAAAAAATAGAAAAAAAAAAAGAAATAACAATGACCGTCGTCCTATTTGTTCGGCTTATTAAAAGATTTTTACCACGTTTGTTTTCTCTTCCTCCTTTTTTTTTCCATCCACCCCCACCCCCCACCCCCTTTTTATCTTTCTCTATCTTTTCATATCTTTTTTTTTCTTTTTTATCATTTTCTATCTCTACAAGTGAAAAGAAGAAGAAAAAAAAAACGTGTCACGGGCAATGGGCGGCAATATGGGTGAATCCCCGCAAAGATAGGAGATGTGTTTTATTTTCATTCTTTTTCTAAGATTTCCATTCGTCTGATTTCAAACATGATTTCAAGTGTTACATAAAAATATATGTATGAATATTTTCTATTTATGTACGATCAATATTATCATGCTTCGAGATAGAGAAATAGATTGTAGTACACGTTGTTGTACTCGTTAATATAAATGTTTTATCAATTGAAATAATGAATTATATAATTATGAATGTTATTGATAAAATATATATGTTAATTTTAATGACAAAATATTTGATCGTAGTACATTGATTTAATTTTAAATGAAATTCATTGAATACATAAAGTTTAATTTCAATTGTATACATTTAATAATACTATATTATTAGTAAATACTATATAAATATATTATATTATAGTAAATATATTTATATATTATTTATTAACACAATAATATAAATATTGTATTTTTATTTTTTAATTAATTAATTATATAATTACTAATATATTAATTTTAGCTAATTTAATATTACCCTTTTTTTTTATTTACTTTATTAATATAATTTTAATTATCTTATGTTACATTTTTTTTTCGCTCACTTATTATTCAATATAATAATTATTTTTACTAATTAATTTACTAATGTAATACATTATAGAAAATAATATATAAATTTACCTTTTGCTATATTTTTTTTTGTAATAACGAGTAATAATAAAAAAATGGTTCATACCATTTCTAGATTAATTTTATCATTTATTTTTATCGATTAAAACACATACATACATACATACATACATATACAAATAATCTTAGTGACCTAATATATATCATACCAATCGATTATTTAACTGCCTAATCTCTTATACTTCGTGCACAATGTATACAGATATAATTATAACCATAATAATAATAATAATAATAATACATTGTTAAATATTATATTTACTTGAAACTATGCACGATGTATTATCGATCTATCGTTGTAACACATAGTGGTAGGGAATTTAATTAGTTACATACTCGGCTAGGAAGTTTTTAGCTAATAAAACTTTGCTATACGTGTAAAATTCTTATATAACTAAATTGTTTAAAACCTAATTGTTAATACCAATATTACAACCCATCATTTATTCATTCTTCTCCCAATGTTGTTTATCATCGTTTAATTTTTTTCCAAAAAAACCTCCCCAAAAAAACAACGCACACATACACATACACATACGTTTAGAAATCATGCAATTGAATTATTTTTTTGTTATGTTGAAAAATTCCAAAATTTTGTGTTGTATAAAAATGAACGAAATGAATTGACCTAGACCGATTTTTACCCTGTCAACATTCATAAGTACACAGATACGTCTTTTCTAGTTTCTACGTCAAATAAGAAGGGAGAAAATGGGTGGGGTGGGGTGGGGTGGGGTGGGGTGTTAAGGGAGAGAAGACTCGTTGATTGACCCGAATTTACGATGGTTATGAATCTCATAATAACAGGAGATACGTGTGCAACAAACCCATTACAAGATTACGCATTATGGTCGTTGCGTCTCTTGCTTTTATTAGACATCACGCGTCTCTTCTTTTACGATGCACATTTACACTCATATAATAAATGCACACATGTATATAATACGTATGTATATATATATATATATATAAGTAGACGACGCGTGCGCAAGATTCATCTTTACAATTGAATGTGTATGCATATAAGTAGTTAAGTTCGTACGATTGTGGATTGCATCTGTTCAACCATGTTGGAAATAAATTGTTTTATGGGTTATAATTTTAGAAAAGAGGGGAAAAAAATAAAGAAGACAAATTATAAAATTATAAATGAATAAGGGTTTGTTTTGTATTTTACCAATTTGGTGGTTTATATGTAGAAGGGGTAACTTTATTATTTGGATATTTTTTACATAATTATTTATATATATTATATTATATGATATAATACGTGTGATATATTATATATATATATAGTAGATTATTATTATTTTTTATTTATTATATTATTTTTATTCTATTATATATTATTATGTAATATATATATATATATATATATATATATTACTATAATATATTATTATTATTTTATTTATTTATTTTATTTTATTATATTATATTTTATTTTTATAATATATTTTTATTTAATATATAATTTATATTATATTAATATTATAAAAATTATATTAGAGAATCCTATGTTTTCTTATAAACATTTTACAATTCATTTTCCACAACATTGCAAATCTATCCATGTAAGAATATATATATATATATATATATATATATACACATATATATAAACAAGCATTAGTATTTTCTATTGATCAGAACTTGTTTGTTAATGTACAAGTTGTACATTTAACATTATCGTTTTGTTTAAACAGAAAGAGACAGATATATTCTAGCATAGTTATAGGAAACATAGCTCAAATTTCACATGTCGAAAGATTTGGTTAATCGTAGGAGGTGACGAACGATTTAAAATTCTCTTTAAAACGATTTTACATTGTGCAAAAAGAAAAAAATAAAAAAAAAAAAAAGAAATAAAAAGAATAAGTAAGAAGAGTAAGAAAAGAGAGAGAGAGAGAAAAAAAGTAAAATGGGATAGAAGATCGTTCTCCAAAATGGCGAGTTTTACGACGTCATCGTAAAACAACCTCTCCTCTTCTTCTTCTTCTTCTTCTAACCAATCTCGAAGTAGCTTCTATTCGTTTTCTATTCGTAGAAGTAGAAGAAGAAGAAGAAGAAGAAGAAGCAGAAGAAAAAAGAAAAACAGAATGGAAAAAAAAAAAAGAAAAGGACAGGGAAGAATAAAAAAAAGAAGAAAACGTCGTTGTGATAGTTGGATAAGAGGAATTGTAGGGGGATGATAGAAGAGGGGTAGATGTCGTGGATAGAGGGGATGAATTAGAGTTACGTACCGCGGTCTAGAATTTGTATTCCGCATAGAATTCGCGCGTGTAAAAAAGAAAAAAAAAGAAAAAGGGGAAAAGAGAAAAAACATGCGTGAACGTGGAACACGCGTCAAAGACAGAAAACACGAATTGCCATTACGCGTGCGAAGAAACGTACACGCGAGTGATGAAGAAAAAAGGGGTGGTTGGGAGGGAAAGGAGGGGGGGAGAGTAGGGGAAAATAGTTTTCTCTCTCTCTCTCTCTCTCTCTCTTTCTACGTACATATATATATATATGTACAAGTTTTTCCATGTGTGTATATGTGTGTATGTTGAGATCGTATGTGTTTGTAGTATATGGAGCGTCAGTGAAGCGTCTCGGCGTCGAAGGCGCCAAAGCGTCGCGGCGCCACCCCCCAGTACCACCCCCAACTCCCGGGCACCACCCCCGGCGCCCGCCACAACGCCGCCAGTACCACCCCCACACCCTTTGCATCCTCCTACTCACCCTCGCATAAACCGACGAAACCTTCATCCCTTCTTCTTCTGCGTTTTCTCTCTTCCTATCTTCATCATCCTCTCTTCTCTTTCTTTCTTTCTCTTTCCTTCTCTCTCTTTCTTTTTATCTTTTTCTTTCTTTATTTCTATCTTTTCTTTTCTTTTCTTTCTTTCTTTCTTTCTTTTCTTTTCTTTCTATGTCGTCGTAGTCGCCAGTGTCGTAGTCGTCGTAGTCGTCGTCTCGTCTCGAATTTTGCGAAAATCTTCAAGGCGCCATTCCTCTTCTTCGGTTGTTTTTTTTTCTTCTTCTTTTCTTTACGAGAAAAAGGATAAACCTAGACCCCCTCCCTCTCCTACCTTGTCATTTTTTTAACTGGACTATAACTTAACAAATAATGTAGTTTTTTTTTAATAAATTTTTCGTAGTTGTGTTATTCCTATAATCACTCATTTATTATAAACAACATGTAACTTAACAAAAATAATATATATTTTTATATTTATATATATTATATTATATATTATATTATATAGGAATATTATAATATAATAATAATATTATATATAATATAATAATATATTACCTTTCGAATTTTCCTAATGCCAATTAATGGTAATAGTAATAATAATAATAATATTATAATAATATATAGGAATTTTTTATTAATATAGTAATATTATAAAATTATTTAATTAATATAATTAGTAAAATTAATAAAATTAGAATCAAAAGAACAATATTATAAATATATATATAATAACATTATATTATATATAATATATTTTATATAATATTACAGTCCTCCTAGGACTCAACGATTTTTTAAATCGTTTATAATTTTATATTGATAGTTATATAAAAATAAATATATAATAAAAATGACTTTTTTTTTATATTTCTTTTAATCTACTTTTATTATGGTATACTTTAATCGGAAATAATTTCGTGTATTAATTTGGTAATTGAGTCAAGATGGTTTGATCAGATCATAGTTTGGCAGAAAGAGAGAAGGGTTCGTAACGACAGAAAAGAAAAAAAAAAAACGGCTGGAGAAGGAAAAATTCTGACAGTAGAAATAAAACAGGAACGCAGACATGGTCAGACATGGTTTGAGGGACAATTTGGAATAAGCGACTACGAGTATAAACATCGAATACTTCGTTTTCACTATCTGAATCATATCTAAGGTTCGCTATCTCGTTGAAAGTTCCCTCGTAAAATCGTAGAACCCATAGAACGACACCATCCATCTCTCTCTCTCACTCTTTCTCTCTCTCTCTCTGTCTATTTTTATCTTTTTTTTCTATCTTTCTTTTTTCTTCATCTCTTTCTCTCTTTGTCAGTTTCGTTTGGAATGAGTCAGACGAATCGTGAAAGTGTCCACGCGTGCTACCCTCGCGAATCTCATAAACTCGGTCCTATGGTTCTACAAACTCGTCCCTATCCTTCTCGATTTATCTTTATTCCAAAGGGAGGGGTAGAGGGTAGAAGGTAGAGGGTAGAGGGTAGAGGGTAGATCGGAGGTAAAATTTTCTCGACGTGCTCAATGCAGAATACCTTAGAGTTATAAGATTCTAAATGGAACACTTAATTATGTTATATATATATATAGAAATGAACTCGTTCAACTTAATAAAATCATACACTGAATTTGATAGGGACATTTCTTTTAAAAATATTCATATTAATCTTTGTTTTTTACATTCGGTATATAATATATATAATATATTTATGATTTATTTATAAAAAGTATTTTTTTTATTTGTGATCTGATGTTTAAATAATGGATCAAATAAAACAATGAAATAATATTGTTAAACTATTGTGAAACTGATTATTTTGATTAGTGTTTAAATAATATACAATAGCTATAGTTGATTAGGTTTTTAAAAAATTCTTTATTGTAAATATCTGTATTTATTAATATATATTTTTATTATATATAATATATAATAAATATTAAATATATATATTTATTATAATATTAATTATATTAATAATAATATTTATTAATTTTTAAATTTAATAATAATATTATTAAAATTAATATTATTATATAATATATTATTATAAATTTAAATATTAAAATATTAATATTAATATATATTTTTAATATTATAAAATATATTTATATTATATATTATTAAATATTAATTTATATAAAGTTAAAGTATTTAAAGTTAATGTATATATAAAGTAATATATTTTATATTATTATTAATATTATTTAATAATATTATAATATAAATATTTTTAGAGTTGGCATGGGGGGTAAAATTTAGATAAAATATATTTTTATAATATATCTAATATTTATCATAATATTATCTTTTCTGTATCTGTGTGTGTGGGTTATGTACTTTGATTGAAGATTTAGATCAAGTAAATGTTGTCTATTTCTTCCTTGTTCTCTGAAGTCAACGAAAATAGCAAAAGGTCTTTCGAATTATAATAAATCAAGCGTGTACATTTAACGCTTCACGTGATCGTACTTCGATCGTATTAGAAAAGTACAATTCTCCCTAGATCGAATACCCTTATCGCCCTAAAAGATCTAGACGTTCATCTTCGATGTTTCGTATAGCGCATCTGTTCTTTCGAAGATTGAGTGGTAACTCATTACTTTGTTTAATTTGTTTAAGTTTTTTTTTTTATATATATTTATTAAATTATATATATATATATATATAAGTCCCATTATGTTCCACAACTATCATTCATGTTGAAAGTTAACTTAAAAATTATCTTCCTGCAGAACTCTTCAGGTTGTTTAGCAAACAAAAAGGTTTTTATGCAACCTATCGAAAATCAGCACGAATTTTCAGAATAAGCCATTACTTTAACTGTATTTAATTGTTTAGAATTATATTAAATCAACATTTTTTATAAAAAAAACCATAGAAATCAAGTTTTTTATTTCTATGATTTGTCGCAACAATTTAAGGTGTAGATTGGCGCATTAGGGGAATTTTTGCTGCTGCAGTGGCGTTAATACCTAAGTACCAAATAAATATATATATATATATATATATATATATATATATATATATATAGTATATCTAAATAGAGAAGAAGGAAAAAAAAAAGGAAAAAAATATGAAGATATTTGTTTCGAAAAACGTAAATCGATTTTCGTTTTAGAAATTTCTGGTTTCTCTCTCTCTCTTTCTCTTTGACTTTCTTTCTCACTCGTTCGGACGATACTTCTCGGTGCCATCAACCCTTATCGTAGTAACGTCAATCATTCTCTAGTGTTGGGTACGGTCGAACTTATCGCTCGATTAATCGCTTTGACAATGCGCCTGTCGATTCGAGTTACTCTCGGATTCGCGGCTCACAGACAGCCTCGATTGCAAAGAGAAGTGAGTTTTCATTTTGATTTTCGAAAGCGCGCGAACCCGAGCAAAACACCAGCAAAACAACACACAGTTTTCGTTTTGTACGAAATTCTATCGTTCAACTAAACAAACCTTATTCGAAACATTCAATCTCGAGTATTTCATTAGTTAAATGCATATAATGTACATTTATTTATTTATGAGTGATCAAAGTTAGATTGTTCATTATTTAATTAGTTTAAATTTTATTCTAATGTGTTAGGAGGATATTGATTTTATTTTTGTAATATTGAACCTACCACTGTGGTCAAATAATGGCATCTTGCAATTTGTTATAATTCATTAAATATATATTTATTTATTTATAAATCATCAAAGTTATATTTTTAACTATTTAGTTAGTTAAATTTAAATTTTAATATATTAAGTTATATGTTTTATTTTTTGTAATATTAAAACTACCACTCGTGGTTAAACAACTGCATCTAATTTAATTTGTAAAAAAATACATTGAAAAGGTATAAAATATAAATTTATTTATTTATAAATTATTAAAGTTATATTGTTGACTATTTAATTAGTTAAAATCAAATAATATATTAAGTAACATGTTTTATTTTTTGCAACACTGAACCTACCACCGTGGTAAAATGGCATTTAGCAATTTGTAAAATACATAAATACATAAAATGTACATTTATTTATTTATAAATGATCAAACTTATATCTATCACTATTCAATTGGTTTAAAATCTTATTCTAATTTAAGTAACATGTTATATTTTTGTGTGTGTGTGTGTGTAAATATTAAAACTACCACCATGTGTTTTCTTTTCCTTGTTTTTTGGTTATTGAAAGTTTCTTATAGGGCTTAACATTTTTTGTTTCCTTTGGTTTGTAAAGGATCTCATTATCGGGGGTTGATCCACCCACCCCTGTGGCGTCTTAGGAACATTCACGGGTCACCATAGCAAGTTCCGGCCGAAAGTGCCGTTGCATAAATTGCCTGTAGATCTCAATTCACCCCCCTTGGGGACGATGACCATTCTCTTACACGTCGTGCTCATGAGTGACATTTTCCTAGCGTCGTCGTTCCTGCGTCGCAGGATAGCACAAGACCACCCTCTTGTGATCCCGCATTATCATTCTCTTTCTCTCTCACTTACTTTCTCTTGTGTTTTTTTTTTTTTTTTTTTTTTATTCTTTTTTTTGTCATTTTTTTTCTTTTTCTTTTTCCTACACAACCTTCCCTCTTTTTATATACGTGTACACCCTGGGTACACCACCCAGGGTGATCTTTCGTCAAACGTTCGATCGAATAATAACTGTGACATCTTTCCTCGATGTTATTCTAAACATTTCCGACATTCGTTTCAACTGAAATTTCCTATTATCTCGATCATTTCTAATTAAATTCATTCAAATGTTTAAAAAATATTGAAAAAAAAAAAACAAAAATGCTCTGTATGTGTCTACGTTATTGACATTAATATTTGTTTTTCTCTCCCTATCATTATTTCTTAAAAAAAATATATATATAATATATATATTATCTAATAAATAATAATATAAATATTTAATTATAATTATTACTTTTTTTCTATTATTATTAATAAATAAAATAATAATAATATATATAAATATTATTTAATATATTTTCAAACATAATTTTTGATGGTCTTTTTTTATATGAAACATCTCTCTACAAAACACGTTTATATATACATGGTGTAACTAATTATTTTTTAATATTAAACACACTACAATACCATAGCACTATATTCCATATCACAATTTAATAATGGAAAAAATATAAATTTAGAAAATAAAAAAAAAAAATATACCACATTAGATCTTTATGAAACAAATTACTAACTTATTCGAGTTGTCAAGGTGAAAGATGAATAAAGAAAAGTGTAAGAAAAAATGATAATACAAATACCATAATTCAACTCAATTTATCAAAGTTCAAAATTACAAGAAAAAGAAGAAGAAGAATAATAAAAAAAAGAATAAAAATAATTAAAAATAATAGTTAACAATAATCAAGATTCTTATACAAAGTATTATAAATAAATATATGATACGAGTAACGAGTATAAAGGTGGGGGTATTGTTAATACATAAATAAAAAAAAGAAGTAGTAGCGGTGGTAGATGAGTTGGAGGGATGGGGGGGGGAAGGGGGCTGGGAGGGAGGGAGGGAGGGATGTTTTCAACGTAACCGTGGCCTTACAGAAGAAATAAGAATAAGAGTTTGTACACACGTATACACATACAAAAGTGTATAAGAAAGAGATATACTCAAAAAAAAAAAAAGCAAGGAGGGGGGTCAGATTTTACGAAACAGTGGGAAAAGGATGAGAGAGAGAGAGAGAGAGAGGAGGTGGGAGAGGAAGAAAGAGGTGGCAAGTGAGAAAGGACGAGGATTGGCGAGAAAGGAGGGTTACCTTGGTATTTCTGCGATTGACCAATCACGTTACGAATTTCATAGTGACGCAGGCGCGATCTAAGGGAGCGTCGTGAGTTTTAACCCTCGAGGAATATGGTTTGGGTGGCATGCACGAGGCCGCAAACCTATCACTTCTTTGGCGACAGCGGTCGAAGTAACATCCTCGTCCTTTCTATCCTAACACGACGTTTTACCTTTTCAAATATCATCTAAAGTCATTCATTCGTATTATTCTAAGTTCCTTTTCCTTTTAAGTAATCCTTTAAGTAAACTTTTATCTAACTTTTATCTTTATCTCAACTATATACTTATAGATTTCTTTTCCTATTTTACCCTTTTTTTTTTTTAGTGTTTTGATTTAATCCTTGTAACCTAAACCTTCCTTTACTTTTCCATATTTTATTTTTATTATTTTATTTTATTGTACATTTAATTAAAATCTTTCTTGTTGTTCTTTTTCTTTTTTTTGGGGGGGTGGGGTGGGGGTGGGAGTTCCTTCTTACCTTTAAATTGTCAAAGTATTATTTATATACACAACTTTTGTTATCTAATAATCAATCGTCCTTTGTATTCAATCCTTTGGTTGTTTTATTAAAGAAAAGTAAGAAAAAAAAAAAAAAGAAATGGATTCTTCGTGGTATCGTTGTATGGTATCATCGTTCGCGACCGGAAACTTTATATTGGAAGAGAACAACAACGTGCCGATCATCATCATCATCATCGTCGTCATCTTCATCATGGTGTTCTCTAAAAGTCATCGTTGTTCGCGTTCGTTTTATCATACGCCGATTTGACATCCGTCCGAAGTAACACGATGAAGTATTTTTATCAACAATTTTTCTACAAATTCAACTATCACACACAGACAGACAGACATACAGACACATCACACAGGTTTTTTTTTATTCTATCAATTTTTACATCTTTATTATTATTATTATTATTATTATTGTTGTTGTTGTTCCTAATCCTCGGTGTTTTCTACTTGATTTTCTTTAGAAATTTTTTTTCAAGAATTTTATTTCATTTAAAAAAAAAAAAAAATATTCAATTACTATTTTCCATTTGTATTATCGTTGTCGTCGCGAAACATTTATCCTCGTGCCTTAAATTGCCGTCCAATAATAATCGAATTTCCCTTTTTGACAATAAACCACACGCTTTTGTGACACCCCCTTTCTGTGATCTTTCCTTCTCTCTCTCTCTCTCTTTCTCTATGTCTTTCTCTCTTTCTCTTTCTCAGTTTTTACTCTCCTCATGTATCTCAGAAAAAATTTGCCGATAATTGAATCAATTATTCTCAAAGGTTTTCTCTTTTCTTTTTTCCCCCATTTTTGTCTCGTATTCCACCAATAGAATTTTTCTATTTTTTTGTTCTATTCCCCTCTTTTTCTCTCCTCTCTTTCACTTTCTGTCTCTCTCTCTCTCTCTCTCTTTTTTATTTCTACGTGAAATATTTCGCATTTAATTTAACATTTGAAATTATCCCAATTTGTTTCACGCATGAAAATTTATTTCAAATGTTTGTTTAACCTCTCCCGTTTAAAAAGCAAAAAAGAAAAAAAAACAAAAAAGAAGAAAAGAGTAAAAAAAGAAAAAAAAATAGAAAAAAACGAAACTTTAAGAAAAAGAAAAAAAAAAAGAAAAAACAAAAGACATCGTCCGTCCTATTTCAACCCCTTGTGTGCCTTTTCTACTGAAACCTTCTGTACTTTTTTCGTGCCTAATAGAAGATAGTACTTTTTACCATTATTCCGTGCCTCCGATATTTCTCAAACCGTTTCCAAAGAAAAAAGAAAAAAAATAACGAAAAAGAAAAACAAAACTTCCCTTCCATTGAACACAAAAAGAGATTTGAGTAACGAACGTATTTTTATTATTATTATTTTTTTTTTATTAAATAAAAGTAACCGAAAAAATTACATCTGAGAGTAATACGTAAATGGAAGATTTGGTAATAAACAAAACGAAGAAGAAAACGAAGAAGAAGATGAAGATGAAGAAGAAGAAGATGAGGAAAAAGAAGAATAAGAAGAAGAAAAAGAAGAAGAAGAAGAAGTTATACACGATTACAGTTTCTTTGAAACAACAAAGTTCTTTCTATTTAAAAAAAAAAAGAAACAACAACGAACTATATCATCATCCCCCTTTTTATACGGTTCGTCGAAGTAACGAAAAAGAAAAAACAAAAAAGTGAATTTTACCGTTGTGACGAAACACAAACTTTCAAGCTTCAGGTGAGTAATCAAGATTTCATTTCTTTTGATTTTCTTTTTCTTATTTTCTTGTTCTTGTTTATATGTTCTCTTTAGTCCTTTTTTATTTTATTAAACTCGTTGTACTCTATACTCCTCCCAATTTTTATTCGTAGTTTGAACAAATGTATTTTTCGCTTGCGTAGAAATTTTGCAATGATTTATTATTTATAATATATATATATAATAATATATCATATTAAATCATATCATTATTATATATAATAATATAAATATATATTATATTATATTATAATATTAATATATATTTTATTTTATATAATATTGTGATTTAATTTGTATAAGTTATTGGTTCGTTATCCATTGATATTGTATTTGAAACTTTTTATAACGTAATATTGTCAGAAAAGCAATACTAGTTTGTTGGTTGTTGTTTGATTAGAAGTCAGGTGTTTGTGTGTATGTATATATATGTTCCTGTGTGTGTTGCGTGTGAAAATAAGAGAGAACGAATAAAAGGATAGAAGGGTTTGATTGGTGGAAGAAGAAATCCATGAAAAGTTATTTTCAAAACGAATTGTTTTCTTAATTCCACGTAACTCTTTGTTTCGTTATCACCTGTTGCTCGGGCCTCTGACTAAAACATTTGTTCTCGATACGTTCAACGCTTTTTCCGATTGATTTATCTTTTTGTTTATTTTTATTTTTTATTTTTATTTTTCTATATTTCTATCTCTTTCTCTTTTTAACACATATATATATGAAAAACATAGATTTTTTTCTATAGAAAAATAAAAACTCTTTCTTTATTTTATCAAATGTTATTAAAATCGTGTTACGTGCAGCACGATCATTTTTATAAATTAGGCGTATAGTTTCTCAATTTTATACAATTATTATAATTCCAGTTATTTTATCTAGAAAAATAAATTAACATTTTTTTTTCTTTATTAGATTCTTCTTCTTCTTCTTCTTTTTTTGTCCTCCAGTTTATTCGCATTCAAATAAATTATATTTAATGCGACAAACGAGCTCAAAGAATGTTCTTCCTTGAAAAGAATTGATTACCGGGGCACTAGGTTTATCTACTTTTCCCTTTTACTCCCACCCCTTTTCTTCGATCGGTATAGAAAACTTAATTATCAAGGTTGAAATCGTGTTAGTTAGTAGTGACTCTCTCTTTAAGGTCTTGAAATCGGATAGTATAATGCGAGAATAAACTTTCCGGTAACCCTAAAAAGAAAAAAAAAGAAAAAGAAAAAGAAAAAGAAAAAGAAAAGAGAAAAGAGAAAAAGAAAAGGGATTGCGGAAGAGGAAGTGTTTGGTGAAAGAATGGGGTGGCTAGGGGGTAAGAGGGGTAAGGGGTGAACGTGGATAGGAAAAGAGAGATAGGAATTGTAGAAAGAAGAAAAAGTAGATGAGGGTTGGAAAATATCTCTCTGTGTGCGAAAACAACCCAACCCTTTGGAGCAGAATGAGGAGTACGGGGGGAGGAAGAGGAAGAGGGTTGTTCGAATTCTCCTCGTAGCACGGAAAACCGCGTAAAAAGGAACAAATTCGGATAGCATCACATAGTCCCCAGGTTGGGAAACAAATCGTTTTAAATCGGGTTAATCCCGTGGGTTCTATAAACGAAACCAACAATTTTCTTCTTACCAATTACAAACATGACGAATTCATTTTACACGCTTCTCGTTTTAACGAGACGTACGGGGTAGTAAGGGGGTAGGTATAGGTAGGATAGACCACCTAATGCCAAAGATGATAACTGTAATTTGCATTTGGTGTAAATTAATAGGGGGATAACGAAGGAAAAGTATATATATATATATATACATGTAGAGAAGTTGTCAAGAGAATTGGACAAATTTTGGCCTAAGCACATTGCAATTCTGCTAAATTATATAGAGGATAGAATAATAGGATTGATTGAATTACTTGGGGAGGGATGAAATTTCAAGCTATCTTTATCGACCTTTCTTTATTTCTATCTTTTTTGTTGCAAATAAAAAGAAAAAAGAAATAAAAAAAAGAGAGAGAGGGAGAGAATATAGAAAAAGTAAATAAATAAACAAATATAATATATACCATACATATATATATATATTTGGTTTCTCTTGTTTGAACAGTCTCAAAGCCATCGCTGATTTGTTCGTACTCGAGCGTAACTCCAACCTTTCGCTCACCGTCTCACGGGGGTGTGTTATTGGGGCACTAGTGCGCAGAAGCCCCGAATACATCCGTGCAGCTATCCCCCACCATCTCGTTCTAACCCTTCGGAAATAAGGGGTGGTTCCCCAAGAATCCTCTCGATTACATTTCGAGTTGGGGCTCGGATCGCGAACTATTCAGTTTCTGTTCGTCCTTCGAAGCGAAAGGTTGTCCTCGTCCTCGTCCTCGTCCTCGTCCTCGTCTTCGTCTTCATCTTCGTCATCATCGCCTTTCTCGTTCTTCGTGGTCGTGTCCATTTTTATATTTCTGTTTCTCTCACTCTTTTATTCTCTTTCTATTTATTCATCTTTTCACATCGTCTTCTTCATTTTCAACATTTTCATTTATCGCGTATACACACTCATGCATATATACACATATATGCACACACATTCGTGATTAATCCTTGGAATTAATCGGACATTCGAATAGTTGTGTTACTCGTGTCGTGTTTTTTAACCAATCCGTAATAGTTTAATTCAATTTAAGATTTGATTTTGATATTTCCATTGAAGAATTATCCTAGTGTTAGTTTTGGTTCTTTTAAGTAAAGAACAATCTATATTTATACAGCCAATAGTTGCCAGTATTCTAGTATGAATACTGATAATAATTTCGTCTATTAAAAGTTTATACGAGAAGATTAAGGATCCTCTTGACACATCCGTACACAATCATCCCCTATTGCTGGTTACTACCGTGTGTTCTGTGAACAAATTTAATCACAAAGTTTCTTAAATCATCGTAAGTAATTATTAACTAAATATTAATTTATTTTTTATTTTAATAATAGTAATAATTTTTTATATTAATTTTTTTTTTTAACTTTGAATTCGTCGAGTGATGTTATAACAAAATATATATATATATATATAGTATATCGGAATACTTATTTACGTAACACACATACACATACACAGATTAATCTAGTTAATTAGAATTAATTAACATTGGTAATCGTGTTATCGTATAATCATCAATAAGACCATCTACCTTGATTGATGATGATCATTATTATCAGTTATCATAATTGATGAACACGTGACACCACAGTTCATCAATGTTCTCTTTGTATTAAACCAACCCCCGTTCGAATTAATCTCAAGTTAGATGAAAAACAAGAAGAAGAAAAGAAGAAGAAGAATAATCGTGAAAGAAATAAAAAAAAGGAACATTTCTTCTCACCTTTGTGACATTTTGTCTATCGCTAGTACTATCTCTAAGAGAAAAGTTGTGCAAAGTGAATCATAAGAGAGGGAAGAGGGGGGATGGTTTGGTCGACTCTACCTACTCTCGTACTTCCAACAAGATAATCTCGTTTTCCTCGCATACAGTAGTAGTCTCGTTCCTATTTGATATCTCATATTCTTGAAAAGTCACCTTAATAGGTGACAAACTTTTTTATCTTTCCAAATTTTATCTATCCTTTCAATCGTACTATACTATCATCATTTTATTTCTATACAATTTGTTATATTTTATTCTTAAATGTGTAGATACATTTTGAATTTGTATTTTGCAATTTAACTGATTATTCAAACATAATTTAGAGATGCAATCAAATTTCATGTGTGATATTAATATAAATTAAATATTTATAGATTTTACAATATATAATATTGTATATATCATATATATATATACATAATATAATATTTTATTATAATATATATGTAATATATTATATTATATATAAATAATAATTATAATATAATAATATTATATTATATACAATATTGTAAATATTTGGTATATATATATATATATATATATATATAAATCCATTTAAAAATTGTACATTCTATAGAGGGTTGGAAACAACAAAAATTCATTTAATCTGACTACCAAAACACAAAATACATTTTTAAATACTTTCATTCCACCCCATTATTCATATGCACGAACCAATACACGTTATCGAATATTAAATTATTTTTACGTTACACCAATACAATAACATATATATATATAATAAGAAAAATAAAAGATACGAATACAAATACTAAAAAAAAGAAACACACATTTTTCGTTAGAGGTAGTTTGGGGGTACGATAAACTGGAGAGAGAGAGAGAGAGAAAGAGAGAGGACATCGAACCGGACGTCAATACGTCCCAAAGGGAGAAAGTTAATAAGTCATTCTTAGGAGTGTGTAACAAGGTACACACACGCTTATATTGTGCTTCTTTTATTCCCCCCTACCTCTATCCTCACCCCCAATCACACACCCTACCACACCGTTATTCTTTTGTGGCCCTTATGGAACGTTATCGAAGATTGTGGAAAGGGGATTAGAGGGGTGGAAGAAGAACTGTGAATAGTGGGGAGGAACAAGGGAAGAAAGAGATGAAAAGGGAGGGGGGTTGTTTCATATATAAGAATTGAGATAGACAGAGAGAGAGGGTAGTTTGTCTGTAGAAGTGAAACGTGGAAAACGAGGACGGACGGTTTGCAACTGCAAGCTCGTTTCATTTAGTTGCTGTGATGGACTTCTACGTGATTGGTGGTTGTGGTGATAGTGATGATATTATACAGAAGAACTGGGTGGGAATAGGGGTGGTTGATAAAAAGAATGTTTCAGTTGTTCAGGTGAGAGATTCAAGTTTCTCGTTTTTATTTTTTATTCTTTTCTCTCACACTCACTCACTTACTCAGTCACTCACTCAGTCACTCAGTTACTCAGTTACTGTATTTTATTTTTATCTCCTTTTTTCTCTTTTGCTTTGGGTTTAGGTTCGCTTAAAGAACGGAACACGATAAGTGCAGGTGGTTTCCAGACACGAGTTAAGGTACATAAATGGAGAAGCTTAGTGTGTGGTCTTGTTCGTCTTCCTTCTGTTCATTTAGTCAGTTACTGATGACAAGTTAAAATTCATTTTCTTTTTTAATTCGTTCGTGTGTGTGTGTATGTTTGTGTTCCAGAGTTTGTTTAAAATTTATAACAACATTTGTTTGTGAATTTTTTTTTTTTTTTGTAGAAATTTCAATTGAACGATTTAGTTATTAACAGATGCGTGACATTTTCTTGTTTCCATATTTAATCGATCGGTACAGAGAAGCCGAATGTCGTTGGAACCTAATCGATCGTATACAGAAATGTCTGCAATTCGATTAGAATGAGAAAGAGAGAGAGAGAGAGAGAGAGAGAGGATGAGGGACAGAGAAATAGTCGAAGCATTAGTCAGATCATTGCAGTTGCAATCGTGCGAATCCGTTGCATCCTCGTAGTCTCATTATTGCATGACATTTCTCTACTGTCGACTTGATTCGAGTTAAGTGTGACAGCTAATTAATGGATGATGATCGTTGACAATTATCATCTTGGCATGTGATTTTAATTAAATACCATCGAAAAATATGTTAGGAATGTCAACATAGTAACTTAGATCAGGAGTATCATTTTTTGAGGTTAGGGTATATGGTATAAAGTATTTAACATTTCAGTTTTAAGATTATATAAAAATTAATTGACTTATCAAGGTATAACAGTATAATAATATTTATTTGTATTTAATATTTTTCAATTTTAAAAGTTATATAAAAATTAATAGACATTTTAAGGTATGACAGTATAATAATATTCATTTTTATTTAATATTTTTCAATTGTAACTTAATATAAAAAAAATTAATAGACTTTTATAACAATATAATAATATTCGTATTTAATTTTGTTATTTAATATTTTTCAATTTTAAGGTTATATAAAAATTACTAGACTTTTTAAAGTATAAAAAATATAATATAATATTTATTTCTATTTAATTCTTTTCAAATTTTAACGTAATATATAATTAGTAAATATTATCAATCGGTGGGGGGGGGGTGAATAAACACAGATAGGAAATACCTGATTAAATGATTAAATAAATTAAATTATTAGCGTGTATTTATTTAATTTATCTCTGCAAAATATATTCAATTAATATTTAATTAGTTCTTTTTACTTTTTAACGTATTACGTTTTAATATCTTTCATTGTTCTTTATTAAAATAATTCTTTTATTTATATATTAATATTAATATATTTTCTAATAATATTATAAAAATGATAAGAGAGATCGTAAATATTATTTTCAATATTAAAAACAAATATTACAGTTAATAGTGCAAAATACGAGTAAACTTGAAATCAAATCTTATTTTGTGTTAGATGATTTTAATAAAAGTTTAAGTAAAAAGTAAATCGAATCTCTCTCTCTCTCTCTCTCTCTCTCTCTCTCTCTCTATCTCTCTCGAGACTCTCTCGTTCGATTGTAATTTACGAAAGTTTTTAGAAGAAAAGAAACCAAAAAAAAAAAACAAAAAATACTCTCGACAAACTCTAATAATGAATTACGTGAGAAAATTAACAACATAACTCGACACGTGATCGATAAATCTTGGTTGACTCTTGCTTAAAAAAAAAAAAAGATAAATACGAAGAAAGGTTTGTCTTTCTATTTATACGAAAAAGGTTTTCTTTTTTTCCATCCGTAATAAGATTTTTCACTTTTTATCTTCCCTCTTCTCCATTTTTCTAAACTTTCCTATACTTGATAATATATTCAAGGAAAGTTTTGCGAAGGGATTTTTCTTTTACATCGATATAAATTGACATCACTCACATAGAATATCAAATACAAACATTCAAATTTCCTTGATATATATATATATATATATATATATATATATATATATATATATATATATATATATTAAAATAATTCTTTATTAAAATAATTCTTCTATTTATATTAATATATTTATTAATTATATAATAAATATTATATACATATATATATATATATTTATATTTAAATTCTTCTATATTTATATTAATAAAAATAAAAATATATAATTTTATTAATAATTGTTAATAGATTGATAATAGATAAATTTAATAATAATTAATTAATTATAAATTAAAATATATCATTTATAAAGAAATTAATTGAAATAATTATATAATATATCATATAATTAAATAATTATAATATTTTAATATATTATAATATATATATATAAAATATATTATATAATATATATTAATATAGAATATATATTATAATATAGAAATAATTATAGTATATTATATAATATAATATATAATTATAATATATATATATATATATATATATATATCAATATATTTCACTCCCATGTATAAAAGAATTTGATTGACTTTTCCAAAAACAAAAAACAAAGTTACACTATCCGAAAAAAATCACACACATATACACACACAGATACAAAATGCAAGAACTTTTGATTCATCTTAAAATATTAAACGAAATTATGGTACGTAACCTTGACGCAATGGTAACCCCTTTGATGCAATCCCTTATGCAACATTTTCCGATCTAACGCATGAAATCGAGAATCTTTACATTATTGCGATTGCCCTGAGAATAACTTGCCCGTATCGTATCCATTCTATGTATGCGTGTGTGTATCTGTGTATCTGTGTATGAGAGAGAGAGAGAGAAAAAGGAGGGGTTCAGTTAGAAGGGATGGTTGCAAAGTGGTGGGTAGGGGTTGCTCGTGCTCGAGTTTGACACAGTCAGGGATCCCCGTTGCCAAGCAACATTTAAGGGTAGAAGTTCACATAGGCGTAACATCTATATATATATATATATATATATTCAGAATTATATTTTCTATAACCTTCTCCTTTCATCATGATATATATGTAATACATATATATACGTATATATATATATATATATAATACAATTAAATCGTGAAAACTCCTAGATTTTAATGAAAATAACTAAAAGGAGTTTCTTTTAATTTATGTTAAAAGAATTTTATTATTTCGTACATTAAAACTAGTAATTTTTAACTTCGAAACAAAAATTATCTTCATTTTTACAAGAGAAAAACGAGACAACTTTACGAACCACCTAATAATCCTGTCATTTGAATTAATTGATTTCACAAAGTGTTATATATATATATATATATAGATAAAAAGTATGTTTGTATAGATAGGTAATTGAAAAAACGGATCCCATAATTGAATGACCCCTTGGGATCGAATGGCATTTGGATTATCCCTATTGCTCTTTGTAAAACAGGCACGTTTTCCTACCGCGAAAATACGAGATATTATCGTGAAGATATTCAATCGGTCAGATTTATCCAAAATAGAAACTAAATTATTATATATATATATAATATTATATATTATCTTATGTTTTATATAAAAAATATAATTAGATAGAAAATTGTTATTAATAATAATAAATAAAAATACTTTTTATTGGAGATTTTCAATCAGTCAGATTTACTTAAAAAAAAACTCTAAATTATTATATATTTATATTTTTATTTTATAATATATGTTATTATTAAAATATATTATAAAATATATTAAATTTCATATAATATAATTTAAATTAATTAATAAATATAATTTATATAAATATATTTTAAATTATATTATAATTCGTATATATTATTTCATTTATATATATATATATTTCATATAATATAATTTAAGATAATTAATAAATATAATTTTTAAATTATAATATATATATATATATATATATATATATATATATATATATATATATATATATATATTATTTAAATAATATAATATATTATATATTATATTTCACATATAAAATAACCAAATAGAAAATTTTAATCAATAACAAAAAATACAAATACTTTATATTACAAAGTTGAAATTCTTTTGCTTCTAAAAATAAAATAATAATAAAAAAAAAAGCATTCGTTTAATAAATAAAATATTTATATAATATAATATATGTATAATATATTATAGAATATTTCCTATAAAAAAATTAACCAGATAGAAAATTTCTATTAATAACAAAAAATATAGAAATACTTTTCAATTATCAAATTGAAAATAATAATTCGTATAATAAATAAAATATTAATATACCGTTTGATTTGATATGTTTAAAAATATGGAGCAAGTATTTCTCACGTTTTTTTTTTTTTTAATTCTTTTTTATTTTTTTTTTTTATATCTTTATATATTAAAATTTGATTTCGTTTGTGTTCAGAGTGAATAGATAGATGCAGAGTGGTTATTTTCCAACGACAGCACGAAAGAAGCCTTTTGTAGTCGGCTAAGATGTTATCGATGCTTCTCTCATTCTATTTCTCACTCTTTCTTTCTTTCTAGGCGACCAATAAAAAAAAAGAAAATAGAAAAAAGAAAAAAAAATATATATATATATATATAAAGCTGTCGTTGTCGACACCGTTCAATCGATTTTCCAATCTTCGTTAAAGGCACGTGTCATCATCGGTAGAATTTTGTTACGATCGATGATTAAATTTAATTCGTTTCAAGAGAGAATACAATTTAATATTATATAATCAAATATTCTTCCATTTTTAATATAATAATAATAATATATTATTATTATTATTATTATTAATAAATATATATTATTATATTTATAATAATACTAAAATTATTATATAAAATATATATTAGTATTTATAATTTTAATATATATTATTTACTATTTGAAATATATATATTTAATTTTTATTTAATTTTAATATATAATATTTATAATAATATTAAAATTATTATATATAAGTTATATAATAATATTTAGTATATTATTAATATTTATGATTTTAATATTTATTAATATTTAATATTTATTATTTGTTGATACATATTTATATATATTTAGATAGAATGTATATAAATAATTCCATGTTGGTGGTTTTGTCTCTTTAACAGTATGAATCTGTTTTTAATTCGTTTTTTTTCTATTCTTTTTCCACAAATTTAATATCGACTACTTTCTTTCTATATATATATATTTCATCTCTCTTTATCATTCTCTTTCTCTAATTTTTTACAGGATACAATTCATTCTCTCCATATATCGATTTTCTTTTTCCGATTTTAAACCAGAAAGGAAAAAAAGGAAAATGTGAACAAAAAAAGAAATAGATTTTTTTTTTTTTTTAAACGTTCAAACCATTTTGATATTCAACTTTGATACTCGTGGTGTTGGTGTTACCCGAAAAATTCCAGCCAATCGTGTTTTAAAGGTCTCCTGTATTCACTTTCAAAACGTTTTTCATACGAAAATTAAAACGATACCGAAGTACTTCTCTTCGTATCGTACGAATTTAAAAAAAAAAAAAAAAAAAAAAAATAATAAAAAGGGAAGGAAAAAAAATGGAAAAAAAATTTGAAAAAAATTCATATTTTACATTTAATTCAATATACTGCAATGATATATATATATATATATATATATATATATATTATTTTACAAGGTTTTTTTTTTTTTAGTTTCTATAGGAATATTTTTATAAATAAATATAAATGTTTTTGATACGAGAATTATCAGTGAAATGAAACAATTTCTTTTTTTTTTTCATTTACAAATTTATTTTGTTATTATGAGTTTAAACTTTTTTACAAAAAAAAAAAAAAGAGACTGTGTGTGTGTGTGCTAAGTTAGCGTAAAACGAGTAAGCGTATTTTACAGTAAAGAATTCATGTTATCCATTTGAAATATAATAAATAAAATAATATTAATTAATAAATATATTTAAATATGATTTAAATTTAATAATTTTTTTTTTTTTTTAAATATAATCTCACGGGAATGTTTAGAATTTTATTATTAATGAATATTACGTGTTCGTAGTTTTTTCTATTTTTTTCTTTTGTGAAAAATATAATACAACGTAGAATGCTGGAAACTTTGTAAGGTAATATCTCAGAAAGTTACTGTTTGTCACGTATCAGATTTTTGTATGCAACCAAAGAATTCTATCTGTAACTATGATACTCAACGAGAGAGAAAAAAAAAGAGAGAGAGAGAGAGAGAGAGAAAAAATACAAATTCGAAATAGAGGTAAAAAAAAAAAAAAAAAAAAAATACACACGTAGAGAAATCGTGTTGCAAAAGTTAGCAAGTAAAATAAATCAAATAAAAATCTATTTACTAAATAATTAAATAATTAAATAATTTATCAAATCTATTCACTAATTTATACAATTTATTTATTAATAAATGGATATTTATTAAATCATAAAAATGAACAAGTATTATAATTTTTTTTTGGATAAACTAAAAACACCATAGAATTTTAATATGATTTTTCTTATCTGTCATTTTCATCAAAATACTGAAACAGTATTTTCATCAAATACTGAAACATTTTTCTATATTTTTCTTTTTTTTTATAGAAAACCATCGAACCGAGATCTGGATAATTACGATGACAACCATATTCAATCCTGGTTAAAACTACTACACACATAGAATACTTCGACAATGTTTTTTCGTATCGAAAGAAAGCTTCAAAATATAAACGAATAAAATACAGCACAATTAAACGTGAGTATTTACACGAATTTATTATTAATAATTAGATAAATAATTTATCTAATGGGTTAGATAACTTATTAGTTTTTATAGATATATTTATAGATAGATTAATAAATAAATTATAAAATATATAATATATAATTATAAACTATCGTAATATGGAATCGTGAATTATATATTTTATAATATATCAACCCCATAATTATGAAAGTGGTCGTAATGTAAGTCAAAATTAATAAAAAATGAGTTTATTAATTAGTACACATTACATTATTATAAACTAAATAAATTCAATGTAATTTTCAAAACGATATTATCAAAAATGAATCGTTAGATAATGTTTGTTATTTCAATATTGTGTAGAATTCATATAGTGTTCATGTGTTGTTCATGTGTTCATTTACCATTAGACCACTTTCATAATTATGGGCACATAATTGTAATATTCTTTATTAATTTATCTTTTATTTTCATTGATAAATTAGTCAAAATGTAAAGTATCAATATTAAATTGATTTTTTAATAATTCAATCGATAAAACAAAATGTGTCGATATTTTTCAATATAAATTAAATTCGTAAATAGATATTACGTGCAAAATCATTGTTTATCGTAAAATATGATTAAATAATTATCATAACACATTTAAATATTATTAACTTTGACTATAAATTTGTATTGAATTTAATTATTAATAAATGAATGAATGTGATATTTAATTTAGGTTCAACATATTATATTGCAATTATTTAACGTTACTTTAATTCAATTATTATTTTATACTTAATTATATTCATTTCAATTAAATCACGAACAATAATATTGAAGTTTGAGAGAGAGAGAGAGAAATAATTATTAACAATTAAAAATAGCTTTATTTATTAGAACGATATTATTTGTTAATATTATTATTAATATAAATCAAATGTTTTTGTTAAAGATTAGGTGCACCAATGAAAAGTGTCATCCGTCCGTCCTTGTTCGAAATCGCAACGTGCCTTACTTTCGACCATCACCAGCCTGGTCACGAGATGATTCACTTTGCGAAAAACAGCCTGTTTAATTTTAATTATGATTATTTTTATTTTCCTGTTTTCTTTTTTTATTTTTGGAAACTACCTTGAATAATAATAAGAAGAAGAAGAAGAAGAAGAAATGACAATAATAATAAGGAACAAGAGGAAAGGATTGTGATTGCTGTTCTAATTTTACATTGATTATGCGAAACGTTGCATAGTTTTCCATTTGAGTGAGTATTATTTATATTATTTATATTAATAAATAAATTAATAAATATGTGTGTTGCTCTTATTTTATTTAAATTTAGTTCATTGTTAATTATTTATTATATTTTTAATTTTACAATGTTTAAAATGACAAGAGACTATTTTTACTGATATTATTTATAATAATTTTATTATGTTTTATTATAATTTATTAAAAAATACAAATGTTGTTTTTGTGATACGCGTCAGAAGAGAATATTTTGAATGAGGATTTTTGTTTTATTTTTTTTAAGTTAAAATAGATTTTCAAGATATGAGATAAACATATAATCCTGTAGGATAATATTTGATTATTTTATTTTATCAATGTATTATATTTCATGATAGGATGAAACTGATGATGATGATTCGATTGTTGACAAAATTCAATGCCAATTTTCGTGAGATATGTTTGATATTCTTGGTTGTTTTATGAATAATCGACCAGGAATCAAACATATTATTACGAAGTTTGGTTTAAACTACATATGTCATATTATACAGAGGTAATGTGTTATCGTATTTATGTATATTATTTCATATAGTATAATATTATATGAATTATTATTCGGATTGGTCAATAATTGAATGTTGCAATTTTTTACAGGACAAAATATTAATGTTGTTTTCATTTAAATATTAAATATTGTATTTTAAAAAGAAAATAGTAAAGATTTTTAACCTTTACTTATCACACGTGATCCACAAGACCCAGACGACCTTTTTTGCAACTTGAGTCGTCATTTTTCTCAATTGTTCAAATTTGATCATTTTTTAAACATATTTAAATTTAATTTAAAGTTATAAAACCTGTATAGTCTTATTAAGTAAGTATTAAAGAAGTGTACAAAAAAAGGTTGAAGTAAATCTATGCAATGGTTTCTTTTTTATAACAATTTTTGGGTGTGGTAAGTGTGTTACCCCATGAAGGGTGGTAAGCAAAGGTTAATATTTAATTACAACTTAATAATAAAATATTTAAAATATATATTTTAGTAGATATAATTTTATAAATATTTGCATAGTTAATTATTCTATAATTGTATATAAAATATTAACAATTTTGCTATCCAAAAAAAAAAATAACAATATTTTATTACAATCGTAAAATATATTAAAAAGAAAAAGTAAATTAATTATTCAATAAAATTATAACTTAATAATAAAACTATATATATATTTTTTAAATATAATTTTACAAATATTTGCATATTAAATGATTCTTTATTTAATTAAACAAAATTACTATTATACCTGAATATAAAATATTAACAATTTGTGTCAAGAAAATCTTTTAAAACAATTTTTATTTATTTGACCATATAATAAAAAATATACAAAAATTTTGATATAAACTTATTGACCAATCTGTAAATTTATTAACGATTACAAATTTGTGTATTCAACAAGCAGATAACAGATAATGATATTATTATAAATTTATCTGAATTTGACAGATACCAAGAGGAAAAAGGAACGTATCGATGAATAAAACCTTCAATTCTATTGTTCCTACGTAATGGGGGAAAATTCAACACGAACACATCACTCGATCGAAGAATTTTTAACGATGTGTGGATGAATTCTATCGAAAGTTTGTTTGTTTTTTTTGTTTTTTTTTGTTTTTCTCTATCATTGGTATTCAAGATGATTAATTCAATTGTGTGATCACGTTACCAGCTCCTATTCCTCTCAATTCTCACAATCCTTCATCTGATTACTGTCGATGGACACTATTTTCATAATTTGTCATATTTATTAATGTTAAAACAAACTTTTTTTTTATCTTTAAACAAAAAATTGTCTTTGATATATTTTTTCGTGATATTACATTAAGATAAATTTTTGTTATACAAAATACGCGTGAATTTATTATCAAAGACTTTTTAATACGAAACACGCACATTAACACACATTGTCAATTGTCTGGAGATTTAATTTTTTATTTATTTATTTCTTTTTTTCTTTTTTTTTTTTTTTTGGATATTTCAAACAATTACAAGAGTATTATTTTTTCAATCTTAAATTAATAAAAATACACACGGTCAATTTTAATGAAAAAAAAATAAAAAATAATTTTAAATGTTAATAAATGTATATACGTAGAACAAATTTTTCATTTACAAGTACACAGGCAGTAAAAAAAAAAAAATACCATAATTACTCTGTAATGGTGGTGTCCATGATGTTCGAGAGATATTATTTTTAAAAAAATATTATTAACAAATAACTATACCAGGGGTATACGGCAACCTTTTGAGTCGGAAGTGCCAAAAATTACGATTTACAAAATTTCAAAGTTTTTTCACAGCCACCGCAATTTTTTCTTCCCAACAATAAATAGTACTAGCATAAATAAAGTTAGTTTTTGGATAAAAAAAAAAATAAAAAAAACTAATCTATTTATTCATCAGGGCCTAATCTTCGTTAATCGATTCAAAACGATTTTTTAACTCTTTTAACTAAGGAATTCGCAGTTTCACATCCAAAGAGTCGCAGTTTCACATCCGAAGAGCTGCATGTGGCTCGCGAGCCGCAGGTTGCCGACCCCCTGAACTATACGTATATTTTATTTGATATATTTATTATACATCTTTCTGCAAAGTGTCCTTAGATAGAAATAACACGTGCTTTCGATTTTAGCCTTATTCATAGTTATAAGATAGTCTTATTAAAATAGGATTAGTACTTTTTTTTTTTTATAATGAAAGTGAAAGAGAGAGAATGGAAGAGTTTATATATAAACAAAATCTATATATAGTAAATATATATATATATATTATGTATATGTATATATTTTAATTTTATATCGTTACTTAACATTATGTAATTTATTTCTTTAGCATACACCGATAATAACGTGTGTGTAACTTTAACATGTTCACTGATAATTAACAAATTTCAATGAACTGTAAAAAAATTAGATAAGAAATTTTTGTTCTCTTTTTTCTTTTTTTTTTTTTTTAAACAAATTGCGATATCGCAGAATAGCAAAGTAAAAATATAATAAAAATTCTGAATTATGCAATTGAAAATGAAATGTTATTTATGTTCATGTTAGTGAACGTGTTAATTGTTATATTTTTAATTTGTAATTTAATAATAGTGATATGGTAGTTTTAAGAACACAATAATGGTGCTAAAAAAATATTGTATAGATTTGATTTGATTTTAGACAAAAAATTTCTATTCACATTTGAATAATAATTCGATGAAAATCCAGTACTATTATTATCGAATAGTAATTTATTAAATAACATTGTGTATCGATGTTATTAAAAATTATTCATGTTAATGATTTAAAGAATTGAAAAAGAATTTAAAGAAGATAATAAATTATTACGATTAGTGATACAACATTTGATGTATATTTTTATCTTTTTTGTTTTTTGTTTTTGAAACATTTGTATAAAAGAAAATAAATATAAATTGACATAATTGTATATAATGATTGATATAATAAAATATCAAATTATTACGAGAACTATGTGCATTATAAAGAAATGTTGTTTTTTTTTTTTAAATTAAATGATTATTTAATTTTAAATGTTTGAAAGTTTAATAATAAATTATTTTTATAAATTAATTAATTAAATATAATATAATATTTAATAATTAAATGTTAATTTTAAAGTTACAAACTATGTGCATAAATGAAATGTTTCTAAAAATGATTATTTAATTTAAAATTTTTGAAAGTTTAATAATTAAATATTAATAATAAATTATTTTTATAAATTTAATAATTAAATGTTAATTTTAAAGTTACAAACTATGTGCATAAATGAAATGTTTCTAAAAATGATTATTTAATTTAAAATGTTTGAAAGTTTAATAATTAAATATTAATAATAAATTATTTTTATAAATTTAATAATTAAATGTTAATTTTAAAGTTACAAACTATGTGCATAAATGAAATGTTTCTAAAAATGATTATTTAATTTAAATTTTTTGAAAGTTTAATAATTAAAAATTAATAATAAATTATTTTTATAAATTTAATAATTACATTTTAATTTTAAAGTTTCGATAATCAATGTGTTCATGTTTTGTGTACATTTTTAAAAAATTTTTTTTTGAAGTTTTTGATTTATGTGCAACGTTCAACATTTTTCTTTACTGAGAAGTTTAGAAATTCGTGTAACATAAGAAGAAGAAGAAGAAGAGGATCCATGGTGTGTGTTCATACTGTGAGACCCTAAGGACTAAGGTTTGACTTTTATCAAACCCTCATCTTTTTTTCTCCCCCCTGATTCTTTGACGACAATGTGTACCTAAAAGATTTTTTTCCCCCTCCCCTACTTTCCTTCCTTTAACAAAAAGCATTCCATTGGAAATTCTTGAAACCTTCCTGAGTCATCGAACGAAATACAACTGATATTTTCTTTTTTTTTTTTCTTCAAATCTATAAACCAATCAGTTTCATGGACGTTAGTATTTCTATCCAATAACGAGGAATTATGGTATCTTTTAAAGAAAAAAAAAGGAAAAAAAAACTGATTGGCTATGCAAAAGAATAAACGCAGTATGGAATGTGGAAGGGGTGGGTGAGTATAAGTAGAAGGAAAATAGACAAAATCTGGAAACAGCGATCACATTTTATCCAGACAGCACTTACGTTAGTTTGGAAAAGTCTCCCTTCACGTTTAAAATTGTTTTGTTTAATTTTGCAAAGTAGTTTTGTTAATTTGAATTTGGTTATTTTATTAAATATTATTCGTGGGTCATCTGTACGAACTAGTATTGAAAAAACACCAGGGTCTTGAGAAGGGTAAGTTACTGATGAATTATTTTTGTTTTTATTTTAAATATTTAATGATTTATGTTAAAATGATAAATGGTTCAAATGGTTTAATCTATGGTTTAATCTTAATTTAATTGTACTTCACTTTTGTTAAAATTTCAAAGAATCTTCTATTGAAATTATTTTTTTTATTTGAGTATACATTAAGAATTGAAATTATTAGGAAATTGTGTTTATCAATTGCTTTATTTTTTCATATATATATATATATATATATATATATATATATATATATATAAAAATGTAAAAAATATAAAATATAATAAAATATTATATGTATATTAAATATTTTTAAAAATATTATATTACATTATTATTTAATATATTATATTATATTACTTAAATTATTTAAAAGCAAAAACAAAAAAAATAAAAAAATAAATATATAATTATTGTATTATATAAAATAATATTTATTATATGTAATTTTATTAATATATATTATAATATAATAAAATTATATTATATTATATTATAATATTATTTTTTATTATATTTTATATTCTATATAATTATATAAAATATAATATATAATAAAAAATTTCTTAAATATTATAGAAAAAATATTAAATTATATTATATTATTTAAAAACAAAAACCAAAGAACAAAAAAATAAAATTATATAAATATATATATAATTATTATATTATATAGAGTAATATTTATTATATTATTTAAAAATATATTCTATATATTAAAAATTTGTTGTTACACTTGTGTGTACTCGTGTATAAAAATATCTTGAAATTATGAAAAAAGTTACGTTTATCTTTTCAGATTATATATATGTATATATATATATATATATTATCTTATATCTTATATGAAAAGATAAATATGTATATTTAAGAAAAAAGATAGCTTTCCCATCATGAATTTTCTATCATAGATTTTCATTTATTTTCTCAACCATTTCTAACATGATATCATTTATCTGAAAACCTAAACAAACCATAAAAGGAAGTAATACTATCGCACATGGTTCCGAAGGTTTAGGTATCCGAAGAAGAAGAAACTGACGACGTATACCTGAAAAAAATTAAAAAAAAAAAAAAAAAAAGAAAATAAAAATCATTTCAACATTAAATTGTAATATTTCAAATATATAAACGAAAACAAAAAAAATTGGTTAACAATTCAATCCAATACGATGGGGTGTAGAAACATTTTCCAAAAACAATTATTTCAACTCGTATCCCGAAACTACCCCTATGAAATAAATATTAAATATATTTTTCAAATGTGTCTTATATTTAAAAAAAAAAAAAAAAAAAAACATTTTTCAAAGAACTTGATTTGTTATTAATAAAAGATATGTTTAATCAGTGATATTAATTTATCCTGATTATAGTAATCATCGTCCATTAATGATAGAAGCTGTACGTACACGTACGGTTTATAAAGTACGAAGTTCAATTTGAAGAGAACGCGATAATAATACGGTCTCTTTACATTACCATTTCATTTGTTATCTCGTTTATGCTTGAACCATCATTATCACGGAGCAAGCTGAACCGATAACAACTCAACCAAGAATTAATGCTGAGAAAGTGCTGCCACTTAAAGTGCCGTTACTTGTACATACGTCCGTTAGTCTTCTTCGGTCCTTCAATCTGGCTTGCCAACGTTACTCTTCTTCTATCATAATATGTATGTATATTAACATAAATATATATAGATATAGATATATATATATAGATATATATGTGTTAACACATTACAACAATTTTATTGCGTTAAAATAAAATTGCACTTTTTTTTCTACAATTTATTTTTATATTCATACATTTTGTTTTTGTTTTTTTATTAAAATATTTATTTTTGATTGATCTACAAAGGTATGGAAGAATATAATAATAATAATAATATAATAATATTTCGTTTATTTAAATTAAAAATATTTAAGTATAATATATAATATTGTTATTAGTTTATTGTTATTTATTTTTGTATGGAATATTATAAATAATAATATATTATTTATATGTTGAAAAATATTAAATGCAAAATATTATTTTTTTTATTACAAATTTGTGAAATTTAAATTTGTTTTAATTATTTAAATTTGATATATAATATATTATATATATTATATAATATATTATAATATTATAATAATATATTATAATACATTATAAATAATATATTATTTAAATATTTAAAAATAATAAATATGAAATATTATTTTTCTTATTACAAATATATGAAATTTAAATTTGTTTTAATATTTAAATTGTAAAATTTGGAAATGATATTTTATACATTGAATGATCAATCATATATATATTTATATATAAGACATTAATATTTGTTTTATGTAAAACTATATTCTATTGAAATAGTATGCATTTTGAATTTACGAAATTGAATATCCCCGATGTGCAACAGTAATATTTCATGCAACAAGTGAATCGTTTTTCTTTATTTCTATAGGATATAATTCAGAAGGGATGTTAAAGGTATGACCATAGAACCATTTGATCGAAAATTATAGCATTACAGTATTTCTCTTTCTCTCTCTCTCTCTCTCTCTCTCTCTTTTTTTTCATATAAATTGGTACAATATATATATATAGTATTTTTTGATTATTTTTCATTGAAATTTAAGTAACAAGTATCGATATACCTATGAATATTTTTTCCAAATATTTTGCCAATTGAAAAAAAAAAATGATACGTGCCTGCTAAACGTAAAATCAATTTTTAATTATATATTGTCATTAAATTTATTTAATAATATAATAAATATATTATAAATAAATTTATAATTCGAAGATTAATCTGATTATCGTATTACTCGTTTAATAATATCTATATGTGTCTGCTGTGTGTATTTAAAAATACTATATAATAATTTAATATAATTCTAATAAAATGTTAAACAAATTATTTTAAAGTCGTATAATCAAGTAATTATTTAAAAAAGAAATTATTTAAACAAATAAATAATTACACACACGCACAATAATCATTTAATTCAGTTGTATTTAATGTTTTCGTATTAAAATAATTAATTAAATAAAATTAATAGATAAATATTTAAAAAGTATATATATATATATATTGAAATAATTATTTCTTATAAAATATTCAATTATAAATATAAGATATAAAAGTGTATATATGTATAAAATACATTGAAAAGATTTAACATATTTACTGCATACTTACACACACGTAAATGTAAAAAGCCGGTCGCGAATCGTATGCTTTTTCTCTCTCTCTCATGAAAACATGTTTGACCGCATAATTATTGTGACTGTCTTATTTTACTTTGTGAGACGTAGTAGTAGTAGTAGTAGTAGTTGTTCACTGGGATTATTTCTCTTGGCGCCGGTTTTCAGACAAATTCTGACGATACTTTCGTGATCGAGAACAGTAGAAGAAATATGGATGCAATGAAGACAGGCTGGTTCAGCGAGATAAACGACTTTTGGCCTGGTGTATCCTTGTCCCTCGAAGTTGAAAAGACGTTACATCAAGGAAGATCGCAATATCAGGACGTATTGGTGTTGCAAACGTTAGTGACAAATATTTGTTTATAATTTATATTCAACAAATTCTAATCATTTCGTTTGATGAACAATTACAAGACCTGTTCTTATAAATGGATATATTTGGGGTACTATTTGCATGGTTTTGTTGTCCTTTAGTTTTGTTTTATGAATTAGTTTTAGAATCTAACAGTGTTTAACACTCTATATATGTTAATTTATATTAGACAAATTCTAATTGTTTTGCTATTTAAACAATTAGAATACCTAATCTTATAAGTGGATATATTTGGGGTACTATTTGCAAAATCTTTTTGTTCTACAGTTTTGTTCTGTCAATTAGTTTTAGAATATAACAGTGTTAAACATTTTTTATGCAAATTCATATTAAACAAATTCCATTTATTTTGTTCCATAAACAATTACAAAACTTGTTCTTATAATTGGGATTTATTTGGGATACTATTTGCAAGATTGTGCTGTTCTTTAGTTTTGTTCTGTCAATTAGTTTTAGAATATAAGTGTTAAATACTTTATATACTAATTCATATTAAACAAATTCTAATTATTTTGTTCCGTAAACAATTAGAAGATCTGTTTTCTTACAATTAGATATTTTTTGGTTTGAATTGATATCTGCAAGATTATTAAACACTTTATGATAATTCAAATAAATTTGTAATTATACTTTCTATTATATTGCTAGCAAAAATAAATTCATTATATTAAACTCTAGAGTTGAGAATTTACATTAAAAATTCAATTTATCATTTGTTTAATAATATTCATTATTAAATTATAATTTATCAGTATCGATATTTAAACTGTAATAATTTTAGAATCAAATCATTGAAATCCTTTAGGAATTTGCTTACAAATTAAAGTACCATATCATCGAAAAAATTGTATTATTTTTATTAATATTTCAAATGATAACATAATTATTTCATTGATACAGAAAAAGTTATGGGAAAGCTTTGATACTCGATGGTATAATTCAATGCACAGAAAAGGATGAATTTGCTTATCAAGAGATGATAGCTTTCATTCCTTTGTGTAGTCACCCTAATCCAAAGAACGTAAGTTTAAAATGTTGTTTCTTTTTTTATTTTCTTTAATACACACTTACATTTATTTAATAATTTATTTATTAACCTTTTTTTTTATAAATAGGTTTTAATAGTTGGTGGAGGTGATGGTGGTGTTGCAAGGGAAGTTGCCAAACATCCAGGTGTTGAAAGAATAGTACAAATTGAGATTGATTCTATGGTAATTGATGTTTCGAAAAAGTATTTACCCTTTATGGGGGTTGGATTTGATAATCCTAAACTTACGTTAAACGTAGGAGATGGGTTTGAATTTATGAAACAACATTCAAATGAATTCGACGTTATTATTACAGACAGTAGCGATCCAATTGGTATGTGTGAACAATTTTTTAAACATTATACCTTTTATTATTATTATTATTATTATTATTATTATTATTATATATTATATACAATATAAAAGTATTAATATTATATATAGTTTTTTCTATAATGTTTTTATTCAAATTGAAATATATTTGTGTGTGTGTGTGTGTAGGTCCAGCAGAATGCCTATTTCAAGAATCTTATTTTAATTTAATGAAAACAGCATTGAGACCAGGTGGTATAGTTTGTAGTCAAGCAGGTACTGCATGGATGAACTTGGATCACGTAGTTCAAACTTTAAAACATTGCAAATCTGCTTTCCCAGTAGTAGATTATTGTATCGCTTCAGTACCATCTTATCCAACAGGACAAATTGGTTTTGTATTAGGTGGACTTGGGACAGTAAGTATATATCTATATATATATATATATATAAAATATTTTTGTTTTTTAAAATACTTCAAAAAAAAACTTGTTGGTTGTACAATTTATGAAGAATTAATAATTGTTTTCTGTTTGTTTTTGTTTTTTTTTTTTATTAGGAAATGAATTTCAAAGTACCAACGAGGATATTTGAGGAAGAACAATTAGATGAAATGAATTTAAGGTATTACAATTCAGAAATACACAAATCGGCATTCGTATTACCAAGGTTTGTCGAAAAATCATTGAAACCGTACAGGACGACGTGAACGAGATTATCATTTGTTTTTTTTTTCTATTCACCAGTTTTGTTTTTTTTTTTATTGATTTTAAAATCTTCAAGATATGTTTCTATTTGTATTTGACACTATCGATAATTGCAATATTACAACAGTATGAGAAACAAAAAACCACACATCAAACGAAATCACCGAGTTTCGTATTTTATAAATGAAATTTAAAAAGAAAAAAACAAAAAAACAAAACAAAACAAAAAAGTTAACTATGAATTAAATGTCTCTTCGTTTAATTGACAAAACAGTTTGAAAAATGTTTTTAAAAGTCTTGTTGTTGTTTTTTTTATTTCTATCATCAAAACTCAACCTTCCTTAACTCTTTGGGTCACGGTGGGATTAAAAGTGTCGTCCCACCTTTTTGATACACCATAATGCACGGTGATGGGGCATTTTTAGTCCCACCCCTAAAATCTTGCAACAGTTGCATTCTCATAAATTTATATTTCTTCTTATTTACGCAAAATAATTGGTTATTAATTCCTTTGTTTTTTTTTTTTAATGTTTTTACATTATTACATTATGTAATACCGTTATTAATAAAAAATATACCAATTTAGTTTCATTTAAAACATAATCAAATTCCTCTATGCAACATAAGGCTAATTTTATTATCTGAAATTCTATGCAGCAAAGAATTTATTCTCATTGATTACAAATGCTAATTATATATATATATATATAAATATACTGTATAAACATCCTGTATATAATCTAGATTGACAAAATAATAGATTATCGCAGTATTATAAAATCTATCGGTTCTTTTATTTAAACACATACGTATATGTTTGTTTGTTTTTTTTTATTTATTTATTATTAATTAATTTTTATTATCATTCCTACAATTATATATTATGGCACTCTCCCACGTATATAAGAATACTAATTGATGAATAGATGAGTGTCTTTCTCTTTGATGATCTTAATTGATAATTGGTATATCGTTATTGACACTTGTCCACCATTCGGAAGAGTTAATTTTTTTAAATATTTAAAAGAAATAAAAAAATACTAAAAAGACCATAGTGATATATTTGTCAGAATTATCGAAAATTATCAAACCCATTGAACTTATTTTTTTTATGATAACCGAAGTAACACATTTTTTATATCTCTGAATGAGAGGAAAAATACAAAATAAATAAAAAAGAAAAAAATTAAAAGTAATACGTTGAATTAATCATCATAATCATGTTTGATTATTTTCATCATTTTTTTTTTTTTCATTTCTGATCAATGCTATTTGCAAAATTGTTTACTCTAGTTAAAAAAACCTGTAACTTATATGAACACAAATAATATTACTTATGAATAACTAATTAATTGCACTAATCAATCGATCATCTAATTGATCTATATAATTGATAATTAAATTATACATCTATTATTATTATTATTATTATTATTATTATTATTCTAATTCTATAACTTTCTTACAAAGAATTTTTTTAATGTTAATCTATCTTACATATGATTCGAGAGATATTTACTTAAAGATTAAAAACAAGTTGCAAAGAAACATATGTTGTGCCCATAATTATAAAAGTGGTCTAATGTAAGTCAAAATTAATAAAAAATGAGTTTATTAATTATTACACATTACATTATTATAAACTAAATAAATTCAATGTAATTTGAAAACGATATTGTCAAATATGAATCGTCAGATAATGTTTGTTATATCAATATTATTTAGAATTTATACAGTGTACAAATATAAAACTGTAAATATCTCGAAACAAGAGATACATGACTTAGAACCATTTTCATAATTATGGGCACACATAAAAGAGAGAAAATAGAGTAATCCATGTAATTAAAATTAAATTCGATAAACATTTCATCATTACTTTTATAAATTAGACAAAGTTAACAGTTAATATTATTTTGTTTTTTTTTTTTCATTATTAATATAAAATCAGGTTTATTTTCTAAAATATAAAAATGAACAATATTACAAATAATCCATGGACCACCCTGTACATACACACACACACACATATGAAATAATTGATAAATGATAAGAGCCAAGCACTGTGAATAAAACATAAAATTGGGTATTAATAAAAAAGAAAAAAATTATAGATAATAGAAAAATTAACGAAAATTGTTTTACGTGCAAACATTGAACATGAATTGACGTAAGTTTCGATAAAAAAAAATAATAATAAAAATTAAAGAAATGAATGCAATATAATAATAATAATTGATATGTCGCGTTTCTTGTTAATTCATTTTATCTTAAGATAATATAATAAAGCTAAAATTAAAAAAGAAAGTAAGCTAAATAAAGCTAAAAGAAGGAAACTAAAAAAATCAAAAAAAAAAATAATCTAAAAACTATAATAATGGTCACCTAATAAAAAAACATTTCTAATATATATATATATATCATCTATTTGTCTTAGCTTAATTTTAATTAATGAGCAACATTTTGTTATTTGCTAATACGATTCGCAATTACATTTACAAGGCTAATTTAATGAAAGCGCACGCGTTAATTCTTATTTAAGGACACTTTGTTATATTTAATTAATAGATATCATTCTACCTAAAGACGCAAACAATTACGCCAACAAGCACATTTTTTCTTTTTTTTTTTTCAAACAAAAACAAAACAAATCTCAAATGCAATTCTCTCGTGCTAGTTAAAAATACATTTTTCTTTTTTTACTATTTTTTATATATATATATATATACACATTAATTTATCTCTAAAAATGGCGGATTTAACTTTGAATAAAGTTAAAGAAGTTTCAAATTTATATGGTGTCCTTATATTGAAATAAATCATGCGTAAATAATTATTCTATATACATTTCTTCATTTCTTTAATCGTTCATGCAAATGACGAAATGAAAAAAATACATTCCTAATCTCAATTTGGATTATTATTCCAATGTAAAAAAAAAAAAAAAATAAAAAATAAAAATGATACATCGTCCACAGGAGGTATTTTTATTTTGTAAAAGAAATTTGTTATGCGACAAATTCAAGACTGCATATTTTAGTATCATTTTATCAAGTTAATCAAATTCTTTAGCATACATAAAGAGAATGAAATGTGAAAGATTTCATAGAAAGGAAATGTATTACGCACACATACACATTATATTCATTTTATCCTTGTCCGCCCTCGCACACAACACAACATTTCTTATTCGTTAAACACTCGCCTACGCATTTGACTAATTTGTCAGAGCAATGATTCCATAGCCAAGTTACACACGCAGATGAGAAATATATGAAAATGAAAACACCACTCTTATATAATATTTATTTGATAGCATTACTTATTTTTTGTCTCTGGTACTGTAAAAATACGTATTTTATTAATGAATTGAAAAAAAAAAAAGAAAAAATAAATGCCTATGTAAAATATGTATATATATATATATATCTACAAGCAATGAGCAATTAATTTCTAATTAAAATGTTACAGGTTTCATTAAAAGAGTTCTCTAATATAAAAAGATGTTTGTTTGGAATAAAAGAACATTAATGGGAATAAATATAAATCTGTTTTAATCAACAACTCCCATTTTTTTTTTTTTTTTTTTTAAAGATACCAATAAGAGTTTGTTAATTCGCGATATTAAAAGATAATTTATAATGTATTTTGTTTAATAATAATTATAACTTCTCATATGATCTCAGGTATACAAAAATTGGTCAAATATGTTTGTTTGTTTTTAGACCAAATGTTAAAAAAAAAAAAAAGAAGAGAATAATGATGTGATACGTTGAGAGAGAGAGAAGTTACATTTGCACAACATAATTTTTGTCAAATGTACGAGTACACTTTTCGTATGATGAAATTTCTCGTTCTTGAATATACGTGAGAGAAGAACCTTTGTACTTAGCCTGTCTGATGGCAGTGAGTCTACCCCTAGCTTCCTCGAGTTCACGTTCGATACGTAAAACCTCTGACCTTGCATTAATTTCTTGTGCTATACCACCAACCATTCTACGATTTAGTATCAATGATCTATCCTCTTCTTGTTGGATAGCTTGTTGCGCGGCACGCACTAAATTATCCGTTGCCCGTTTAACCGCATTTCCAGCAGCTTGCAAACGTTTCGTACTATCGCTGTCAGGATCAGCTTTGACCTTGCAAGCAACCAAAAGTTGTGCGGTGCTACTTGCAACTTGTTTAGCACTTGAAATTAATTTTTCTTCTGAACTGACACCTTGTACCAATGCATTAGCAGATTCAACGAGACTGTGTGTAGCAGCAGCTACCATCCTTGCTGCAGAAATTAATCCTTCCGACCATTGTCCATCGTCCGAACTGGTTAATGGCGTTCGTGATACTTTTCCGGTTGCTATTAATTCTCTTTGGGCAGCGCTTGCTGCTTTTATCAAAGCCGAGGTTGCTGCGGCTATTGATTTAGCCGCTTCTAAGATCATGTCATCGAAATTCATGTCTTCGCTGGCTTCCTACAGAACAATAATACATCAAATTTAGGATATTATATAAAAATGGTTGTGCAATTTTGAAATTGTGTTTACAAGAGAAGATATTAATTAACAATTGACATTATTTCTAAAATTGAATCAATTACCGATCACAGTTGTTTCCAATAATAATAATAATAATAATAAAAGAATTATATAAAATTTGTATAAAATCTACCTGGATACTTCTTCTCGGTCTAAGACTGGCTAACTTCTTGGCAGCAGCGTCGATACTGGCCGCAGCACCCAACAATTCGTTCTCAGCGATTACGGTTGGATCGTCAGGATCAACCCAGTCGTTTCCTTTCAATAACTCAGCAACGGCCACCAATTCCGTGACGCTTTGAGCAATTTTACGTGAGATCGGTGGTAAAGTATGTTTAGCATCTCCCGATCTAGATGCTATTTGTAATATTGCCTGAAGGAGTTCTCTGTAGTTCATAGCAACGTCATGACCAGCTTGAAGTGTTCTGTCCCTTAACTCGGCCGTTTCCGCACAGTTGTAGGCGGCCCCCTTGCAAATCATCAGCATGTCGCTTATCGACTTCCTGCCCATATTTGCGGCAGCTATGATGTCGTCTTGTTTACAACTGTTACCAGCGGACACTGCCTTTGCCGTTGATATTGTAATACTTTTGGTACAACGTACCAATTCCTCAGGTGTTACGCTATTTCTTTGACCCTCCGAAGTACTCAATGCACGAATTTCTTGAGCAATAGCTTCGATCGTTGATTCCAATGCACGGGTACCTCTGGTGTGTTCATCTTCAACAGCCTTAACAGTTTTCAACAATGACGTCACATTCGTCACCATCACCTAAGAAATTGAAAAACAAGTAACACGTGAGGTTATACTGATATTTCATTCATTTCAATTGGGAGATTGGTAAAATCTTGATGGGAACGTTATTATTTCATTTAGATGAGTTAATTTGTCCTTGCCACTATTGTGCTAAGCTGGTATATTTAAAAAAAAAAAACAGAATCAATTAAAAGCAGAGCGATGAAATAATAAAAATAATAATAATAAGTCATGTGTGCGTATCATATGATGTGATTTGATTTTGTTAGCTGCCAATGAAATGTATATTATTTAGCTTGCTTTTATAGATGTTAGTTCTTGCTCGAAGTACCAGTCGAGAATTGATGATTGGGTTGGTGTGTGTGTGTGTTTATTAATTTGTATGTTCTTTTTTATTTGTTTTATATTGTTTATTTTTAAGTATTTCTTTCTCTCTCTCTCTCTCTTTCTCTTTTGTGTAATACTTTTTCATTTGTAATCGTATTGTTTTAGTTTTTAATCGATGCCAACACAACAGCTCGCGAAAGATCTGATTAAATAAAAAAAAAAAAAAAAAAAAAGAAACAGAAAATCGTCAGTGAGATTGCTTGAAGCTTACACACTGCTTAGGATTATTACGATGTACGTACCCCAATGTTGTGACACTGATCAAGATTCATCTGGTGTATTTTAAACGGTCGTTAAAAATAAATAAATAAATACAAACACACACATGTTGTATATATTACATTATAATCGTTTAGTTTCAATTGTTGATTGCAGAAAGATAAGATTTGTGTATTACATAAAAACAGGTACAAGAGTATTAAGAGTATTTTCAATTTGATTGCATTTATCTCACAACATAGAATATACACAAAAATTGTTGATAATATTTCCAAATTTGTCTATGGTTTTTTCTTTTGGTATCTCTAAAATGATAACACGTTGTGTTATATCATATTTTTCGTAGATAAATAAAACGCATGATACCACAATCCTAGTTTCTTTTATAGGTACTTTGTTCAATTTTTCTTATTTTGTTCAATAATTCATGAAATAATTTAATTTGAAAAAAATATGCTGCATTAGCAGTGTGTGTGTGTGTGTGTGTGTGCGTCAAATTTTAAATGCAGAGATAAATCAGTCAGTCTTATCTTTAGCTTGTTTTTTTTTTTCAATTTTTATTCAACTGTCCCTATTATCAATATTATTTTAAACATATATCTCAAATTCAGTTTTAATCGTTCAATTATCTCTCTTTCTCTCTCTCTCTCTCTCTCTCTTTCTATATCTTCTTGTATCAAATTATTTGTTGATTAAAATGATTACGAATGGGGCGGGGGTTGTTTCTGTTCGTTACATGAGTAAAATTAAATCAGAGGTTGGTTGAGCCGGTTGATTGTTGCTCTCGGAGACGGAGAGCAGACGAATAAGTTCCTCTTCTTGGTCGGACACGAACCAATCAGAATCGGAGCCGCCTAGGTCGCTCAGTTGCATGAATTGTTGCTGCAGTTGTTGTTCTAAGACCTAGCCAGATCGCCCAGACCAAAAGTCGTCAATGAAACGTCTTTATCAAAGTCCACCATATATGTTCAGAATATTTTGACACAGATAAATAATTATAACATTGTTAACTAACACGGAATTACTAAAAAAAGGGACATTGTATATTCGTCCCTTTTTATTAAGAAAAAAAAAAAAATAGAAAAAAAATAAATGAAAAGAAAAGTAGAGAACAATAATAGAAGCTTTTAAATTAGGTTGATTGTAATAATTTTTGTTTGTTTAAGTGAAGACAAAAAAAATCTCATATGTTTTTGAAAATTAACAAAAATATATATTTGTTTATATATATATATATATACTAGCAAAAACACTACTCTCTCGTAAAGATGCCACACACATCAAAGATTATGCTTACGATGATTCAAGGTGGACTTTAATGGCGTTCGTTACGAATTTTGGTCGAGACGACATACCCTACTTTTTCTATTTTTAATGTTTTTTTCGAAAGTTATATGAATAAATTTTAGTGATATAAGATCAATGAAAATAATATCATAATAAATTAGTTAGAAATGAGAGAGATGATGAAAGATAAATACGTGTAGAGAAAAGATGTCAATTAAAGTCCACCCCAAAAAGGTTTAAGAAAACGTTGTAATAAGAAGCTTTGTTCATAGTTAGTCCTGGTGACATTGGTAATGTATTTCGTGCGTTAATTCTGTTAAAAAACAAAAAAAAAGTGGATGGATGCAATTAGTGATAAACATGACGATTGGTTTCTTTCCTAGTTTCAGCTTGTTCAGTTATTTTCCCATTTACTACTATCATTAGATTGTTAAATCAACATACACACAGTCAATAAAATTAGTTTCATATGCGAGTGAAATATTAATATAAAAAAGGAAAGAATCAACTTTTGGGATCACACCCTAATAAATTAAAATATTATTTAATAAAAAAGAAAACATTGTTTTTAGTCACGTTTCCAATGCTTTCTACTACTTCCTTTTGGAACATCGTTAAATAACATTCCACATTAAGGGGATGCGTGTATCTCCTCCTTGACACAAAGCTGCAGCTCCAAATAAAGTTAACATCGAATAAAGCGAGAAACAACGATCTAAGTTTGCTAGTCTTCGTACTATGTACTCTTTCATTAGATCAAAATCATTATAATAGAGTTACAAACATAAAGAAGATGGAATAAATTTAATTTTGTCAGATTATCATCTTACCTTAGCGGAGTCCTTTAAATGTGCCATGCTGGGATCGTTGATGGGTTTACCACTTGCAGCTTTGGTCGCGTGTATCAGATCACCTAACGCAGATGCAACATCTTTGACCGCGTTGATAAGCATCACCTGAGCTTCAGGATTTTGACTACCAAGACTCGCTGCACCATATTTCACAACTTCTGCGAGTTGAACGATCGTAGATACTGAATTTTGTGCTGCTACGGCAAGTTGTTCTTGAGAAGAAGCTGCACCAGCAACCAATGTTTTGGTATCTTCCACCAAAGCTTTTGCAGTTTTCAAGATATTTTCACGATGATCGGCAAAAGTATCCCCTTCGTTTTCAGCATGTAAAGTTCCGGCAGTAGCAAACATTATGGTTGTATCTAGGTCACCGATTATACCGGATACTGTACTAGCTGCATTGATGCATGCTTGTGTACCACGTGAACCAGCTTGTAATGCAGCTAACACTTGAGAAACTTTTTCCGTAACGATCTTGCTGTGCTCGGCTACTTCACGTTGGATGTATACATCACCGAGAGACATTTGACAAGTTCCTGCGGCACGTACGATGTCAATACAGGTCTGTCCTAGTTCTTGAACACCCGTTCTTAATCTGGTAGAAACGTCAGCATTTGATGCAGCAGCCGATGCACCCGAAGTATCACGCGCTAGTTGCGTATATTTGTGAGATATGTCAACGGCAAGTGGTCCCAATCTTGCTACGTCTGTACTTGATTTTGTCGACTGTAAATAAAATAAATTACATTTAGAATTGTATTCGTATGATTACTGATATATTACGAGGATAAAGTATCTTACCATTTCTTGGGCAAGTCGTGCAATTTCTTTGGCAGCCTCGACCATTCTTGTTTGATAATCAACGTAAGAATCGACTGTATCGATGGTAGACATTCTATGATCTTCCAGTCTGACCATAGCTCGTGAGATAGTATCGATCAATCCTGTTACAATTCCGTTAGATGTTGAAATAGTTTCCAATGTGTTTTGTAACTCATGTAATGCATCTTTCATAGATTCGACAGTTTCGTCAACTTCTGCGTGAAGAGAAGTTGCATTTGGATTTCCCCCAGATTCTTTGGTAACGTATATCAATTGTAAGGCCGATTCAGCTACGGTTTTGGTCTGGTCTAGTAATACCATTTGTTGTTTCGAATGTACCATATTTGATGCGGCCCCAATGGCACAAGATACCAAGGGCTCGCAATACAATGCAACTTGATTTACGGAATGTCCAACATTTTCAGCTTCGTATTTCGCAGCGTTGCGCAACGGTTCCAATTTCTCACGTAATTCGCTCGCGCTACTTTCCATTTGATCGGTGAAACCTTGCACGGTGTTATCGCGTCTTGGCATTAAAGCTTGGGAAACAGCGCTCAAAGAAGCGGTATCTAATTCGCGTATTCTTGCCGAAAGTTTTTCTATCGCTGCCTCGCATTCCTTTTGACCCGGTGCTTTGTCACGTATGGATGCGACTAATGACTTGATCGAATCGCTCACGTTCTTACTGTTGTTGGCCAATAATTGCCAAGTTGGAGGATCTTTCGGTGATATGGCCAAACTTTTCGCAACTTGTACCATTGCGCAGGAGCCTTCGATAATAGCTTTTCCAGCACTCGTAATAGGTTCTTGTGCTGCTCTAGCGGCAATCGATATTTTAGCTGGTTGACTAGCGAATTCCGGTGAACTCGCGAACGTGCAAAGATTGTCGATAGCTTCCAAAAGTGGTTTAACAGCTTCCGCACATTTTTCACGATTTATCTCGGAATAATTACGATCGAGAGCTTTTATTTCGTTAACCAATGAAGCAGTGGCGTTAGCTACATCTTTTGCGGATTGTACGAAGTGACGTTTGGCAACTGGATTGCTGGTTTTACTGGAAGCTTGACGACAAGCATTGCACAGTGCACTGGTATGTTTTGCTATCATCGTAGTAGCTGATACGACTTGTTGTTGACTACTCGTTGGATTACCGAGACTCTGACAACCGGTATGAATGGCTTGAGCAGCCCTGAGAAATTGTGCTTGATCAACTAAACCAGGTTTACCAGCGACCGATGTTGGATCGCTAACTCCAACTAGATAAGCCGCTTGAGCAGCAGCTTCGATCAATCCACAAATCGATGATGAGACTCCTCTAACAGCTACGGAAAACTGTTCGTGTTCCGATTTCTTAGCATGATTTGCGATACCTGTCATACCGTCCCCAAGACTCTTACTCTTTTCCATGACGATTTCCAAACATTCGAAATAAGACGCATCGGAAATAGGCTCACTAGGATTATCCAAAAGTGATGCCATCGATTGAATATTTCTGATAGCGCTATCGCATTCATTTTGTCCTGGTGCTGCTGAAGTGCACACATCAACTAAATAATTAATAGAATCAGTTACCGCTCGAGCAGCAGCAGAAAGTTGGTTCTTTGCATTTGGTGCACTAGGATCGGCGGCTACTGATTTAGCTGTTGTCAGAAGTTTGCTTGATGTCATGCTAACGTTTTTCAATGAAACCACCATTTGGCTTCTAGTTTCTACAGTGGTTTGACTTGCCATTTCCATACCAACACCTAATAGATCTCCAAAGGCATTAGAAAATTGTTTGGAAGAACTTGCCAATTGTACCGGTGAACGAACCGAAGAGACGACGTCCGAAGAGGCATCGTTCAAGTTGGCAGCTGCATTGTTAAGATCACTTTGCAATTGTCTGTAAAAAAAAAAAAGAAAACAAAAAGATGACAAAAATAATTACATTAATATTCCCGTTGCAAATTCAGTGTAGATAAAACTTTTAAATGTAGTTGTACCATTAGTGAGATATTCAAAGGTAGATAATAAGTAAAATGAGGACAATAAGTGTTATCAGTAAACGTAAGACCATTTAAAAAAAAAACATTCCGATAAAAACTTACCCATAATTCTTATCAGTGTGCGGGAACTCATTCATATTGAGAACTTGACTCATGTCATCTATCGTACGAATTGCATCGTCTACGTCTCTCTGACCGGGTAGACAAGAAACGCATTTGTTCAAAGAGTGTGACACCTCTTTGGCAACAGCAGCTAAATTGGCTTTATTTTCTGGATTATCTGGATTTTTCAATGCTCGTCTGGCTTCTTGGACGAGATGCAGTGATCGGAAAATGACATCGTCCGCAGTCATTAATACTTTCTTTTGTGTTTCTGGTTGATTGGACGTTGCAGCAACACCACGAACGGCATACGTAAGATCTTTTAATGCCGAGGCTGTTTCTCTAGCAGCACTTCCAGTATAATTTTCGTTTCCTTGTTTTGCAGCTGATAAAAGTTGAGCCATAGCATAGCCGACATTCTTGGAAGTCGAACCAAGTCGCAATGCCGTGGATTCCGTAGTTTCTTCCGGTAATGGTCTCAAGGAAGCAGCTTCTACGGCTTGATAAAATTCTTTTAATTCATCCTTCAAACTATTTATTAATTCTTCAGCAGCATCTAATTCTAATCCACCGCAAGCTTCCCTGGCTCGTGTAACAGCTGATCTCAAGTCAGCCAAGGAGGAACCAAATTGTTGAGATGTATGATTCAATTGCATAGCCGATGCTTGATCGTTGACAGTAGGTAAGACAGCTCTGGCAGCTTTAATTACGGCACTGCCCGGTTGTAAAAATTGTTCCGCGGCATTAATGAGATTTAATTGTGCGGTAGGATTATCAGGTTGAGCTTGAGTACCTTTTACTCCAGCAACTAAATGTGGTATATGTTGTGCCATAGATCTACACTCGACGTTCAATTCTTCTTGACTCGCGTGATTCGTATTGTGATGTACAGCACCGGAAGCAGCAGCGATGCATTGTGTTGCAGTTGATGCCGCTTGTTTAGCGCAACCTTCCAAACGTACGATTAATTTTCTACGCAATGCAGGAGTTGCCGCTACCGTAGTAGCCGTTCTCAATTCTTCGGCAGCTTGTCTAAGTTGATCTTGCATTTTAGCATCGTGTGGACTGCTTGTACATTGTCTAGCAGCTTCAACCATTTTTGCAGTAGCGTCGGCTAAAATTTTGGCTGCTGCTAAAAGACGTCGCTGTTGTTCTGGATCGGATTGTCTTTCAGCTTCACCTTTGATACTTTGAATCAATTGTGCTGTAGCTTGGCCAACAACTCTAGCCTGTCTGACCATTTCACCGGCATCACCAGTGCTAGCAAATAATTTATCAGTTGCTACGAGAATCGTTTCAACAGCACCTTCTTGAACGGTTTCCTTGGCACGTTCTCCTCTAGTTGCCGTTTTAATATGATTCAAAAGATCGTTCAACGTTCTACTGACTTCGCTTGCCGCTGTACTCAATTCTTTCAACAAGTTTTCATCGTTGCAGGTTTCGTTGCAGACTTCGACCAAACCTTCGACAGCTTTCGTTACTTCTCTAACAGCATTCATCAATTGCGTTTGACAAGCGGGCGAGTGTAAAGTTGGTGCAACTACTTTCGCACAAGCTACCAATTGTGAGGTAGCCAATGCACATTGAGTAGCAGCCGATATGACTTTGTTTTGAGTAGCTGAATCCTCGCAAGTAGCCGCGATGTTTTTAGCTTTTAATACCAATGCTGCAGTAGTGTTAGCTACAGCTTTAGCCAATGCCAACAACATATCTTGTAATTCGCGATTTGAATCGTTTTCCTCGCCGATGGTCGTCAATACTTGATGAGAAGCCTCCCCAACTCGAGATGCAGCGTTCAACAAGTTCTGTCTTGGCTGAAAATTAAAGTCAAGAAAAATTTGTCAAAAATCATTTGTCAAGACACGTTGCTACAGATGACACAATGACGTAAAACAATATTAATGTTTGAAATAAATTTCTCGATAAACTAAATATGATTAATCGCGAATTTGATTGCTTACGTATTGTCCATAAAGAGTAGAAGTTATGTAGAAAGGCTGCAGGTAACAGAATAATATTTCATTTTTGTATCGAAAGGACAAATACTGACATTATCATCATCATTAAATCAAATGGCACAGTATTTACATTGATTTTCTATTATTGCTATACTTATTGATATTCAAATATCATTCTAAAGAAAAAAACAACTAAACTTACCTCTTTAGTTTCCGGTTCTGTTGCCTTGAGTAGATCAGAGAACGCGGAACATAATTTTCTCGCAGCATCGAGTAATCTTTCTCCGGACGATTCGTCATCCATCAATGCAGCTATCATTCTTACACCTTTCGTCATTTCAGGTAGATTCGTTGCTATAGTTGTTATAGCTGCACCAACTGCAGTGTGATCAACGTCATCAGCTGGGCCCGAGGTCAACGTAACAACTTGTGCCGTAGCAGCATTCATTGCTGCTATCTGTGATCCTACGTTTTGTTTGTGCGTATCTATGGTTTGTTCGATCCATTTTAGGGATGCTGGATCTGTACCGAGTTCCGGTAATTGTGCTTTAGAAGATAATTCCGTTTCTGCGATATTGATCACCTCGTGACCAGCGGTTATTGTTGAAAGTAAGGCACGTTGTGGTTCCGACAGGACGGATGTAACTTTTGTTTGCTGTACCTGTGTTTTTTTATTTAATTTTTTTGTTTTATTATAAAAATATTTATTATATATCTCGCAAGAATTTTTTTCTTTTCATATTCCGTTTATACATTTTATAATAACAAGCGTTCGTATATTACGCGATACAAAGTTACCCCGTTAGAATTTTTTTTGTGTATGTGTGAATCAAACAACAAATTGCAACAAAGTGCGTAATAAGAATAATCGGATGCATGCACGATAAATAAATAAATAAATAAATCGTAACGTGAATAGAAAGAACAAAAATTCTATCGTGATTTTCATTGAATACCAAGCGAAGTAAGAAATAAATTGTTAAATGGTGATAATATATATATATATATTCTGAGATGAAAGTAACTTAATAGAAAAATTTGCGCAAAACTAAAAATGAGAGGTGGAGGGGGAGCATCGTCGTGTACCTACTCTGTGTCCGCAATAGAAGGCGTCTAGCATGAAAATAAATTTAATTTTCAATTAGTTTCTTTGACATTTCAAATGTTTCTATATTTTTGTTTTGTTTATTAATTTTGTTTTCGAATGAAATCTTTTTATTACTGATTATCATAATCAATTGGTACTTCCTGTATAATCCATGGGTACGTATGATGCTTCACCTAAGTTATGATGTCATTTTAAAAACACAGAGTAGCTGCTCTGCTAACGCGCGAACCATCAACAACGATTATAATCAAAATTAGAACCGATGGTTTATGATTGGATTTAAAAAAAAAAAAAAAAAACAAATCAAATCAACCATTGAATTATAGGCTAAGCTCTTTTTTTCTTTTTTTTTTTTCAAAAAAAAAAAAAAAGCTTTTTCGAATTTCTTTCTAACAATCTTACCATTGGTGGTGCATGTGCGATGTTGACTTGTCCGCTGACGGTTGTATATTGAGCTCCACCCATGTGACCAGTCCCATATGGTCGAGCCCCTATAAATTTTGTTCATGCAGTCTAATCTATGATCATTTTTGTTTGTCCCATATGTACAATGAACAATTTGTCAGGATTCTTTTGTTGGTTGTTGTGTTTTTTTATTTTTTTATTTTTTTATTTTTACACTACCGTAATATTATACAACTCACATATCCTTGAGTTAATAAAAAAAAATAAAAAATAAAAAGAAGGAAAAAAGAAATAAAATAAAAGTAAATTTGTTGAAAACTACTGAGATAAATTACTTATGAAGCCATTTACAAAAGCTAGCTTTTTTCTGGCCTAAAAATTATAGCCAACAACTATATATACAATAAAAGCTTGTATATGCTATATGTACAAAATTATATAATAAATAAAATATGTATATATATATATAGGAATTAAATTAAGAATTCGAACGTGCATGAATTCTTCGTTTTTGATTGAAATATTTTTGTATAATAAAATAGAAGAAAATAAATAAATTAAAATAATTAAACGTAATAGCTGGGAAATACATGTAATCATGTTATTTAATATGACGCTAATTTATCTAACTATGGGACATCGATTTGTATTGTTTAAAATTTTTAATAATATAAAATATTTGTTTATTTAACTTACCATCTCCACCGGCTCTTATAACTGCAGGAATTGCTACCGAAACAGCTTCAACGTTTCCTTTTCCAACGTTGCTAGTCTCGTGTTGCATTATTGTTGCTCTAAATAAATAAATAAATAAATAATAATATTAATCAACAAATAATATCTGACTTTTGTTCTGTCAAGTTTCCTACTTTTTCATGGCATTAGAAGTAAGCCACTTGTCATGTTCGTATTTTTGTTTTCTCAAAAATTGTTCCATTTTATTACACACAGAGATAACTCAAGTGTTACACTCATGAAAGATTATTCTGAAGTACGATCTCAACTATCTCTCTAATCAATTATGACATATCAAACTTACTAATTTTATTGTTTAATATCAATTATGATAGTTCTTCGTAAGAAAAGTTAATTAACACGTTTCAAACTTACTTCAGTGGTGATACGCTGTCTTCAACCATAGTTGATCCTTCATCTCCTTCGATACCAAAATGGTCTTTGCCCTTTTGTTTCTTCAATATAATATCGATGTAACCAGCGATAAGTTGTAATATTTGTTCAGCTTCTGTAGTTTGTACGCTGTAATATTGATCAGAATAATCCCCAAAATCAAGGGTGAACGTGTTAGGTGAAGCACCCCAACGTCGGACGGTAGTCAATGGCCATGTTTTTAAAATTTCTTTCGTTTTTTCGTCCAATCGTAATACTGAATCTTTCGTAACACCGAGCAAACGTGGTACGAGTTTATTTTTACCCTTCATCTTTTCTTTTACCAAGAAAAACGTAACACCATAAGTACTCAATGATCTGGCAGTTTTCGTATATAAAACTTTGGCATCAAGTTCTGACAAACCAACGTGCTTTTTGTGCTCGGTAAATACCTTCTTTTCAATACCTTTAACCTTGACGTATGATGTCGGTAAAAATTCTTTTAAACTACAACAAAATAATTAATAACATTTGTAATAATAATTTTATAGAATGGATTGAATTATTTTAAAGAAAAATGTTACAAAAAAAACTTACTCCAAGAAACCTGGTTTGTGTTTATCTTCCTTGTGATCACCGAATTGTATTTGGCATTGTATTCCTGCGAATATGCATGCCTTTTCTTGCGTAACAGGATGAGTACCGTCTAAAATTGCATCTCTAGCTTGTACGTATAAAAGTGACAATTGCAATGGATCGCGACTGTCGATGTTTTGATCGGAGAAGAAAAATTTTCTTCTCAATAATACAGTTTCCGATTCGTCAATACCTTGTTCGCGAAGTGTTTTACTTGGATCAATCCAATTAACTATAAAACATTAACAACAATAACAACAGGGAATGAAATAAAGAACAAATTTTCTTTCATTTAATTAAAATAAATTTAAAACAAATATGTGACACATTGTAGTTTTGTAGATTTGATTATTTGTTTTTTGATATTTGAATTTACCTTCATCGTCAGTTTTAAGTTTCTTCCTCAATTGATCCATCTTGGCATCTCTCTCACCTTTGTCCTCCTTTCTCCTTTTCAACGTCAGTGTACCAAAGTTACCGGGTTTTTGATTTTCCGTTTCTTCGTCTACCAATTCGCGTACAAGTGAATACTCGTCGTGGTTCGTAATACCAATTTTTGTGCAAATAACAACCATTAAATTAGCGACTGGTTGACTGTCATCAACTAATAATGTTTTCAACGTTCCATCCAACATTCGTACTCTGAGGGTCCGTAATTTACGACGATATTCCAAAAGATCACCGTTTCTTAAGATATAATAATCGAGATTTCTTCCTGGTTCTAACCATACACCTTTTTTTACATCTTCATCGGCAAAGAAAAGACCATAATCTTTGGCTAAACACAAATGAAATTATTATCGTTTTAATTTTTGTTTTGTTTTATTATTATTAAAGGATTATTAATTATCTTATTAGGGTAAATCAAAAGTTCGTGCGTTTGAACCTGTTGAAATTTTATTTCAAAACTGCAGATACAATGAATTGTATTTTTGTAAAATTTAATAAACAAAAATACAACTGCACAAACTTTTGCTACCACTTTAATGTTCAGACTAATTAATTAAATAATAAATTTAAACTTACGTTGTCCCATGTTACTGGCTTCTGCTAATTTTTCTCTTATTATACGGCACGCATCGTAAACCGAAGTACTTGGATCGAATTGCATCATCTTAGTTGCATTTTTCTCCGGAATGGAGATGCGTAAAGATAAAGTGGCCATTGCGAATGCTCGCAACAAGGACGATTTTTCTCTATTCAAAATGAAATTTATTCTAGTTATTTTATCATTCAAGTAAACGCGCGTTATAATCAATGATCTGATTTAAACGATTGAATTTAATAACCATTAATAAATAAGTAAGAGAGAACGATAACATTGAAGAAGAAGATTATAAATTCAACAGTTACATTCAATTCATTTATTTTATGCATTCTAAATCTTAAGTTTACATATTTCCTATTTAAACAAACTCAACAACTAAATAAAAAATAAATTGTTAATTAATTGTTATTATTAATATCATTAAATAAGTAAACCAAGTAACAACATCAGCCACTAAATCATGCAATTGTTAATATTAACCCTTTGAGTGGTGAATACTTTTACCTAAAATGTTTTGTAGAAACGAAATAATTTATTATCAACCAAATTCTCTAACAATAAATTATATTTAATAATTAACATTTGTATTTCTGAATATAATATAATTTAATGAATATAAATGTAACATTATTTTACATTAATATTAAACAATAAGTATATGCGTCGAACAATAACGCTAGTAATTTTTATCAAACGCATATATTTGTCCATAGCACTCAAAAGGTTAATTATTTAAATAATTAAAACAACTAAAAACATATCTAAAAAAGTAAAGTTACATTATAATATGATTATTATGTAAATGTTCAACATGTTGCACAGTGTCAATTTTGTGTTCTTGTTAAATTGGTGACACTAGTCAACCGATCACAGTCAAAATATTCAAAGTTTAATGATCTTTACGTCACGTAAACCACGCAACATGTTTTACAATTAAAAGTAGTAGAATGAGAGACACAAAGAGAGAGAGAGAGAGAGAGGGAGTAAATAAAGGCACGCATATGAAATAGACGTGTGACGTAGTGTGGTGGGTAATAAACACTTTCACGCTACGTTTGGTTTTGCATGTGAACGAACTAACAGAACTGGGAATAACAGGAAAGGGAGCGGACGTGCATCATATTTTAGGTGTTATTTAAACGAGATAGCAAGTTAAAATTGTCTGTGTGTGTGTGTGTTCTAAAAATGCCGCAAGCGATATTTAGAAAAAGAAACAAAAAACACACACACACACACAAAATGAAAATAAACAAAATAACTCACTTCTTTTTTCCTTCTTCCTTTTTGCAACTTTGTTGTTGTTTCTTTGACACGTAATTAGTTGGCTACTTTTTTTCGTTATTCGTTTATTGTACAGAAAATGTTGTCGATTCTTCGATTATGATACCACAATTGGACCACTATCAATGGAATCTATTAAATTATAAAAAAAAAAAAATATTTAAAATATATATTTGTGTTTGATAATTTTGATTATGAAAATAATTGAATGGAAAATCTGAAGAAGAAAAATATACATCGTATGACAAAATATTTTCTGAATAATGAAATTATTTAGTTTAATAAATTAACTTTTGAAATTTTTAATTTGTAAATTAAATTACATTAAATTCATTAATAAAATCATTACAAATGTTATTTAATTTGTTAATTAAATTACATTTACCACTCAAATATAATGGTAAATGAAACTTTTGTTTGAAGATACTTTTTTTAACGAGATTTCAACGTCAAAGTAAGTTTTGTTTTTTTAAATAGAATGTCTAGTTTATTTCTCCTGAATTTTGATGCAGCATGAAATTTTGCATAAAATAAATATAAAAATTATCATACTACGTAAGATGTAAAATGAATAATTGAAAATTTTTCAGACAATTTCTTATTTTCTTCGTTCGAGAAATGTGTTTTATTTTCGTATAAAAGCATTGTACTCTTAAATAGCAGATAATAAAGTGAATGATCTTGAAGAAAAGAGAATAAACGAGGAAAACCAAGGACGTTTGAAAGTATATAATATATACATAGTATATAAACGAAGCTATCGACAATATACGGGCGCCGATAATGGCGTCGCGACGACTTGGCGCCATTTTCCGACGCTTCATTGAAGACGACCTAAATAAATAAAAAAAAAAAAGAAACTCTTTTCAAACTTTCATCCAAAATTATTAAAATCACCATATTAAAAAAAAAAATAAACCTTAAAAGACAAATACGATGGATTGTAATTACGCGCTGTTAAAAAGCAAAAAACGAATGAGACGACATTTTTTCGCGTAATTTTAATTTGAGGTGGGGAACAAAAAATAAAAAAAAATAAAAGTCTCCGTGTTTACGCAACCACCATGTTTGTTTTTTCGTGAAACGCAGAGAGAGTTTTTTTTTTTTCAAGTCGTATATACCTAAATATATAAACATGCGGACTGAAAGCAGAAGCTTGTTCATAGTTAATTTTCGTGAGAGAGAAAGATAAAATGCAGGCTCGTCTACAGGCTGATTCAAATAACCATAACAAGGCATATTTATTTTTTTGAGTTACCATTAAAAAAAAAAAAAAAAAAAAAAAAAAAAGAATAGAAGATAAATGATCCTGGGTGGAGTATATGGTCACATTTTATTCGCTAGTATGAAATTGCATGTGAATTCTCAATCATATTTTTTTGTTTCCTCTAGCATAACGCAATATTGCATGAATGCAAGAAATGATTGCAACTAACAGAAAAAAAAAAACAGAAGAAAAATAATTAAACATTAGGGTGAACCAAAAGTTCATGAGAGTTTATTGTGTTGTTTAGGATACTGCAATATTTGTCAGATTTAGTATGGAAGTGAAATATTAATTTTCTCTAACTTAATATTATATAATATATAATTAATTATAATATTATAATATTATATTTATAATATTATTATAAATATTAATTTTCTAACTGAAATAGAAAAAAATAAAGAAAAAATAATTAAACATTAGGGTGAACCAAAAGTTCGTGAGAGTTTATTGTGTTGTTTAAGATACTGCAATATTTGTCAGATTTAGTATGGAAGTGAAATATTAATTTTCTAACTGAAACAGAAAAAAAAATAATGAACATAATATACTAAATATACTAATAAATAGACTAAACCCAAAGTTCGTTGGTTTATTCTGTTGTTTGAGATATTGCAATTTTTGTCAGATTTAGCATGCAAGTGAAATATTAATTTGAAAAAAAGTATAGACTCTTGATTCAACTTATTATATACTTCGTTTTACAGTAGCTTTAACAGCCTGTATTTTCAACGTAAATACGTATATCTGCCTTGCGGACACTCGATATTTACCAGAGAGGAGAACAGAACAGTATACTCTTTAAAAGCGTATATGGTTTTAACCTCTTAAGTGGAGGCGACGAGCATGCTCGTGGAACAGCAGCAGCAGCATGCATGCATGCATGCATGCATACTTTCGTTGAATGAGTATGATGATGGATGTATCCTCATCACGCATATACTACCGATTGCTATTCTGCCTGTGTAAATCATGAAAAATGGTGTCTTTTTCAACACAGAGAAATAGATAGTTAATTATGACAAAATTCCTTCTAACTTTTCTTTTATTTTCTATAATGAAAGAAAAGAAATAACGTTTAGAATAATACCATTTGTTTTTTTTTTTTAAGTTAAGTTTAAATTTTTAAGTTAGTTCTCTTGTTAAGTATTTGTTTATTGAAATAAAACTTTATTAGCGTATTTAAATTTCATTGAATTTTATGTTTTTTTTTTTTTTTTTACTGTTTTATCTTTCTAACTTTTCATAACTAATTGAAAGGTACGAATAAATGTTCAAGTGTCATAAAATTATAAACGATACTCTCTCGTTTAATTGCACTAAAATATTAAGTAACTTTTTTATGATATAATTCATTCATTTTGATTCATTCATTATCGGATTTTACTACTGTAATTATCAATGGCAAAATTACGATTTCTTTCAATGAAATTGTCATAGTAATATTTTTATTCAACTTTTTTTGCTCATTCGTTTAATAAAAAGAATTCGTTTAAAAGAAGAGATTCAATATAACAGTTAATAAATGTCCTACTTGTTTCAATCTTTCTTCATTAATAAAACCGATAAAGTATTTCAAGTCTAGAGTATTTTCTTTATCAAATACTAGGGGCAAAGATCGAATGTATACAGATGATCGTAATAAATAAAGAATGGTATAAATAACTGACTATACTGAACTGATTTAACTAACTGATTCTAAATAAGGGGTTGAGAATAAATATTTGTAACCAATAAACGACATTAGGATTTTCAATATTTTAAATTTAAACTAACAGATATTACATAACAATAATTTTCATTGAATATTCCCTAGTAGCACAAAATATTGAATACATGTGTGTATTTAATATTAAAAAGAGATTTAATGTTTTTTTTTTTAATATTAATTTACTTATTTTACTATTAATTTAATTATTAATTTTAAATTTTAATATTAAATACACAGGTATTCAATATTTTGTGCTACTAGGGTTATGTGTTAATTAAATTAATATAATAAAATATTATAGAATACTACAAATTTCAAAATGACTTATTAACTTATTAATTGAATGATTTGTTAATCAAATTAATATAATAAAATATTAAAGAATACAACAAATTTCAAAATTACTTATTGACATATTAGAATAACGAAACACACACGAAAATGTGTTCAGACAATTGGTATAATAAATATGCAAATTAACAACGATGTTTAAAAAAAAAAATGGATCTCTAAAGACAACTCATTGTCGGCGTTAGTTTCTATCCTGTCCTCGGAATGTAAACGAAACGTGTCTTGAGAATAAATATCTTTTCTAAAGATGAGATATCAAATCGGCATAATTATGCATCATCGTTGGCAATGAGTTCTGAAACTAACAAGATGACCACAGCTAAACTCTTCTTTGAATCTTACGTTATAATTTTCGTGGAAATCTTACGTATACATTCAAAAGTATATATATGTAAATGTAAATGTATACTCGTGCATCTGTAAAGATCTAATTACGTGTTCCTACTTATATGTGTATGTGTATTACGTATATTTAATAGAATGTAGAACTATTGCATTCACGTGCATGAATTCTCTTATTACCATTTTCTGTTTCAGACATTTTTATGTATGATATATGTGTGTTATATACTTATGTGTTATACGTAAATACATATGTTGCATGTATGTGTTAGAAAGACTACACTGAAGCTTCTATTTATAAGACTTACACCGGAACTTGACTTTCCGTCTGCACGAAACTATACGAATTGACGCAATACTGTTTTGTCACCTTCTTTTATCTCTTCGTCATTTCAGGAAGTTTGGAAAACGTGGTTGAAAGAAGAAGACTTCAGAATGGTTGATATATAGATATATATGTGTGTTTGTGTGTGAAAGTATTTAAACGAAGGAGAGACTAATGTGGGTATGTAAATAGAAAATTGTTGTTGTTTTTATCATTGTGTATGATTTAATATTTTGAATTCTTTATCTGTGTTTATCTTTTAATATATATAGATATATTATATATATTATTATATAATATCTATATTAATATAATATTAATAATTAATATATAATATAATATTATATAATAATAATAATATTATTATAATAATAATATATATAATATTAATATAATATTAATTAAGTATAATTTTCTACTAAATAAAATGATTTCAATAAATAGAACAATGTAAGATAAATTGAAATAATTATTATTATTTATAATATTATAAGAAATTTCTTTGTAAAAGCATTCTGTCTTATCGTTTAGATACATTTCTTATTATTTGATTTTTCTTGTACTCTTTTCTAGAAATATATCTTTATCATAAGTATAATAATATTTGTTTATCATATCAAATAATAGTTGATTTGGATCGTCTGTAAGTAGTACACACTTTGAACTACTTAAATCATGTTTAATAATTCTAAAAAATAGAAGAAACAAAAGTTCTCAATAAGAAAAATGTGTAATAATTCTGAAAAAAAAAATTAAAATACATACTCAGAATGAAGAACTGTTAATTGAAGTCTTATCTTCCTATATTTGCTATATCCAATATACATTCACTCATAAAATATAAAAACTTATATCAACAAAAAGATAACTAACACAGAAGCACAATAAATCACACACAATTTTTCACAATCAATCCTTCTCACACAAGCATTCACTGTCATTCATTATAAAATCACGAAAAAAATGATAGGGTTGAAAAAAATTAAATGTTTTTTTAAGTAAATATTTGATGATGTGATCCATGAAAATAAGTAATAAGACTCACGATTCAGAGAGATTAAGAAGAATAAAAAGAATAATAATAATAATAAAAATCAAATTAAGATGAATAAAAAGAAAAAGAGCTGTCAATTTACCACGGTACTGTTGTGAATCATGTCTATTTCGGGAAACACCCGTTGGGTGTCCCTCTGCTCTCTCATACAGTTATGTATGTTCCATAATTTTGAGGTTAACTCGTTCCAAATAAACGAGATTAATAATTAAAATTTACAAGAATAATTTTACTAGAAAATTACAATTGTACAAATCAAAATAAAATATAATTTTGTCATTGCAATAAATGAAAAATATTTGTTTTTCGGTAATTCGAAAGCACCACGAAGAATAAATTCTCGAAAAAGGTAGAAGTAGTAGTAGTAGTAGTAGTAGTACGCCCATTCGTTGAAGTTTCTCTATCCAGTTGAAAACGAACCGAATCGAACGAATAATTCGAATAAATTCGATTTCAAATTCGCGAGAGATCGAACGAACTAATTGAAGTTAACTGTTACTCACTGTTTAAAACTAGATCCACAAAACACGAAATGGTCCTCTATATTTTTTTCTATCTTTTTTTTCCTTATTTTCTTTGCAGATATTTAACTCGCCAACTCTGAACCACGACAGACAAGTCCGACGACAACACTTGCGACTCCGCCGTTCCGGTTTCGATCGTTCCTGGCCTTCTGGCATCAGGAACGGCACTAGCATTGTGTTTTTGGTGGTATCTTTGGCACCCTACTTACTTTCATAGTAGCATTTGATTTATTTTTTTTTTAAATTTCTATCTTAACGATTTTGGTAAGCTTACAATGGACGTTTGAAATATTCTGTAAAGTAATTTGCAATGAAAAATGTTTAAGTTTAGATTATTTTTTAATTTACTAAGGTAATGCATCGAAATTACTGTCAATGCGTCATTCTTCTGACTCATTCATTATTCAAAGAAAAATTGTATGTATATTACGATATTGTTTTGCATTGGTAAACGAACGTGAGTTCGTGCTTAAACCTTTATTATATTCTTTTTTATTTTTATAAGTATTTTCTTACTCATAGTTTTAGTCAAATTGATCGTTGATTTGTAAAAAGAAAAAGAAAAAGATCAATGGGTATTATAAAATCATCATACATCACTGTGAATATACAAATAGCTAATTCAAATAAACACTGTGCGTATGGAACTACGGGAAAAAGGGAATTGGACGTGTCGTAAACTATTCGCACAACGTTAAACTTATAATCAATTTGTATAAATACAAATCTTAGAAACAATGAAGAACAATAAAGAATCGTTGTCTTAGAAATAGATGAAAGAAAGTAAAAAAAGACTACGGTTTGGTTAGTTAAACGTTAAAGTATCGTGAAATCGATAAAAAGATGTTTTCCGTGAGTTAGAACGAACGAAGGAAGAAAAACCATTCTGATGGTCTTTTTTTAAAAAGAATGGCGCGAGATCGAGACCGCGCCAAATTTGGTCATGGCGGCTTTCATATAAAGAGAGAGAGAGATAGGTTGGTTCCGTAGCACGCAATGATGCAATGTAAAGTTATACAGTAACCAGTTTTCTACCTCGTCCTTTCCTAATATTTCTATCTTTTCTTGTCTATCTTTTTTTCTTCTTTATTTGTCTTTTCCTTTTATTGTTTTTCGATAACGAAAGTTCTTAGAATTTTGTTTCATTTCATATTACTCTCGTAGTAGTACTACTACGACTACGTAGTACAACAAAGTATACATATCAAATAAAACGATTATAGTTACTATCGTGCTTGGTGTATTCGATCTTATAAAACTCAATCAAGATGCAAAAGACGCGATAATGGCACGTTTGCGTTTTCCGGTGATTATTCGTCCACCTCGAGGATGTACGCGGTCGCATTATGGACTTCCTGTGGGTGAGTTATGACAAGGAAGTCTGTTAAATAATTTTCTTTATCTAAATAATTCATCTAACTTGGTTTTGTTTTTTTTTTTTTTCCTTAAATGATACTACAGAAAGTAAAAGAAAACTTTTTCCTTTATTTTTATTTCTCATTACTCTCACGTATCATCGTCCCACGATGAAATTCGAACATACGTGAAACACATTTTACTACGTAACGGTACGTCGACCTTGAATGAAGATCTCAAACAGTATCACACATGTGATACAACGATTGGAAAAGAATGTTTGCGTAAATTGACAAGTTCGAGTATGGTTGTCCGTGATTATTCTATCATTTGCACATTCCATGCATATATCACGGTCGATACGTAGGTGATAAAACAAGGTTAAAAATTCGAACGTTTTAAACATTCAACTTGTATCAGTTTCCGACTGATTTCAATATATTATGTCTACAAGTATTGCTATTTTATTTTATGATTTTATTTTTTTGATGTGTAAATTTCTTTACAATCAGGGTCATTTAAAAACGGATGAAACGATGAAACAAAAAATTCTCTATAATTATTTATTACATTAACCCTTCGCACTCGAGCGGAAGTCAAATGCCAAATTAGTGTCCGGCAGATTTAAAGTGGCAACTTGAATGGCGCTGATATGACGCTCGGTTTTTTTTACTCTATCTGCTTATTTACGATGTGTAATAAGATATTTCTTTTAAGATATACTTCAAGATAATACTTAAAGGATCGAAAAGAGAGTGAAAGGTTTGCTCAAACAAGTTGCTGGTTAGCGCAAGTGAAAAAGGCTTCGAGTGCAAAGGTTTAATAATGAGATTGTCAATGTAGAATTTATAAAAATATATCATTTACTAGGGTTGCTCCGCCACACGTTGCTGTAGCTCACAATCAGTCCGAAACAATCCTATCTTTCAAGTTGGATGAAATTTCACACAGTGTGCAAAATTTCTATTAAAATCGGTTCAGTAATTTAGGAGTCCATTGCGAACAAACAACGTGACACGTAATTTATATATATTAATAAGATGATATCAAGAGAGCTTTTAGGATATTTCAATACTTACGTATAAAATATTATTGGTTTGAGTAGAAAGTTTCTTAGTATTTGTTTGATAGATGATTTTTCAAAGTTTTGCATAACTCTGATGATATTGAAAATTATCAAACGAAACTTTATACTCGTACCCACTGTATAAGAATATAAAAAAGAAAAAAAAATGAAGAAGAAAAGTAGGCAGTATCATGTATAAGTTGATAATCATTTTTAATTGTTTGCAATAGAAAAACAATGTACAGACGCAGAATTATTCGTATCTAACGTGTTGACGAAAATTCCTAGGTAAAATCTTAATCGGATAGTGTGAAAAATCAACTAAAATATGTCAAATAATACACTTTTAAAGGAAGTGTCTTATCTTGTTTTCTCTCTTTTTTACCTATTCGCTTATCGTTTAAGTTTCGTTTATCTAATTACAATGATTGAGTTATTTAATTATAATTTATGTATCTGTATAGACACACAGGTGTGTATGTAAGTAAATGGAGATTCTTAAATGCTACACAATGTTTTCATTTATTTTTTCATTATTTTTTCTTCTTTTCTTGTTTTTTTTTCTTTTCTTTTCTTTTCTTCCTTTACTTTGGTTTTAAATTAAGGACTAGTGTTTTGAGCTTCGCTCTGTCCTTATGTATTTATTTATATATATATTTATATTTATATATATATGAGTGTGTGTATGTATTTTTAAGTATAAGGGATTTTTATTTAACGCAAATTGCAATTCTAATAAAAGTCGCTCGAATTTTTTCTTTTCTCTTTACTTTTCCATTATCGGAAAAAATAAATTTATATCGTGGAATAAAAAAAAAAAAAAAAAATGGAAAAAACGTTTAATCATATTTATGGATTTGACGTTGAAATATTTTCTATAAAAAATACAAAATACAATAGCAATTGTATATTTATATTGGAATGTGTGATACTCGTTTGTATAATCGCGACAAATTAATATCATATTCAGGATAATATATAACTTCGTCATATAATAATAATAATAATAATAATAATAATAATAATATTATAAAATAAGTATTATGATATAATAATAATCGATATAAATTGTAAATTGAGCAATATTACGTAATAATGTTCTTACATATTATTAATATACAATATAAGAAGATCTAATAATATTTTATGGTGCGATGAAGGCACAAGGCGTGTGTTTATTAAATCTTGTGCGAGTTGCAGTGAAATAACGGCACACAAAATGGGTGGATTAATGTGGGGGCTGGGAGAGGACAGGGAGGGTTATAGGATCAATGTAGATGTAAAATAACACGAAATATCTAAAAAAAAAAAAAAAAAAACGAAAAGGTAGAATTTATGCATTATTTTGATGCAACGTTACACAAGTATCAATAAGTTCAACTGGTTTTAAGATTAAATCCGATAATGAAAACAAAAATTGATGTGGGTGGAGGGTTGGAGGATGGGGTGTGTGTTGTAAGTGTTGTCAGGGTTTAATGGGGTAGTTGTTTTTTTTTTTTTTTTTTTTTGAAAAAAGAAGAAAATTAATAACAATACATATAGGACAAGCGGAGCTCATAGAATAATGTGTGTATACCATTTAGAATTGGAAATGTAATTTAGAATTAGAATGTAAAAATACTATGTATTATGTACAATTAATTAATTATACCAATCGTGGTGAATATATTTAAATTATTTTACACATCGTCTCTCTTTTTATTTTTATTTTTTTTTTCATCGTCATCTTCTTCTTCTTCTTCTATATCTTCTTTATCTTCTTCATCTTCATTATCTTCGTCGTAGTTTATTTTCTTCTTTATCTTCTTCTTCTTCTTCTTCTTATTCTTCTTAATTCGTGTTATTATTTTTCTATACTTCATTTGATTGTTTTTCTTCGATCGAAGATGAACAGTACAGTATTTGAATGAATTTCTCGTATCATATTTGTTTGTTTGTTAATATTTCATTTTCAAATGTGCCACATTGAAATGGCACATTTAAAAAAAATGCTATAATGATTGTGGTTTTTCTTATTAATTAAATATATTTTACACATTGTCCCTTAATTATCATAAATCTTTCAATCGAGTCGTATTAATTATTTTAATTAATCGGTTTTCATTTATCCCCATTCTTCTTATTCTTCTTCTTTTTCTTCTTCTTAATATTGCACATCGAAGTGCCAATTTATACTTTTATTTTTTGTTGACAGTATATTTTGTTTAACGATAGACCGACACCATAAATGGTGCTGCCCGAATGAAGGGGAGGCTCCTTTTTATTTTTTATTTTATTTTTTTTTTTTATTACATCTGGTATATTGAACATCAAAAACATCAATTAGTTGGCACATGAACGGAAGCAAACATATATGATGCCTGTGTGTACGGCTGAGTGTATATGTGTATGTATGTGTGTGTGTGTGTGTTGTCACAACATGTTCGTTTAAAAATAGTACAAAAAAATTTTTGCATTTTCCTCATTTTCTTTTTTTCCCTCACAATCGTGTAGAATTATTTTTTCTTTTTTTTTTTTTAGTGTCAAGAATATTCGTTTGCTCGTACGATAAAATATTTCGTTTTTCTTATTTTTTTTTTTTTAGTTAAAGTTTATCATCATTTGAAATTACTATTATATATATATATATATAATTGTTTTCAAATGTTACAACATATGTGTGTGTGTGTATATGTAAATACACGTATATAACATTTACGATGTGTGTACGAGCTTAATTTTTTTATTTCTCTTCGTTTCTTATAATTTTAAAACGTACAAATGTTCATATTGTTTTACAATATATTTAATCAAGATACTGTGTTGTGTTAATTAATAATAAAAAATTAAAAAAAAAAAAAAAAACTAGAAAAAAAGGAAGAAACACGGGCCACATTTTATGTGTTAGTGTGTCGTTTATTTGATTTTTTTTATTTTTTTATTTTTTTTTTTTACGAATAAGCATACGATGCCGTAAAGAATTTTCGGTTTATTATTATTATTGGCAATGTTCATTTGGAACGGATAGAGTTTGTCTTCGTACGATTGAATTATATCGATCTCGAATTTTATCAACAATATCATTCGCGAGTTTTTATTATCCTTTTTCTTTTTATTCGTTCATTTTGTTGTTGTTGTTGTTGTTGATGAATATTCACGATATTTGTATATCTTCTTTTTCATATGATTTTCATTATTTCATTCTTTATGATTTATTTAACGACGTGTACGATTTTATTTGTTTATTTAGAAACAAATAAAACAAAAATTCCGAAAATATTTTCTCCAAGGGTCCTGTTTCCAAAACCGTCACAATAAAAATAGGAAAAAATAATAATAATACAAAAAAAAAAAAAAGAATAATAAAAATTCGTACGAACAATTTTATCTATTATACAAAAGCTATTGATTTTTTTTCTTGTGTTTTTTTTTTCTTTTCTATCGTAAAACTCGAGCGAACGTTCTTATCGAAGAAAAAAAGGAAATGAAGATAAAAAAAAGAAAAGAAAAAAAAATAACAACCAAATACCAAAGATAAATATACTCGTGTTCACGTAAAATAATAAACAAAAAACAAAAAAATAGAAAAGAAAAAAAATACATTGATCGTTTGCAAAAAGGAGAAAGAGATTATCAGAATTTTCTCTTCGTTAGAAGAGAAACTACTCTCTTGTGTGTATGTGTGTTTATCTAGGTATACCTGTATAATATACGAATTTATATTTTTCTTCATTATTCCACAATGACACACACAGTGTTAGAAATCGGCTTTTAGTTAATGTTTGTTTGTTTGTTTGTTTTTTTCTTTTTTTTTTTTTTCTCAGGTAATCACGTTCGCGCGAATCTCCCGATAGATTGTCCCACCCACCCCTTCTCACGTCTCTTCTATTTTTTTTTTTATTCTCCCTTACTTTGATATTATAATTCGTTAAGTGTTTATTTATTTTTCGTTTTTCATTTTATTTCATTTCATTTTATTTTATTTTATTTTATTTTGTTAATATCTATCTAAGCGCAAATATATACAATATATACACATACGTTTAAAACACACGATCAATTTTAATAATCATTTTTTTTCTCCCAAGTTTACTCCTTTCAATGATTGTATAATTAGGATTGACTATTTCTTAGATTAATCAACAAAATTTCTTTCGTATAATTATATGTAAAATATCAAATATCCCGTATATATATATATATACATACATATTATACATATACATATATATATACGTGTTAGATGGTGGTATGTCCATCTCCAAGGTACCATTTTGGACGAATATCGGTCCGTCTAACATGCCCTTGCACTTTAATGAGCAAATACTTTGGAGATTACATAGTCTAATCATTTTTCAGGTAATATTTTTAAGTATGTTTAGATGATTATTCCATTTCTTTTTTTTTTTTTTTAATCTTTTATCCTTATCTTCATCTCTCTCTTTCGTTCTTATCATTCTTTATCTTAGTTTCGTTTTTTAATTACAAATATAAAACATGTATATGTAAATAGAACCTTTTAATAATATGCGCAAACATGTTCTCTCTCTCTCTCTTTCTCTCTCGTTCTTTCTTTCTTTCTCACTTTCTTACATTCTCTTTCTCTCTTTGTTTTTTTTATTTATTTATTTATTTATTTTTTTATTTTAATTGAGCAATACATATGAGAATTTGTTTAAATATCATCAGTCTAAGCTGTCACTTTGACAGCTAATTCATTCGCAACAGTATTTCTTCAACAACACACAATTGTTTTTTTTTTTTTTTTTTTTTTATCTCAAAGCTTGTAGAATTGAAACGTTAACAAATTAATAACCGCGATGGTGTGATGTACGTGTAAATATAACAATGAGAGCAATATACTGCTAATTTACGAAAACATTATATTTTTGTTAAACTTTCAAACGATTTTCAAAAAAAAAAGAAAAAAAAAAGAAATCCATGAAACGCACAAGAAGAAGAATTCGAAGTGCAAAGTTCGTGTAAAGTTTTGATTTAATTATAATTGTAGGTAATAATGATTTTTTATTATAATTAATTAATAATTTATATTATAATAATATTAATAAATTTATATTATAATAATATATTTATAATATAATTATAATAATAAATAATAATAATAATAATTTGATTAATTATTATAATTATAATAAATACCTCACGAGTATTTCATAAAAATACAAATTAAAGATAATATTTATATAAAATTTTGTGTTATAACAAATAAAATGACGTCGATCAATTTTTAAACGAGATACTTTTTAAATAACACGTTTCATTAATTATTCATTTATTTCACGTTTCTAATATAAGTATTTAAAAGTAAAATCATGTATTTCTATGTAAACTAACGTTTCCAATTTATTTATTAAAAAAAAAAAAACTAAAAAAGAAAAAAAAGTTGCATAAAATACGTTCTTTTTTTTTTTTACAATATCGATTCGTTCATTGTGCGTTGCATGAATTTTTAATATTCTTACAAATAGGCCAAAAATGTATATCGAATTATTTATTTTTATTTTTATTAACCCCACCCCACCCCACCCTCATTATTTTTTCCTTATCACTCCTGTCCCTTTTTTTTTTTTTTTATTTTCTTTTTCTGTTTTCTTAATATTTCTTATTGCGTTAATTTTCTTTTTCTTCGTCATCGTTTTTTTCTTTTTTTATCTTTTCTCAAAAATATATATATATATATACATGTATATATATTATCGATTACTACTTGTTAGGCTTCCGACGAACGGGAAAATCGCGTTGTCTTTTGTATTCCTTTTTTTTTTTTTACTCAATTTTTCCTTTCATTTCTAATTTTTTTTTCCACCTCCTTTTCATATACCAATAATTCCGAAATAAATTCTTTTTATTTCTTTTTTTTTTAATTTTATTTGACATTTTCTTCCTATTTCTTTATTTATTTCCCCATTATAATTTTTTTATTTTATTTTATTTTTTTTTTCATTATATACGCGTAACCCTAGCATATTATGACCTATATGTATGTATGCATGTATATATCATATACCTTTTTCGTTAAATCCTAGGTATAATGAGACCCTCATATGATCCATATTGAAAAATTTTAATTCTTTCTTTTTTTTTTCTTTTTATCTTTTTAATTTTTTTTCTTTTTCAAATATTAATAATCTGTTCGCTGTGTATGCACACGTGTGCGAGTGGTATCATTTTTTCTGATGCGTAATGAAACATTATTAGAGAGAACAATAATCTTCTTGTCGTTATTTACACATAGATCATAACAAATGTTGTTTAATCGAAATAAATGCACAAATAATATATGTAACATAATATGCATGTGTCTGTGTTAATGCATACATATACATATATATATATATATATATATATATATAAACATATGATTTAAACGTACAAGTCGCGCTCACAAATGTTAACAGGATATATAATATCATATATCGCAAATAAAAACGATCCAATTTTTACTATCATATTTTTATCTCAATATTTAATATTTCAAATCAACACCTCGCATGATTCATAAATCATATTCATACTTAAATATTTTTTTTTTTTTGGTTCATTCCTTTTCTTTACTCTTAACCGTTTAAGTGCGACAATCGCTTGTTCTATGCCAAAAATGCGAAGAAGCGTTCATGAATTTTGTGCAACAAAACACACTCATGTAATAAATGAAAATAACAAAGATTTTATTTAGTAAAAATTACTTTTTTTTTTTAATAATAATAATTAGAGTTTAATTATAACCATTTTTATTATTTTCCAAAAAAAGAAACAAAAATAACTACGCATTTCATTCCGCAATTTTAGCATATGCATACAAAAATTCTCCTGCACTCAAACAGTTAATATTATCTTTAACTTTTTCTTTTCTAACTAAATTTACATTCTCTCTCTCTCTCTCTCTCTCTCTTTCTCTCTCTTTCTCTCTCTTTCTCATTCTTTCAATTTTATCAACTAAAAACGTTATTTAACCCTTAGAGTGTTATGAACGCATATACGTGTTGTGTTAATATTAATGTAAAATAATGTTATATGTTTATATTAATTAATTCAATTATATTTATACAAAGTTAAATTATTACAATTTAATTTATTATTATTAAAATCTAGTTAACACGTTTCGTGTCAAGCCCTTTTTACCTGACTTCTCATTAAAGTCATTTAATTTGGCTTTAACAAAATCAACCATTAAATGTAATTATTACTTATTGTTAATATAACAATTAAACAAACTTATGTGCTTTAATGTATCAATAATTTAATAGAAATATTTTTTTACACAATATAAATTTGTTATAAACATATATATTCAATGCATAAAATGATAATTGTACCACTGGTGATACACGTGACCTGAAGAACAAGTTTAACGTGTACCAGTGGTGGTACATGTGGCATGGAACGTGTTAATAATAAATTAATTCATTCATACAAAACATTTTAGTTAAAAGTATTCACCACTCAAAGGGTTAAAACGCTATTGTCTTTTTCAAAGATATCACTACGTCATTCAAAGACGTTGATCACTTGAAACGTCATCATCATCATCATCATAATCATAATCATAATAATAATCATATTTTATCATTGTCTTTTGACCTTTTCATTGTCTTTGACATATTTTCAAACAAAACCAAAAACAAATAAATTACGTTTATGATGAGAGAGAGAGCTACGACATGTACAAAATATTTGTCATGAATTTGTCCTGGGTTGAGGAGGGAGGGTTGTGTTGGGTGTAAATGTATCGAGGAAAAGCAAAGGGAAAAAAGAGGATGGGTATGCGATGGATAGCTCGAATGGGGTAAATGGGTGGAAGTGGAGAAGATAGGAGAAGGGGTGTGTGGGGGTTGGTAAATTCAGCCTTTTATCTGTTACAGGCAGTCAGAGGAACGGCGATTATGATTCGAAAGCTCGCGTAAACCTCTTACAGTCGCTAAATTTATGGAACGTTACGTGTCCCATAAAATCCTCCGCCTTCGTTCCCATATATTCCCTATGGCAATGCCATTTCTCTAGGCTTTTAAAACGTCGACGCGTTTTCAATCTTCAAACGTTCTCTCTCTCTCTCTCTCTCTCTCGTTTTCTCGTTTTCTCGACAACTTTATACTACCACCATAATATAAAACATAAAATATCAAAAGAAGAAGAAGAAGAAAAAAAAATGGAAACAATCGATTTTACGATTTATTTTTTCTTTTTTTTTTTTTTACAATTGTATTCGTATATTGTAAAATAAATCATTTTTAATTTTCCTTTTTTTTTTTGGAGAGGAAGGGGTTGGTTAAGCTCATGAAGAGATTTTCTTGACCAACATTTTTCTTTTTCAAGAAAAAAAAAAAATAAAATTACTGAATCGTAAAATCGTTTTTGTTCTTTTTTTTTTTTTTTAATTCTTCATGCAACATTTGTTGTCGAAGGCGAAGTAATTTACAAGACACTAAATTAGAAAATATAATAATTCGTGAAATAATATATACACATATATAATATATATTATAATAAGTATTATTAAGTATATATATATATATATGTAAATTTGTATTATATTGACTTTAAAATCGGCAGTGAAAACCGTTTCGTGGATTTCTTTTTTTCTTTTTTCTTTTTATTCTTCTTCTTCGTTACTATTTTTTTTTTCCTAACGACTGTACGCGATTTAATAATTCATTTATTCAACGTTATTGCATAACGTTTATCAATTCTTGAGAGAGACAATCGAATTATTTGTGCAGTGTTATATTTAAAATTAATAATAATAATAATAATAATATTAATGATAATAATAATTAATTAATAATATTTAAAAAATATATATAAAAAGAGAGAGACGTTTCGTAATATTTAATATACAAATACGCTTATTACAATTCACTAGCTAGTTCGTGTTTGGGGAAATAAATAATTATAAACGTAATTATTATTAATAATTAATTAATAAATTGTCTTTGTGAAAGTTCGTAGAGTATTAATTAATCTAATAAGATCGTAGTATTTCTTAAGTAATAACATTATATTTTTTTTCGAACTTTCAATGAAATCGTCGTTGCTCATTTTCTTTTAATTTATCATCTATGTATATAACACGTACAAGCGTATTATCGTCGAATAAGCACACGTTGCTTTAAAGAAAAAAAAAAAAAAAAAAAACGCATTTATAAATCTGATATAACATACGCACATTTGTTATTTTCAAATGAAACATTATTATTATTATTTTTATTATCAATCCATTACGATTTATCATTGATTTATTTATTTATTTATTTATTTATTCTTTTAATTAATGTAAAATATTAAATCGATTCAATTAGCGAATAATTTGTATTTAATATTTGTTCAAATTTTTCTCACCAAACTATAGATACTTATCGAGATAAGTTTGTTATTTATTATTATCATAAAAAATACGATAGATCGTAAAGGTTCGCATTTTCGTTTTAATGTGTCACTCATAAAACCAAATAAAAAGTAACATTAAGAAAGGGTTTTGGGAGGTGAATTGGGGTTGGTTGAGGGAAGGAAGGGGGTAGGAGGAGAAGGGACCTAAGATGACGAGTCTCAAGATACCCATACGTGCGAAAAAAAAAATACAGAAACAAAATCCCTAGGCCGACCTCTGTCAAAACCGAAGAGACAAAAAAAAATGATTTGATATTGATTTGTTGTTTTTCGTTTTATTGTTAATACAATATCGAATCGATTAAAAATGTTTCTCTTGCATATTGTGGAGCAATCGTATGTATAGCAAAATTCTTGAACGTTGTAATAAAACATAAATTTGATCAATGTCGATGATCGTTTAACATTGAAACAAACGATCGTCGAGATCGAATATGAAATTAATTATTTTCTATTACTATACTCGGAGAAGATAAAGGATTTATATTATGATGTTTACACACACACACATTCATAAACGTATGCATGCATTCAACACACACGAACAAACATACATATTAACATCCACCCACTCTCAAACTCATAAACACACACCCACCCACACATAGAACGATAAACCGCGTGTTCAGTTTTCTCGGTCATCGATCGATAACTCGCCTAAGTTCGATGATGAAATCGACGATTATAAAGCACGAACGATTTTCATGATATGCAAATGCAACTATTCTAATCGTCCACGCAAAAAATGTGTCTTTTTTTTTGTTTTTACGAACGTCTCTTCGTTTTGCAAACAATGTTTCAACGAAGACAAAATCGTGGTTTTATTTTCTCGATCGTCGTCAAAATGTTAAACACGCCCATAAACGTCTTCTTATTATTTACACGTAAGCCACAGATTTAACCACCGATAATTGTCCTCCACCCCCAACACTCCTCATCATGAGGTAGAGAAGGATGAGGAGGAGGAGGTAGAAGAGTATACGTAGAACAAATGATTTTTCTTTTGTTTGTTTGTTTGTTAGTCAAGTTTCTTGTCACATTATCAATAATATATGTCCCGTCACGCAATAGCATCACTACGCACACAATCCACGAGAATGAAAGTAAAAAAGGAACACGCGAATCAGAAGCAAAATGTCATCATCATCATCATCATCATCATCATCGTCATTATCATCATTGTTGGTTGCTTCGTTTGTTGTTGCTGTCAGTGAATCATCATCATCATTATCATCATCATCATCATCGGCATCATGATTATCATTATCATCCTCACAGAATATGAAATAAGTTTTAGGATGTTTTGATCTCTTCGCGATTGCGTTTGCGTTAGCGTTAGCGTTATTGATAGGCCTAAAGTCTAGTGCTTCTTTCAGTGACGGGCAAATTGGTTTCGTCCCTAGGTACGGCACGATATTTACCGCGTACCGAGCTGGGGCCGAAAATTGGTGAGCCTCAGACAAGATGGCCGTCAATGTCGGAATAGGCCGGTGTCGGTGTGAACGTCGATAACGGGTGACCATGATTGTGGGCACCGTTGTTGTTCGCACGTGCAAAAGTAGCCGGTGGTGGTGGTACGGTGGGTGGTATCAGTGATTTTGTACCCGCCGTCATCACGGTAACATCCGGGGGTGGTACAGGTCGCGGTAGAGTTCTCGAACGAGTCAACGTACCCGTTCCACCAGCGTTCATGCTCGCATGGGGCACCCCCGTGTGTTGTCCTGTGATTGGCATGGATGGGTAATACGTGCCCGAGCCCGGATCTCCCATTGTTGGTGCCGGGCTCGAATTCGGCTCATATCCCATATAACGGCCGTTGTCCATTTCCACACTGTAGAAGCTTACGTCGTTGGGCGGTGCAGGACTTGGATTCCCGATGTAACTCGACTTCGAAACTGTAATTTAAATCATATTTTACACGATCTGATAAATATATATGTTGCAGGGAGATCATCAAAATGAACATTTCATCAAATCCCTTTAAAGTATCATCGATTCATGGAAGATGTTAAAATAACAATTCTACTGAGTGATTTATCTAAAGAAAGTCAATTCTAGTTACTTCAAGATAATACAACTAGTCAACTAGTTCTAAATACTTAAAGAAAGTAAATCTTTCATTAGAACAATTAAAGAATTCTATCAAATCACTTACTTTCTAAAAAATCACTCTACAAAGTTGTTATTTTAACATATTCCGTGAATTGATTAGATCAAACTTTATAGATTCGATGAAATCTCAATTTTCATCATATCCCTGCGACATATATACTTTACACCATATTGAAACTTTTCCGTTCAGGGAGATTGCATGATCGATGATCGCAAAGCTTATGATCTGAGAGGGGTGAGGGCAAGGGTTATCATAATCAATTTATGATATGTGATCGTTGATGTATGTTGGAAGCAAACTAGTGCAACCCAAAGATCACGTTAACTTTCTTTTTTAGGGGTATAATATTCATGGGGTATGATTTAAGCTCTGCCAAGCGATCTCTTTGACCTAATAATAATAATAATAATAATAATAATAATAATAATAATAATAATAATAATATTACTGACGCCTCTGCCAAGGTGCGTGCCAATGTGCGTTCCTCGTTCTGCTTGTATATCGTACGCATTAATATTATAATAATTAATAATAATAATAGCATGTACGAAACGCATGCGGAAGAACAAAAACCTCGCAAGCATAAGTCAACTCGCGTGCCTCCTCTCTCTTCATTTCAACTATTTATTACTATATCTTTTTATTTAATTTTTTTTTTTTTTTTTTTACTGTATGTATGCTTCCTATTATATATATATATGTATATATATAAGTAACAATATGAATACTAATTAAAGCAAGCTGCTTGAAATAATTTCATGCGAACGTATGAGATGATGATACGCGTATGCTTTTGATAATGAATGTGATATATAAATATATCATATTAATGTAAAATTGAAATAATGATTCTTGCTAAAATAATTATCAATCGAAGATGATAAAAAAAAAAAAAAAAAAAATCCACATACGGGATGATATGAGGAAGGTTCTTGTTTGTTACCTGATCAGATTCACCGACTTTTCAATTTATTTTGATATATAAAATTGATATCTTGATCAATTAAAATACTTATTGTTTTCAAACGATTAACCCCCCCCACGTGTGGATAAATCTGATCAGAGATTAACGAGAAGACACCAAGAGCGATTAACTTGAGAGGTTTTAGCACCTATGCAGAGTGTCGAGACGAGTAGCAGTTGTAGGTGACGCACCCGAGAGAGTCCCACTTGCTGTAGTTCTTTGAGGTGGAGAATCCATACTCATTATTGGTACGTGGTTACCTCGACGACCGAGAGTTCCTTGATGATGTACCTGCATCTCTAAACTACCCTTCCCATAATCCTGCATAGTTTGATCGATTAAATATGTACTAGCTGCAGTTTTTCTTCCCTCGTCCTGATTTAGAATAACAGATCAATAAAAAAAAAAGAAACATGAAATAAATCAGACGATTAGTTATAATCAAAAGTATTTAAAAAACAATTAAACTTAAAGTATAGTGAATTGATAAAAAAGATTGTCTTAGAAGAAAACAATATGAGTTTAATTTAATAGCCAGTTGTTTGACCTAAATAACAAGTAGTTTTTCTTTTTCTTGTTTTTTTTTTTTGGATTGGTACGTTGATTCGTAAATTTTATTCGTATTTGGGTCACGTACGATTCATTTTAAATTATCGTAGCTTATCATTTGAAATTTTAGAGATAATATCTTGATTCGATTCATTTCAATCACGATTGATCGTAAAAATACAAGTAGGTCTATCATAAATATAAAGATTTAACGATTATGTCACAGACTTTGACAGGATCAAAGGTGGAAGATGAAAACAAATGCGAATGAAACTTTGCAATCTGTGCAATCTTATCCATCAAATCACTATACTATACTTAGGATTAATGTACACCTATAATTCTACTTCTACAAAATTGTTAACCAAATCCGAATTTGGTCTACTGATTAATTTTCTTAATTAAGTAGTGTATCAGTATGATTTATTCTTTGTATGCGTGTGTATGCGTGTGTGTGTGTGTGTGTGTGTGTGTGTCTTTCTCATCTCTTATGTGTAAAAAGGTTGAAACTAAAAATAACTTTTCACGCGATTTTTTTTCTCATTCCTGACTTTGGTTATCATTCTGATACACCACGATATTTGTGTGTGATTTTTTGTTTAGTTTTCTCTTTGTTTCAGCGTATCTACCTTCGACAGAGTGTAGACGACAAAATAAAAAAAAGAAAAAAGGAAGAAAGAAAGAAAAGGTGTGTTCTCACTTTTCTAACCAACCCCCACCCCCAAAAAAAAGCATACAAAGTCTTATCGTTCAAAAATGAGAGGGTTCTGTTATTTTGCTATCGCGTCGAAACAAGAGAGGATCGGATTGATAATATACGCATTATGTTTTAAAAGAAAGTAACAAAAGAATGAAAAGGAATGACGATGATAGAACGAACAAAAATAAAATAGAAAAGAAAAGAAAAATCATGGAATAGAAAATGGGAAAGAGGAAAGAAGAATTTAACCAAAAAAAAGAAAAATAGAAAACCAAAAACAAAGAAAAAAACAAATAGCTAGAAAGCTAGAGAAAAATATTGGATATGGAATCTGATATGCGGTATTTTCTTGTATAGAAAAAAAAAAAAAAAAAATAAAGCGAACGCAAAAATCAGAGAGGACAATGATAACACTGCAATTTCTCTCGTCGCGTGACGAATACGACGACGATGAGAGGATGTACGTATTATCTAGGGTTTTTGTTGTTGTTGTTGTTGTTGTTGTTTTGATTGTTTATTTTTCTTTTCTCTTCTAGATTTTCAAGAGTATTGTTTCTACGATGCATTATGATGTGCGCGTTTGCAAATGAGGCTTCTTGTTTTTTTTTGTTTTTTCTTTTATTTATGTCTCTTTCAGTGTGACATTTCAAAATTTACGGTTTTGCGAATGACATTTTTAAAGTATCTATCAATCCATTCATCGTTATAGTGAATTTCTATTATCACAGATTCGATTAATCAATATATTTAATGCATAACCCTTGATGAACATTATATTGTATAAAAAAGAAAAAGAAAAGTGAAGAGAATATTAGAAATATACCGAAGTAAATTTGATTGAAGCAATATCATCGATCAATCATCCAATAGCAAATGTGCATGCACGTCTGAGATAAAAAAAAAAAAAAGAAAAAAAAGGAATATAAAACAGATTACTACTTTGAAGTTACATTAGTTTAGTACGTTCGTGTTAAAAAGAAAACGAAAATACTTTACTACTACCAACATTAAGCATCGCGAGAAAAGTTTTTTTCCCTTCCTCCTCCCTCCCTCCCTACCCCCACAATACTGTAAACGAGAATTTAGTTTGCGAGTACTACTAGAAAAAAAAAAAAGAAAAGAAAAAAAAAAGTACAAATGGGGAACAGGGGGGTTTGGTAAAGGGGGTTGGAAAGGAAAATGCTTGGATAAGAAAATAGTAAAACAGTTTATACTAAAAACGAAACGAAACGAAACTAAACGCAACTAAACGAATGCAGATATTTCAAAGGAAACGCATAAAATAAGCTAAAGGGAAATTAAAAAAAGAAAGGGTGAGGGTGAGGGTGAGGGTTGGGTGGGGGGGTTGGTAAGGAAAAGAAAAAGTGTTAACAGAACTCAAACCTACCCTCCGTTATTACTTGTTACTAAGAACATATTGACTGATGGCACTGACCACGTAATCATTAGCGTCGAAGTTAACGTCGCTCTTCTCATCGGACACGGAACTTAATTCGCCGGTCATGGTGTCCCCGTTGACGGTAGATGGTGCATACATATCAGCTGTCTGGGACTTGTTTAATCCTGTCAAAAGAGTTTAACACCCGTTTAGTTCAAGTATAACAAGATAGTTGGTTGATTGGTTGGTTGGTTGGTTGGTTACTTTGGTTAGATTATACAATGGGTTTTTGTTTGTTTGTATTCATATCACAATTTTCAGACAGTATTTCTCAAATAACTTTTGATACAGTATATTGTTGAACAAATGGAATCTTGCAATTGATCATGGAACTGATCATTTATTTAATGTAATTTTAAAAGAAAAATTAAAAGAAAGAGAGAAATAAGTCCAATTAATATTCAATTATAATCTTATAATATAATTATATTATATATATTAAATATATAAATAATTATATTTTTCATTTTGTTTGAAGTCTTCGCAAATAGTATAAATATTCTGTTGTTGATATTGTTTGTCTTGTTCTTCGTTTAATTTCGTCTAAGTCCATATCAACTTACGAGCTTTATTTCGTTTTCGTACAATGTACCACAACATGATGAAGACATTAACGATAAAAAAGATGACGGAAGTAGCTGCGAACGTATAGATATAATTCATTGGAAAATCCCCTCTTTCCAAGAGGACGTCTGGCAGGTTTTCCACGTTATTGGGTCCTATGAGATAATCAGAAAAAAAAAAAGAATTTTCTTTAATCATGATATTTACCAGAACGCTGTGCCTTCTTTTTCGACTTTAATGTAGCAAGGACAATGGGCGTGGCAATGAGGAGACAAGCGGATGCAGAAACAGTGATGATTATCACGATGATGTACGAGGAATTAATCTCACTTGATGTCAACTCGGTGGGTGGCGCCTCGCCTGTAACCCAAGCCAATGCCCCGTCACCCCTTTTGTTATTCATGCAATATGATTATGTGTACATGTGTGTGTGTATGCCTATTTTGTTAGTTTTCTCTCTCTCTTTCATATTTCCAAATTTCATTTCGTTTTCTTACTGTTATCCTAGTCCTTCCCCCCGACCCCTTAAGGCACTTTGTATTTCTTGTTTTTGTTGTTAATTTAATTAACAAAGCTATTATTTTATATTAGCAGCAAGAGTTAATAATTGTTTGTTAATATTTTGTTCTTCTTCTTCTTCTTATGACTATCCTTCTAATTATTATGAGTTTTTGTTGTTGTTATTGTTGTTGTTGTTAATTTATTTTAATAATCCAATTTATTTTGTATTAATTTGTAGTGTTAATTTTGTCGGAAGATAGGAAAATTAAACGCATTACCGATTATTGTAATTATTGATAAATTTGATAATGCATATTGATATCACGTTATTCAGTATGAATGATTGATCGTTCCCACCCCTAATATGCATTAAATGTATGCATAGAGACACATACGAACATATATGTAATCTTTCATGAAATATTTTCAATGATCTATGAATCGTAAATGTGAACATGTACGAATGAATATATATATATATATTATTGTAGCACGTAATATCTACGTTTAATGACAAGCGTATTTCACAAATGAAGCCTCTATATCTAATCTAATTGACGCATACTGGCCCGTTATGGTTTGACACGTAAAGCAGTTATAGCTAACGATGCGTTAATAAAGATGCGTTAATCATATCTATCAAATACATAACCAATTATATATATATATATATATATATATATATATATATATATATATATATATATATATATATTATGTATATAATGATATTAATATTATATATATCAAACTTATATATATTGATTAAAATATATATTTTTATTATTTGTTATATAATTATATTAAAATATATAATATAAATATATTTGTGTGTAATATATTTAATAGTATATATATAAATTATATATAAATTATATTTTTAATAATATAAATTATTACATTTTATTAATTAATTATCAAAATATATAAGTTTTATGATATAATATTAATAAATTATATATTAGATCGTCACGCAAAATTATCTTACTTTTTTTCTCAGTCAAATTTACAATTATAATATTAAATTATTTTATATTTGTTTTATGTATCTGTACTGTCCAAAAATTATTCTTAATATTATTCTATCAAAAAAAGAAACTTTTTTTAGGACGATCCAATATATTCTATGTATACATATATATATAATTTTGTATTGATTGAAAATTATGATGACAAATAAATCGATTAAATAAAAAAATAAGCAGGAATGTGTAAATAATTCATCGAAATAAGAAGCATTTTGTCGATGATCATTATACTTACGTAGTGTTTGAACTTTAACGATGTCTGGCAAGAAACCACTGTCACCCTTTTCATTAATTGCTTTAATACTAAACACATAATATGTTCCAAGTTGAAGACCGGTTATTGTAGCTTTATATTCGCCAGGTGAAACGTCTAAATATCTATAACGATTTTCATAATCCAATGCTTGTCTCCATCTAATTTGATGAGACGTTGGTAAACCACCATCGAATCCTCTTTTCCAGACTAATGTTACAGAATCGTGAGTCATGTTGCAAGCTTCTAAATCGAGAGGTTTGTCTGGTGGTGATGTTACATCCAAATGGATGACGTCGAGTGAATGACCCATCTTATTTTCAGCACGACACTCGTATTTACCATAATCGGTAGCTTTTACGTTGATTATCGTCAATGTTGACTCTGATATTAATTCGGATAACTACAAAAAAAAAAAAAAAAATAAAAATAATTATTAAGAAAATTATATATAATATAATGTTATATTTATTATAAAACACACATGAAACATTAAAAATATCATTTTAAATTATTTTTGTTGGATTTTTCATTCAAGTCATTGACGTATATTAAATAAAAATATTTATGTTTAACCATAGGTGGTAAACGTAGCACGAAACGAAATGTGTTAATTATTTATACAAAATTATTATTTATTATATTTGTTATCACTTACGTCGCTATGGGTGATGCTATATTTGTTTTCAGTCGCGTTAGGTAATAAAGATCTTCCATTAAAAATCCATGTAAAACGTGGCAAAGGTGATCCTCGTGCTTTACAATAAAGTGGCGCACTTATTCCTTTATTTGCAGCTGCTTTTCTAGTTAACGGTGTATTCATCATTTCTGGTGCAACTGTTAAATAAATAAAAAAGAAAAAACAAATAGATATTTAGATGAAAGTAGATAGTTTATTTATTTGTTGTTATTGTTGTTATTGTAACAAAATTAATAATGATTTGATTAACTTACAATTAGTGATGAATAAAATTGGTTTGGAAGTTGCATTGCCAATTCCATTGTTAACTTTGCATCGATATTCACCAACATCTTCCTTTTCTGGATGTTCGATATGAAGATAAGAAGTTTTGTTAGCGAATGACGTCGAATATCTTCCTGGTAATTCAGCATTGGAACCAACTTTTTGCCAAGTCACGAATTCATCTCCGATAGGGCTACCGTCAACCTCGCAAAATAATTTAGCTTCAATTCCAGGTTGATATATCGTACCAGAAATTGACGTTTGTATAATCCTGGCCGGATCTAATGTAAAACACACACATAAACAGAACATAAATAATAAATAGATAAATTAAGTTTTAGAACAAATGGTTGAATAAAAGATATTCGTAAGGATGTCGATATAAAAAGATATGGGAATTCATATAAAAAAAAAAAAAAAAAAATGAGAAGATTTACTCACATTGTACAGTCAAATTGAGTGGATAAAAGGTAGTCCCTTCTTCGTTGATAGCTTCGCACGTGTAAGTTCCAGCATCGTAACGTTCCAATTTGGTGATATTCAGGGTTGGTCCACGAGCAGTTATTCTTTTGCCAATACTACTCAAAGGCAAGCCGTCCCTTGTCCATGTGTAAGTTACCGTATTAGGATTTCCAGTTGCTGAGACGGATATTACGAAGGGTTCACCTTCCATACCCATTAGTTCGTAAGGTTCCAACGTTGAGAATATTGGCTTGTCTACAACATCAATTTACCCCTCCCATACTAATGTGTAACCGTATCATCTCGTGGGGAAAATCGATTGGGGATTTCTATAGTCGATTTTTCGAGGTAGAATGAAGTTTTATTTTAAAAGAAAAATAAAATTGACAACACTTTTACACACGGTCCGTTTGATTTTATTAGTTTTCGAAAGTTTACTGCAACGTGTGGTTGGGGCACCTAGTTTTGTGCTAAATTTGACACTGAATTTTTTTATATGTGTATATATATGTACTTACATAGAACATGAAGTGTTATAGCATCGTGTATCGATCTTTCCATTTGAGCGTTTCTTGCTTGACAGGTGTACACCTCGAGGTTCATGTCTTCCGTTAAATCCAAAGCCAATTCGACGTAGGAAAGAAAACCACCGTGTAAACCTGCTTTAGTACCATTTTTCGTCGAGGGTACCGATATACCACCTTTCCACCATGACATCTCTGCTGCTGGATTGCTGCTACTTGATTCGCAAATAATACGACCTTCCTGACCTGCATGAAAATCCTGTGGTTCTCGCGTGATCTTCACTTTCTCGGGTGGAACTACGATAAATGGACGATAAATAAATAAATAAATAAATAAATAAATAAATAAATAAATAGTTATTGCAAATTGAAAGTAAAAGAAGATATTTGTTTCTGATAATATGGTTTAGAGAAGAATTTTCTCATATTAGGGTGAAACAAAAGTTCGTGAGTTGATTGCATTACAAACTGCACGATGGATTTTGAAAATTGAAAACACACAAACTTTTGTTTCACTTAAATGTATGTAATACGTACAATTGACTCTTAATATAAGAGTTTTCATCAATGGTATTTCCGTGGCAGAATTTGTTGCTTCGCATCTAACGTGTGCATTGTTATCCGATGCATTAACGAGAATCAATAGTTCACTGGAAACTGCTTGATCTCTCGTTCTAGAAGTACCAGGAATCTGAAGAAATAAATTAGAAGATAAACAAAAAAACAAAAAAAAAGAATTAATAAAAAGTATAATATATAAAAAAAAAAAAAGAAAAATAATCATCTTTTAAAATAAAAAGAACAGATCGAATCTTTTGCTCTATAGCATATTATACCTTTTTATCGTTTTTATACCACGTCAGAGTTGCCAGTGGATTACCAGCTGTGGCTGTGCACTGAAGTCTTAATACCGTTCCAGCATCTATAGTTGTACCCTCTTCATAACCAGTGACGAAGAGGTTCGAGGGTGGATCTAGAACAAAGTGTGCGAATGTATATGTCTATGTGTGTGTGTGTGTGTATGTTACCGGCTTTAATCTTCATTCTCTTTGCGTTTGGATCAAAAAGCGTTGCCGTAATACGTAGTGCAACAGCAACAGCAGCACCAGCTACGTGTGCACCACCATTCCTATACTAGTTCCCTGTATTGTCTCGGCAAAATGACGTAGCACCTCGTGAAAATTTTCAAAGCTATGTGTATATGTATTCAGGAATATTATATTCTATATTAAAAAGCTCATTATTCATTTCACAACTAACGAAGCTATCAAAAGCTGTATTCTTTTCATAGAGACGATGATCATGATGATGATAACTATACTGTCTATCTATTTGAACTTCTTCTTATATTTATTTCAGATTAAATGTAGATACGACTAAAAGATAATCCTTTGGGGAACAGTGTCCCACCTTTCTGATGCACTCGAAATATTGCAATAGTTGCATACGTATTGGCTTATAAATCATCTTATTTACTTAAAACAATTGGTAATATCTTCAAATGTAATTATAATTGTTACTCATTTTATTTTTTATATTTTTACATTAATACCTTTATTAATAAAAATATATCAATTTTGTTTTATTTAAAATTCAAACGTAGGACTATTTTATTATTTCAAATCCTGTATCACAAAGAGTTAAAGTTTTAATAGCAACTGTTCGAGAACACTTTGAACAAGCCAATGGTATATTTCGTAAAATATTGACGGTGTTTCTCCTCATCACCCTTTCCTAACATTTGGCAATAGTGTGTTACGGTCAGACGAAGAGAGAAAGGTCGGACATGCGTGGCTCTTGCCAACTAACCAACCAGAGACCAGAGAGAGAGAGAGAGAGAGAGAGAGAGAGAGAGAGTTACCACCCAACAACACGGCGTTGTCTCGGAACGAGAATAATTTGCTCAAACAGCAGAATTCTGAATTAGGAAGTACGATCGCCAATTTCTCTATCTCTCGCTCTCTCTCTCACTCTATATATATATATATATGTCTATCCTAACATTCTAACCAAGAAGATTGATTTACCAAAACCGAAGGTAGGAATTTGCATCAGAAACTACGCGAAGGACGATAATGCACTCTGTTGCATCGTGAGGGTTGTATCGTGTATCCGTTGAAGAGGACAGAATCGTTAGGATGATTTACTTAATATAGTTGAAACTATGTAAAGGAACGAATAAAGGATGATTGTGTATACCCTAAGGGTGAATTTTCTTTGTCATTTCAACGTTCTCGAATAGTATTAATGGATTAACGATCGGATCAAGTAAAAATAACTCGAAGAGGGTGAGTGGGGATTCTAATGGGTTGACGAATTGATCGTTTGCGAGTTCATCCAACGAAAATTTCATTATAGTTAGGTATATATATATAGTATATTATTACTCACAGATGACGTTGATAGTATGTGTGCCAACCACATTCTCAGCAAGTTTAGCATTCGACGCGTGGCAGATAACAACGATGCTTCTACTCTTGTGATTTATACTGAAAGTCACATTCGAAGTTGTGATCCAACCACCCTGAGACGCTGGTTCCGTTTTCGACGTGCTATTCTCAAAGTTCCGACCGTCAACCGACCACTTTATATCCGCTGGTGGGTTAGAGTTCTCTGTTGTACAAGTAATCACAACTTGTTCACCTGCCTTTGCTTCGGTAGGTCCGGTGATTATCACACCGGCTGGTACGACTAAAAAAAATATTATTTTTTCTTTTATATTCATCTTCTTCTAGTGTTACTTTTTTTAAATTTTATTTTATTCGATTTTTATCTCTCTATATATTCTATTATTAATAAGATTATTAATATTATTATTAAAATATATTTATATATTATATTAGATGTTTTCAAATGTTTTTATATTAGGATTTTTTTTTGAATGAATGAAAAAGTTAAAGTAAAGGTGATTTGTCAAAAGTGTTAAATGTTTAAAAAAAGAAAAGTTGTGTCGACTTTTAAATCAAAATATCTTCTCTACTCGAAGTAATTTTATTCAGCGCACCCCCTAATACGATTTAAATAATTGACGTTGATAATTAAGATGACGTTAATGAGATAAAATATTCTTTGCATCGTTGAAGTATAGTTTAATATGACACAAGATAAAATGTCTTTCCCCTTTTAATACTTACAAAGTACAGTTAGGTCAACGTGCACTTTCATGGGTTCAACACTCATGATATTGGACACCTCGCATCTGTATCGTGCCTTGTCATCTTGTGCCATGGCCTTGAAAGACAGAACACTCTCAGATAGGCTTCCTTCTGAATTATACTTGGTAGTGACTTGTTTGTTATTTCTAAACCAAACGATTTGGGCCGGTGGATTACCACCTCGCGATCGACAGGTGAGCTCCACTTGTTGATCACGTTGTACGGTTTCACCCTCGGTGTAACCCTCGATGTACGGTATACCTGGTGGATCTGTCAAAATTCATTATTTTTATTTTCCAAATCTATATCCGATTAAATTTGCTATTCAATTTCGTAAAGGAATCACATTAACCATATTTTTTATTACAATTAGCAATTAATTCTAATATCTGTGTTCTTATTAGAAATTAAATAATATATCGAAGCTTTTGTATACTTGAAATTTTATATATTAATAATTAGATTCGTAATGTTTTATAATTAGAAAAAGAAAAATAATTTGAAGGATTAATATAATGGAATTTAAGAAAATTATTGAAAAACTCATACACACCCCCTGTGTAATATTACGAAATAAATGTAATAAAATACGTAATATAAATTCACAAATAATGAAATAAAAATAATATAACTTACTATAGAACATTGTCATATTGAAATATAAATTTCTACGATGTTATCAATTACGATCGATCCAATTTATCTTTCCGATTAATGTTCGTGCATGTTAGATATTCGATGGGTCCTTTACTTACAGAAAACGGAGAGTTTGATGGTCGCCCGCATAGGACGATTAATGGGAATTGCTGGATGATTGGCTTCGCAGGTATAATCCATCTCATCATCGTCGGCAGTGGGGACTATAGTGATAGATCCGTGGGTATCGTATTTGAGAAGTTTCTTCGTAGTTTCACCAGGCTTCAACATCTCCTTGTCTGAAACAAGCATTATCGATGTGAATGAAGTAACATGCTTTGTCTTAATATTTTCTTAAGTATGCTTGTTTCCTTAGTAAGTAATTACCTAGTTAATTACTTATCTCTATATACATATATATATATAATAACTATACTACATTTAACTAACTCCTTTTGTTTGATTTTACACTTTAGTAAATTAATACGATCATTAAGATTTGAACTATTATTAATAAATCTTAAATAATATATTTTATAATATTATATTAAAAGAATATAAATGATAAGAATAACAATTATTATATTATATTTTAAAATATATTATAATTATTAGTGTTACTAATTATACTGTTACAAAAGTATATTCCTAGTTTAATTATATTTACTTAAAATAATTATAATATTTATATAAAAAACAATTAGATATTTTTTTATTTTATTAATATAATATATTTTAATTTATATATTATTAATTATAAACATAATTATTTCAGGAAACATTAAAGCATTCGCTTTTGTCAAAATAAATTGACTTTCTCCTGCTTTAAATGATTCTCCATGATATAATTAATATTACTGAAGAAAACTCGTTAGATAATATAAAGTAAGACCCCATCACCATATAACAAACCTCCCTCCTCATAGACAGACTGTTGATTCTTTTTTTTTTTTTTCTTCTTGATAGGATACAATACGTATGTATGTATATGTATGTGTATATAATATGTATGGTTGTTCTGGCTCACCGTTAACCAAAGCACGTAGTACATACTACGAGAAACGAGCATGGAATGTTTTAAACGGCGTTAATTCTAAAATACATCGATGTTTGTTCCGTGATTGCATTGCCCTGCCCGATATCCCACCGTTATCTCGTTTTAATCGAAGGTGCGCGCGAGCGGAATAATCGATACTTTCGGATGATCGAACGGTCTCTTTCTCTCTCTCTCTCTCTCTCTCTCTTTCTCTCGCAACTAGAAGGAAAATTCAATTAAGCTGCTGACGTTTCTTTCATTTTTCGTTATATACGAATTTCGTATCGGTAACGCGAAATGAGAAAATGTGACGAATGCGTTTTGAATTAATTTTCCTACCTTTTATTTTATTTTTTTATTTTTTGTTTTATTTTATTATTTTTCTATTTTAAATTCAAATCAATGCTTTTACCGGCTTTTCACGTGCATTATCATTATTATTATTATTATAATTATAATAATTATTATTTATGTACATACATACGTGTTGTTTTGAGCTTGCATATACTCTGAGTACATTTTTAAACAATTTACAATTTATGTTATCAAGTTTTCTTTTCTTTTTTTTTTTTTTTAATTTGCACATATTTTCTTGACGATCAATGTAGTTTCGTATTAACTTTTAAGATGATACACATTAAAAGGTAAAGGTGTGTTATTTAAAAATGTTCAAAGTTACGAATAACTTACAGTAGTTGATACACATCAAATATTTAAAAAAACACTACTTTATATATAAATAATTAGATCATGAATTAGATAAAATTTATTTAAATTGTATATTAAAATAATAGAAACTTACCACCTTCGATTGATATTGGTATGATATTAGTATCACCACCTTTGATTTGTACATTTCCACGATACCAAACTATGGAAGCTGCAGGTTTGGCAGATCTCACAACGCATTCCAAACGAGTTGATTCGCCAACTTTCACTTCGATTTTGTTTTTACTCGAATGACTTATACCGTCCAGATTTTTCTTGTATGGGTGACTACTGATCTCGACTTTTTGAGGTAATGCTGTAACAAAAAGAACAAAAATTACATCATAAATGGGTGAACTTATTAATTGAATTTATTCAATATTAATTTGAATGAATTTTTGTGTTTTTTCCTTCAACTTAGTACATACGATAGTTATATATAGTTATATATTATTTTGTGTGTTGTTATAATTTACTAAATAGTTTAGAATTATATTTAGTCAACATTTTATAACAAAGCCACAGCAACGTCAACCTGAAGCATCCTTGTAAATACATGTTATAGAAATAAAATATAAATTTCATGATATAAATAATATAAATGACAAGTATAAATATATTAGTCAAACAATATTTTAAAGTTGTATTACAGTTCACGTATAATTTAATTAATCTTTCATTCAGTAAATAGCAATATAAAATATGGTATCGTATATATATATATATTACAATTTTATTTAATTGTTAAAATTTGTTAAAACAATTAAAATATCGAAATAATTGATTTAGCAGTCGATATTGCAGTCGATTGCAATGTCGAACACAATGCGATTCGGATTTGAAAATGCACTCGCACGTAAACTGTGGGCGTAGATTTTGACTGAGAAACGAGCATTGGCTTAATTCAATGCTATAGTGTATATTTATATGTATGTACATATACTTGACTATATGTATCAATGTCGTATGTATATGTATGTCTGTGTGTGTGTACGGTTTGAATAGTTTATTGCAATATCGGATGGTGCACCTATCTCGCATGTACTTTACGACTAGCTTTTGATCTCGGATATTCTGTTTCCGAAGCAATAAATCCTATCAATAATTTGTCATTTTTCTTTTCTTTCTTTTTTTTTTTTTTTTTACAGTAGAAAACTAGATAGATTAAAGATGACGTATATATATATATATATATATATATATATATATATATATATATATATATTACGTGTAGTATATAAAGCGTATTTCTCGTTTAATCCAAATTGATGATCAACGTAGAATTATGAACTATGTTCAAAGAAAAGCACTCGTTCAAATCCGATTTAACGATTCGAAGTGGAATTAATGATGGCAATCTTTCTTTCTTTCTTTCTTTCTATTCTTTTTCTTATTTTATATCGACGTAATATTTCTGTCTATGAAAAACTATAGTATATTGTTAAAAAAAAAAAAATAATAATATTATTAGACAGTATCGACAAGAAAACGTATGACGTAAAATTGAATTGTGATACAGTGATATCTATTGAAAATTTAGAGTATCTAAAAACTTTGTGATAACCTCTAAATATAATCAATCCTTAAATTAGCAATTAAAAAAAATAAAAATAATTACGATAGAAATTATCCTTTATCCTAAGTTGATAAAAATCACACAAAATAACAAAAATGTCATTAAAAACGGTTCAGTAGTTTCAAAGTTTATTGTAAATCAACAACGTGACATATTAAATTGTTATATTAAAGATATATCAAATAAATTTATATAAATATATAAATAATCTATTTTCTTTAAATCTACAAACCAAAAGTTTAAAAGTTAACAGTTGATAGTGCTAATAAGAGTAGTTCGAGTTAACCAAAAGCGATTTGCAATTTGATAAATGTTTGGTCCGGAACTTCTAAAGAACCCCAGCATCAATTCCTTTGACCTTTCCGATCAATATTCAAGCTTCTCGATGACATCTACGTAATAGTAGTTTTAGTTGCACATACGTGTGCTCTTCTATACTATATGCATCTATCTATCCTATCAATGTATAAGTTTGTGAGTATGTTTTAGTGAAGCCAGCATTCACCTATGTGAATGCATATACGAGTTCGGCCGGTCTGTATGTCAAGCACAAACAAGTTCAGAGAAGAGCGACCTTTGACCCTAATTTCCTCTTTACCCTCCCATTCGCTTAACCACAAGGCGTCCATTGCGTGTCACACGAACAGAGAATACCCGATTTTCCTGCGTTAATTTTTCATCTTTGACACGAATTCATGAGAAATGTTCTTTTGCTTCAAAGAACAGACCCACAACACCCACACACATACCTACAACTTTTTATTTTGTTTTATTCATATTTTATAACTATTAACTTTTTAATTTTTAATCCCGACGATATATTGAATATTAGATAAGGGATCTTTATTAATTATTCCATCGGATACTTTTAACCTTTTACTATACCCTTTTTTTTTGCAGATTACAGGGTTTTACATTATTTTATTTTATCGAATATAATTGAAATTTTTTTCCTTTGTATTATTCGATGTTTTTTTTTTTGCCAAACGTATTACATATTTTAAATGTATAATTCGTTGAATTTAATTATTCCTTTTTTGTTTTTGTTTTTGTTTTATAAAAGGTGAAACGGAAAATTGAATTATATAAGTGATTAACGATACGTATACGATGTAAATATTGTATTAGCAAATAATATCGAAATATCACGTTCTCCTGATGCTTTATGTTAAGCTAGTTAATAATAAAAATACACATGAGATAAATGACAGAATGTTGATTGAATAAATATTAAATGATAATAATAACAAGAAGTAAAAAGAAGACACTAAATAATAAATAAAGAATTGTTGGTACTAATAAGAAACAAACGCGTAACGAATAAAGTAATCTTTATTTAAGTATTCTGTTTTGTTTATGTAAAAAAGCAACATAATGCATCAACATTTAATACGATGATGATTCTAAATATATTTTCTTCCTTGGATCATAAAAGTTCGTGCTTTTTGAAATTTCATACAAAAGTCATTTTATTGAGCAATAAATTCACAAACTTTTAATTAACCCTAATAATAATAAACAAGAACGAATAGAAACTCATCAATCGACATGAAAATCAAATGGACCAAGAAAGAAATGAAATAAAAAGATAGAAGAAGTTGAATGATGGTTGGGGTTGATGATTGGTATGAAAGGGTTGGGTGGTATGAAGGAAATAAGAGAAAAACAAGTACGTATAGTAAATCCCATTGCTTATTTCGGCACCAGTCAAATGTCCTTTATTTATTTATTTTTTTTTTTGGGGGTGATAGTAGTAGACAAGGTTAGGTGAATTTGGTAGAAGATGGTTTGGAAGGCGAAAGGGAGTGGTTTCTAACAAACAGCATCCATGTGATGCTGATGCTTCTGCTGCTGCTGTTGCTACGAGCTAGTCTCTTGTCAACCAAATTAACTAGACCCACTACCGTTGCAAGCTATACTGAAGGATAACGATGCTAACGTCCGAGTTCTCTCTCTCTCTCTCTCTCTCTCTCTCATTTTGCTTTACCTTGCTTTCGACGTGCAAGTATGTGTACGTGTGTCTATGAGAGAGTAAGGATAGATAGAGAAAGGTAGTAGTACGTGTATTCCAAACGAAAATGTCATCGTGATTGTTAAACTCGCTCTGCTGAGTTTTCAAACAGTTAAATCCACCTTTTACGTTTTTCCTTTGGATTTCTTAATGGTTTAGGGGATTAAAGTTCAGAGATGATCAAATGTCAAATTATCTCAAAATGATGTTGAAAGAAATTTTACCCACCACTCTCTACCATTCTTAACAATCCTCATAGAAATAATACTGTATTGTCATGTGAATTATTTTTTAATTAGATATTGTGTACTTTTGTTATTCTAAAATTGTGTTTAATGCATTTTATAATTTGTAGTTATTATTATTACAGATACATAAATCAAGATACTAAAAAAAAAAAGATTCAACAAAATGAGAATTGAAGAAGATCATCGTGGGAGAAGAAAAAAAGCAAAATGAAGTTCTACTTTATCTACTTGAACGACTTAGAAAATAATCGACGAGGTCAAAGTTCGATAGGATCGATATCACCCGGAAGAAAATTACATCGTAAAAGGGTGGCTCGTAAAAATTAATCGAATATCCTTTTCGTTCCTTTCAAGTTTTTCTTCTTATTTTAATAAAAACTGCAACTTCTCTTGTTTTTTTTTTTTTTTTTTTTTTTAGAAGTAAATACATTACTATATATATCACTACGTATATGTAGTATATTTTTTTATATATTCATAGAATAATATAATATATTATACGTGAGCATAAAATTCACGCATATATAAATACACATATAAGTATTATATACATACGTGAGTATTCGTACGTGTAATGTGTGCAACCCCCCATCCACCCAGCTTGCTAAAATGCGTCTGCCGTTAAAGAAAACTGTGTTCATGCAAATCGACGCGTGGCTTTGAAAGCTTATGCGAACTTACACGACTCGTGTATAAAAAAAAAGCACAGGTATTTACTTCTATTTATGCTTTTGCGAGAATTTTTTTCAAGAGAGAAAAAGAGAGAGAAATTCTTTTAGATTTTTTTATTTGTCTCTTTTTCTCTTTTTCAAAAACGTATTCATATATGACATACTTATACAGAAACGTACAACCAGTATATATATGTAATATTGTATAATATTTTATAATATATATTTTACTAGGGGTGCTCCGCCACGCGTTGCTATGGCTCACAATCAGTCCGAAACTATCCTATCTTTCAAGTTGGATGAAACTGCACAAAGTGTGCAAAATTTTATTAAAAACGGTTAAGTAATTTAAGAGTCCATTGCGGACAAACAGCGTGACACGTAATTTATATATATTAAGATTTATTTTATTCTATATTATATATATTTTAAACAATATATAATTTATTTATATAATATTATATATACATAACAATACTCATTTGGTTATAATTTGTTCCCATATTTGAGGGTAGAATTTGTACCAACAGAATTTGTAATTAATGAAAATTTTGTTAACGCACACATATATAAACGTGATATTTCAGATATTTCAGATAAAAGTAAAGTATGGTAGGGGGTGGGTGGTTAGTTTCAAGCGTTAGTATATATTTAACATGACTCGAACGTGATCGTTGAAACTTGTAATACGAGATGGAAAGAGAGGTAGTCATCGACGCGATAGATAAAAGTAGTAATAGTGGTAGTGGTAGTAGTACGTACAAATCGTTTCCATTTTCGAGGTCTCTGTAAAAATTTCCGATTCGAACTACGTCGTTCGTGTGTAACTTTACGCTCGAAAGCGATGAAGTAGCAGCAGTAGCAGCAGTAGCTTCTACAGCCTATGCTGCTGCTACTACTGCTGCTACTGCTACTGCTACTGATGCTGCTACTGATGCTGTGAGAGAGTTTAACGTTGAGAATAATACCTGTTGCACGTGAATAGCGCGAATAGCTGCGATGTTTTACTCGACATTATGACCGAAACGCGACCGTTCTTCTACATTTCTTTCTTTTTTTACTTTCTTTCTCTCTTTCTCACTCATTCACACTTTCGTATATCCACACGAATGGTTCTATCCAAAAAAAAAAGACAAATTTATAATGGCAAACGAATTATTACAAGAAGAAGAGTAAATGTAATGGTGCTAGTAAAAGTGCTGATGGTTATATGACTTTTTATTATATAATATATACAGTTAAATTCAAATTTATCAAGGTGAGAAAAATGTGAACATTTTAAAAAAAAATATATATATATATATAAATATATTCTTAATGTTAAACAATTGTCTACAAAGTGAAAGAAATAAAAAATGTATTATACGTGTATAACACATGTGTATTTGTGTGTATATATGTATGTTTGGTGTATGTGTATATACGAGAAAGACAATCCGTATGATCAAAGCATTCGAGAATCGTCTAAAGCTGGGTAAAAGCTCGGGAAACTACCAAAAGCTCTGGTGAGTACGATGCTCCTGGCTAACCAATGATATCTTGTATATATATATATATATATACAGATACCAAGTTACCTTCGGTTCACGGCCTATTCTCTTTGAACTTTCTCGTTTATCTTCATAGTCAAAATGTGATATTTCGTGAATAGAGATGATTGTTCAGCGCGATTTTGTTCATGAGAATAATCTATGTTAAATATCGATAATAATAAACTATATATTATTATATAGTTATAATCAATTAACTATATAAATAATTTTATAATAAATATATAAATTATAACTATATTAATATATAATTGTATTAGAGTATACTTAATATAATATACTTAATATATAATAAATTAAATTAATTTAATTAATAAATAATTAAATAATTAATTATTATATAATTATATTAAATATATGAAGATATAGTTATAATATAATATTAATGCAAGAATAAGAAATAGATTTTGATTTATATTTCAACTAGGGGTGCCCCGTCACGCGTTGCTGTTAGAATCTTATCGAACTAACAGAGATAATCATGACTCTTTGTTAATAAACAAATAATATTGCGATTATAAATTGAGATATAAACTATCCAATCTTTTAAGTTGGATGAAACTGCACACAGTGTGCAAAATTATATTCAAATCGGTTCAGTAGTTTAGGAGTCCATTGCAGACAAATAACGTGACACGTAATTTATAAGATAAGAAGATTTAATATCTTTTAACGATTAACTTTTATTAACACATAAATCTTACGATTAAATTTAATGAAGTTCAGTTATCTGTTGGTTATTTTTTATTTTTTTTTTTTTATTTACGATTAAATGTTGAATGAATTAGATAATAGTATAACTATGCATAATTCTATCGTGCATGAATGCTCTCGTTTAATCGTTCGAACAGTATAGAGCATATTGTAATATATACTACATATATATATATGTATATCGAACTATTTGTAATAACGATTCGTTATTAACATTTTCGGAAAATTAATTCTAATCAGAGATACGAGTCATTTATCAGTTTGAAAATTCTTCGTTTAAGAGAATTGTTGGTTTAATACTGTAACACGAAAGTCTTTGGAATTTGCACTAACACGAGTACCAATCAATATAATATCTATGAAGATTCTCTATCTGTAATTATCTACCTCTCGGTAAATGATATTAAATGTACATCAATTATTATTAATATTAGGGTCAAATATTTGTATATTGTACTCTTGTATTATAATATTGTTATTTTTTAATAATAATTTCTTTTAATATTCAATAATTTAATAATAAATAAATGAATTCACAGTAATGTAAATGTGTGAGTATATTTATACAAGTTTGATCTTTTCAAATGCATTTTTAATTTCGTCAAATTTATCAAAGTTTATTAATGCACGTATACAGGAATTTTTGTTCCTAATAATCTGACGAGTTTTGCTAAGAAAAGAGAAAATTAGAAAATATTCAACATAATACACATACATACACACACATACATATACATATGTTGAGTTTAAAGGAAGAGAAAACGGATTGCAGTGGGGTGAATTCATCGTAAACGTGCGTTGGCACGGAATGCATTTGGGGACCTGTGGTATGTGCAACGTTCGTCCTTTGATAACCACGAATGTCAGGAACGTTCTTTTCCGCTTCGGCAAAACTGACCAAAAAACTTTGCTGGCTAGCAAAAAAGATAGAAAAAAAGAAATAAAGAAAGAAAGAAAGGAAGAAAAGGACTTTTGGATTTTACTACGGAACGTCGACATGGATATTGCAACCGAATGACGTTGCATTTTGCAACGACGACTACGACGACGACGACTACGACGACGACGACGACGTCAAAGACGTCGAGAAAAGAAACTCGTTAGGTTGTTACAACTTCTCTGAGTTGCAACTAGTACATAAGTCGTTGACTTTTAACATAAAACTCTACGTGACAATGATTTACGATATTTTTCTTTAATATTACACTGAACCAAAAATTCTTACGTTTATTGTCTGTGTTGAAAAGTTTTACCTTTAAAAAATTGCATTTTTTTTTTTTACAAAATAAAATTTATCTTGACAAAATTTGCTTCTCTCATCCTAATATAAATAAATTCTTAAATTTCATTTAAAAAAACGTTCTCTGATGTACAAAAACAAAAAAAAAACAAAGAAACGATTTAGATAAAATCAAATTAAAAAACAAGAAGAAAAAAAGGATCGAGTGTTAAAAAAAAAAAAAAAATAGACAAAAATAAAAAAACGATAACGAAATAAAGAAACGTGTTGAGGGAAAAAAAATAGTAAAAGGTCCTCAAGGTCAGTTAATGCGTATAACGCTATTTGCACTCCAATCCTACGTGGTAACGACCCGCTAAAATCTCATTTCCCTCACCCTCTTTTACGCTTTTTTCTTTCTTTCTCTCTCTCTCTCTCTCTCTCTCTCTTACCTAAATACATACACACACACATGCACATACAATATATATCTCTATATACATGAGAGAGTTAGTTGTTAGAGAAAGGGAAAAGAGAGTTGCTTTCGGAGAGTAGTTTGGAGGCAAGTTTCTCAACGTTTCGCGTCGCTACCAATGCACACGAACAATGGGAAAGACAGAGATGGAGAAACAGACATAGAATGAGAGTGAGAGAGAGAATGAGAGAGAATGAGAGAGAGGAAAGCTTTTGTTGTTACAAGCTCAACTATAATTGTATTGCTATTCGCATGAGTAATTCGTTTTCTCTCTCTCTCTTACATACACACACACACTCTCATTCTCTCTTATTCTCTCTCTCTCTCTCTCTCTTTATCTCTCATTCTCTTTCTCTTCGTCTATTTCACTTCCTGGTCCGATTAAAGTCAATTGTCGAAGTTGAGAAGGATGAGGGAATTCTGACTAAACTCCTCGCTGCTATCTCCGGATTTAGCACTGACGTTGTTTCCATCCACCATACACTATGTATCCTCTATGGTGGTCACTTCAATACACATGGAAGTAAGTACATATAGCTTTGCATGCATGCATGCATGCATGCATGCAGGTAGGTTGGTAGGTTGGTAGGTAGTTGTTCTCGTTTGTGTACACTGTCTTTATCTTTCTCTCTTGCTAAGGAAACCTTTAAGGGTGACCATTCGTTTAACCCTTCGTCCTATTTCGGTATATATATATATATTCTCTACGAAGTACTTTAGATATTGAATACGATTTTCTAATGGACCAAGGATAATTCAAGTAATACGATTTGTTGAGAATAAATTATCTATTGTTTGTTACATTTACGTTTAGTTTAACGATAGATCATACGATTATTATTTATAATAGTTATGGTATTTATATTATACTAGGATGTTTTGACCACGTGTTAATGTGGTTTTATTATAAAATGTTGATTTAATATTATTCTAAATTATTTAGTAAATTATAATAATACACAAAATAATATCACAATTACAATAGAATACATACACACACACAAAAATATAAAAAATAAGTTTAGTTATGTCATATGTAACTCTGAAAAAAACCCCTGAAATAATTGAATTTTAATACAGCAACATCTATTGAAAATTTACAGTACCTAAAGACCTAGATAATCCGTAATTAAAAATAGTAAAAAATATAATAAACGTAAAATTATATTAGAAACAATTGAATATAAATATAAAAAAAACTATTTATGTAATATATATATATATATATATATGTGTGTGTGTGTATTAGATAGATAAGATTGGTTATCTAATTTCTATCTTCTAATTTCTCCCTTTTCCTCTCTCCTTTAACATTACATTACACCGGGCAGACAGTGGAAAATCCTTAAGGGAATTTCAAACCAGAGGAGAAGGAGGAGGACTTGGGCGACCCGGAAGATACTTCGTCACTGGCCCGAAAGCTACTGGTCGGGGCCCATTACCGGCTGGAAATAAATTTTCCATCCCTTCCGATATTCCCTCGGGTGCATTCGCGTGCGCGTTCGTCTTCGGTTCTCCCTTCTTCACCCCCTAGCCCCCCTCCCTTATCCCCATCACAGTTTTCTCTCTCACTTTATCCATCTATCTCCGTTCACTTACCGCAACATCGGTGGTTTGCCAACAGCCTGAAAATCTTACGGATCTGACAGAATCGTTCGAGAGAAATGAAAATAAACAAAAAAAAAAGGTTGATAACAAAAATTGTCTCAAGGGTTCGGTGAAAAGTTGAAAGGGAGGGGGAAAATAGGAAAAGAAACGGAACAACTAGAATTAAATTAGAACATTTTTCTTTTCACCAATACCATAGTTATTATCATCATCATCATCAATGTTGTAAAAATATAAATAATATTGTTTTATTATAATTTAAATATTATTTTTGATCATTGTCAAAAAATGTTATTCTTTGGATAAATAACATTGTAAAATTTATCTTTTCAAATTGAATTAACAAATATTTTATATTTTATAGTTAATATTTTAATATAGCAAATTTCTATTTGTTATAAGCGATACACTCACGTATTATAAAATGATCAATAAGATAGTATTGTGGGTACATTTATTTGATATTTTTTCTTATAAAACATTAAAGATTTAAAATGTTAAACGTATTTAATGTAATATTTATGGCAGTTACTTTGTTGTCGAAACGTAAGTTTCATCGTTTCGTTACAATTGAATTTGCTCGATTATACCTAAGCTTTTTTCTTTTTTTTTTTTCCCCCCCAAGGGAACGAATTTATCGTAAGTCCTTTTCTGTGTCCCTTACTTTTCTTTTCCTTTATTTCCTTTCTTTTCACATACTTTCCTTATTTTTCCTTTCTTTTTACGTTTCTTATTTTTTTTTTATATGTATTTCTACCTTTTTCTCCCCCTTGTGGCTAAAACAATTTAATTTATTTATACAAGGACAATGAATAGCTTGATTATAATAAATTTATCGTACGTTGTTGATACGAAATATTAAATAAAAATACGAATTATTATAAACAATTAAATGCTTTATACATTTTGATGTATTTCTTTTTTATATTTTTTCAATATCTCACGAGTCAAGAAAAATACGTTTTATTAATCATCGATATTTATCTTTACACATAAACATTTATATGAATCCATTATATGTAGTTGTACGGTACATTTAGAACGAATTCATATTCCGAAATTTTATTACTTTGTTTATCAATCGCAAAAATTATTTTTCATCTCTATTTTTTATTTTTGATTTTTTTCTTCCTTTACGAATGAATTTTTATCATACATTATCGGTAATTCATATTAGCGGAATTTGAAAAACATCGATCAAATGGTAATAAAAAATACGATATTATTTATGGGGAAAACGAATGGAAAAGTTAAATTGAGAAAAATAAAAATAAATTTCTTAAATGCGAAAAAAAAAAACACGTGAAAGCTTTTTAAATAATATTTATTTCAACTTATATCAATCCCATACTAAACTCGTTCACTAATTTGAATTACTTGAATGCTTTTTTATTTAAAATAATATAATAATTAATGCTATAATGGTAATAATAAATTATGCTAAAATATAAAAATGCTTTATAATTCCCTATTTTAATTCTAAATTTAATAATTATACGTTTACATTGGAAAAACATTTTTACAAAGTCACCCAAATTGAGTAGAAAATTAATTTGGAACTTGTAGGATTATTGTTGATTTATTTTTTATTTATTTAGAAATTCTTCTTTTTTTATACTCTTCTTTTGTTTTAACATTTAAACGAAAGAAACTTTATTTCTTTTCTTACTAACTGTCCGACTACGACGACTACGACGACTACGACTACGACGACTACGACTACGACGACTACGACGACTACGATGGTTTCGTAGAAGAAAATTGAAATAGAATTTATGCGAAAGGTAAGATAAATGTTTACACGAGAAATTATTCGCCGTCTCTTCGGCGTTAAGTCGAAGTAGCAACAGTAAGTAGCTACTACCTAAAGTTCTCTTTACATTTCCACCTTATATATATATATATATTTTTTTTCTTCTTTTCTTTCTCTTACCATCTTCATCGATCTTTTAAACGACATTGTAAGAGAACACATACAAAGAATGAAAGAAGGTAAATGAAACGATAAAAAAAAGTACTCGACTTTTTTAAGTGCTACCCTTTCAGAAAGCTTCGAAGGTAGACAAGATAAAGAAAAGAAAAGGAAAGTTACAAGAATAAGAATAAGAATAAGAATAGGAATAAGAATAAGGTAAAAATCTTTATTTTATAAATGCATATATATGTATATCTCCTTTTCCTTTCAAAAACAAGATAACAATAATCAAATAAGAATAACGAAAAGAAGTAAGAAACAAAAAAAAAACGAGAGAAAAAGTTTAATATAATAAAATAGATACTTTATTATAAATAAATTGTTCTTTTCTCTCGCGTTGTTGAAACTTTCGATATTCCCTCGAGCATTTAATCGTCGTACTTGAGTTTAAAAAAAAAAAAACCAACAAAAGAAATAAGAAAAACGTTTGCCCTAAGCACAAACCACCACCACCCCCGTTCATTGCAACCCAGTGCATCACCACCATCATCATCACCACTACAACCACTACTAGCCTAACCAATTGTATGTGTGTGTGTAGTATCATAGCTAGGTTTTTCTAGTGTGCGGTGCATTAAAACAAACGAAGTAGGTAACGACCGTCAGACACAAAGTTTTTCTTCTCACTTTTACGAGAAGATCCTTCCTTTTTCACGAGACCTGTCTCAACTCTTCCCTTCTTCTTTCAATTTCCCTACCTCCCTACATCACTATATCACAACTAACCAACACATATACACAGATACACACACTCACATATACATCATTGTCATGCATATACATTTTCTTCTTCACTTTTCTCCTCTATCTTCTTGCAAGTCTACCCCACCCTCTTTTACACCTTTTGTATCTACTTCCTCCAAAACCTAGACACTAAGACAAGTTTTCTTTCTTTCTCTTTCTCTCTCTCTATCTTTCTCTCACTTTTTACTTTCTTTACTTTCTTTACTTCCCCACTGTTTCTTTTTTTTTTTTTTTAAACGTGAATGTTGCACCCTTGATGAAAGACTTCCCCTGTCTGTATTTAACACGAACGTTTGAAACACGTACGACTAGTTTCATACCGTCCGTATAAATTCGCATTGTCACTACTTAGGTCTATGAGTCTTTTCTTTTCTATTTTTCTTTTATTCTTCTTTTTCTTTCTTAGACTTTTCATTCGTAGACAAATTTTTCATATCTTTCTTATCTTTATTATTTTCTTTCTTTTTTTTTTTTTTACAGACACATTTTTCTTTGATTTTATTTTCTACGTTCGCATATATAAAAAAAAAAAAAAAAAAAAAAACAACTTATTTGTAGGTGGTTTTATAAAATGTTTTGTACAAAATTGGAATTTGTAACTTTGTAAATATTGTAAAAATAACAATTTGTATAAAAAAACCTAAAGAAATGGTTTTTGCAATAAAAACCACTTATTGGTGGGCAGTTTTTCCTCATCGTATTTTCTTATTGAAAAAGAACCTATTTGTAGATGGTTTTGTAAAATTATTTTCGACAAAATTGAAATTTGTAATCTTATAAACTTTGTAAAAATTTTTATTTAAAAAAAAAAACATCCAAGAAAATGATTTTTTTCCAAGAAAAACCACCTATTGGTCCGGTGGTTTTTCCTCATCGTATCTTCTTATCGTCATAGGGTGTTAGGTTGTTACTACTTTTTATCGTATCTTCGTAAATAATTTTTCACACCTACAAACATACATCGAATTCTCTCTCTCTCTCTCTCTGTCTCTCTCTCTCTCGGGTTTATTTTTATAGGCAATGAAATATTTCATAGCTCTGGGAAAAAACCTAAATGCCTAGGCATAACATTGGTGTATAAAACTTCCAACAAAATTTGTTTTACATTGTGACGATAAATTTGCTCGGCTTATATTTACCACCTACCACCCCCTACCCATTCACTCACTTCTCTCTCTCTCTCTCTCTCTTTTTGTCTTCGTTATTTCGTAACAAAGTAATACGAGTTTGATGTTGAGTATTATATCAAAAACAACTACGATAAAGAATTTCATAGTTTCTTAACCCTTACTGCTAAGTAAATCATCCCTACATTTTACAGAAAACGAATTTTGACAAACATTTCGTTTTGTAACTTCACACGTGACTTACGACCATACTATCAAAATACCATTGTCACTTGAGAGGTGACTAACGATCGATAAGGGCTTGATGTAATAGGTTTGATTAGTTAAAACGAGATAAAACTAGAAAAAGAAAGAGAGAGAGAGAGAGAGAGAGATGAGGGGGAAGAATTAGAGGGATTCGGGTTGGGGAGTAGAAACATAGAGGTTATTTGTAGTGGTAGCAAGTTCTTAATCTCGATTAAACGTTTACGATTTGTGTACTATGATCCTCTTCCCTTCCTGCCCTTTCCACCCCCCGCCACCGTATTTTCCAACTAAATCCCGCGAAATGGCCTCGACGTTTCGTTCGTTTATAACGAGGCTAACAAATATAAATATATATGTATGGAGATGTATGTTTGCATATATTCACTTCACACACACACACACACATACAAGGATACATTGTGAAAAAAAAATAAGTGTATATTGCCTTATGTGTAATAATACGCGTGCATTCACACGAGTGTTGTCCATCGTAGCTTGTATTTTCGTTGTTGGATGGTTAAAACAAAAATACCACAAAACAGTAAAAAAAAAAGTTAAAACCAAAAAAATAGAACTATAGACAAAAAAAAAGAGAAGAAAAATAAAAGCAGGAAATAGATGAAAAAAGACGGGGGTTTAAATATATCATCGGATTGTGATTCGGTATATAACGTGAAAAACGTGTGAGGAAATGGAAAGGGGGAAGGGGGGAAGTGGGGTTAGGGGGAAAAGGATTTACTCGATTGCAAAATTTTAAAATTGTTCCCCTGTGTGTGACACGGAGGTAAATTCGCGAAAACTAGCATAGAAGGAGGAAATACGTTCGAATAGTAGCACCAGAAGCTTTCTCTCTCACTCTCTCTCTCTCTCTCTCTCTCTCTCTCGAAACTGCAATGTCGATTGCATTCGATGCAATGCAATGCGATGCGATACGATGTGGCTCGTAATTTTGCACGTTTACGAAATACGCTCAACAGTAAAATCGTTTTCACGAATATTTTCCAAGTCGTTTTCTTTCTTTCTTTCTTTCTTGTTTTCTCGTTCTTATCTTTGTTGACGATAGGTTCGATAGAGAAAGGTAGTAAAAGGGTTACTAAGGAAAATAGTAGCCCAAGCTTGGGATACGTTGTGTTGAAACAATGATATCTTGAAGATTTGGAGAAAAATAAATGGAAACCGATACAAATGCAACTACCATTCTTTTTACTTCAATGTTTTCTTCTTTTTCTTATCACCCTTTTATCCCTTTCTCATTCGAAAATGGTCAGTGAAACGTACAAAATATGTCGCTAAACTAAGACAAGCCAATTTTGTTGAGAATCGAATAAATGTTTAAAAATGGTTATATAGATTATGTGTTTATATGGTGAATTTTCTATGAATATATACTATTGTCAGTTCTATATTTTTCAATCCTATATTCGTATAATATGTTTATCTATATATATATATAACAAATATAAATATCTTAATATATATAAATTATGTGTCACGTTGTTTGTCTGCAATGGACTCCTAAACTACTGTGTGCAGTTTCAAACTTGAAAGATAGGATAGTTTATATCTCATAGAAAATTTTCATACAGTTTATTTCTGACCAGACGCATCCATCATCTTTTTAACCAGTTTATTGATTCTTCATCAGAATTCTTGACTCGATTTTTTTGTTTGGAAAATGGAGATAGGACACTTTCAAAATAGACGGCCCATACATGGTATTTTAAAAATTAAATAAGTTGGAAACCACGTTATCGTCACACATTTCTTTGGTAATAAAATAATAATAATTAAGATTGATATTTTAGTTAAAAATCGTTGCTTATTAAATACGTTCAAATAATAAGCTACTACCTGTGTTTACGTCACCTTCACCGTTTGACTGATAGAAAGTAACTAAATGTACGAGTAAATAGATTACGCGACTCGAGATAAAATGTAAACATTCGAGAGAGAGAGAGAGAGAGAGAGAGAGAGAGAGAGAGAGAGAGAGAGAGAGAGACTGAGAGGGGGTCGATTAATACGCGTAAACGTAAACGAAAGAAAATGTGTGTGTATCGTGTGCGTGTGTATGTGTGTGCTTATAGTTGATAAATAATTTGTAAGAATAAATTGAAAGAACAATGAACCGATCAGATCTTTAATCCGATCAGTTTTTAACTTAAAAAAAAAAAAAAAAAAAAAAAATATTATTGATAGAAAGATTGGAAGAGTTTTTATGGTGTTTTATAAGAGAGTTTGTGGGGTTGAGGTATAAAATGATTTCAAGAATTTTGCTTTATTCGAGGTGGCAGCGATCAATTCGAAAGTTCGATTAAGGTGAACCTCGTAATCCTAGGTAGTAACGATCATCATTAGCCTATAAATCTCTTGACGAATCCAGTTAACGGAGGGTTCACGTCTTACATACACAGACGAAAAATAAATTCCAATTTCGTTGAAATCGTTGGGAAAAGAGAAAGAGAGAGAGAGAGAGAGAGAGAGAGAGAGAGAGAGAAATCTTTCCTCGAGACTCCAATTTTCCATTTCCCCTTTTTCTTTATTTCTTTCGTGTTATTCGGCCATTTTCTTTTCTTCTTGCATAATTACACCGATCTTTCGGTATTCTCACCTTGGAAAAAGTAGAAGAGATAAGGAAGGAACAAGTACAGAAAAGACGGATGTGGTACGTTGAGTTTAAGAACGAAGAAGAAGAAGAAGAAGAAGCATGATTTCAAGGGGGTTGAAAAAGGGGGTGTAAATTCCTTCCTCAATGCCAACGGCAACCCTTCTCATCATCATCTCCTCCTCCTTCTTCTTCTCCTCCTTCTACTCGTTTCTCCCTTCCTATAAAACGGGTATTACCGTGGCAAGCTTTAGTTTTCTCAAATGGTGAAACTAACTTTGCTTTAGTCTGAAATTTGATCGTTTTAAAAGAAGTATTACGATTATTAGAAAATTTCACATATTTGTATGGTAAAATATTAATCTATGGTGTTTGTACTATTAATATTTGTGGTATAGATAACATTTAAAAAAATAATAAATTCATTTAGTTTATTGTTTTTCTTTATTCGAACTAAATTTATCGAATTAGTATTTCATGGTATTTTTTAAATATTTTCCATACAAGTGTAAATCGATAAATATAATTTTATTTATTCTATAAAAATATTATTTATAATTTATAATTAAAAAATTAAAATAGTATAATTATAATAATAATAAAGTTGTAATAGAACACTAGCAGCATTTGGTATTCGCTACAATGAACTTTCAAGTTCCTAATATCAATTAATAATAATAAATTAGTAATAAATAATAAATTAAAATAATTTATATAATTTATTTAATATAAAAATTATATTTACAAGATTATTAGAAAAATACGTATTCGTTCTTTCTAAATATGTACATTTATTACAAAAATAATTTAACATCCTCGTTTCAATCACAAATTTAATTTAACACACACACACGCACAAACATATCATAACATATTATTAGTTAATTCATTGAATTATTTATGAATTTTCTCTTATCATCTTCTAGTGTCACAACTAAACCAAATTGCTATTTACGTTTTATTTTTTTCGCAAAAGGATTTCGAGCGTAAAACACGCCAGATAAATAAACTCAGTTTCTGCTTTCTATCTCTCTTTTCACTGTAAACCCGATTATACCCGATACACTTTCCTCTCTATTCCTCCCCCACGTTTCTCTTCTACTTTCTTCTATTTTTTTTTTCTTTTTTTACCTTCCTGTTTTCTACCCTTTTTCTCTCTCTCTCTCTCTCTCTTTCGTTTTTTTATTTTTTATCTCGAAGAGAAGAGCCCTTTAACGAAAAACAGAACCTACTCCTGTGGTTTTTGACGATATTCTACTACGTTCATCATACTTTTATAGTTTTTTTTTTTTCTATCGTCATTATGTTCATTTAACTTTGTCCCTTTTCGTGAGATTTACTTTAGATTTTTTGTTTTATTCCCTAGTTTCCAATTTTTATTTTTATTTTTTGTGAAGAGTTTCATGTTTTTTGAATAACGCGAAAAGGAAGAAAGAAAAAAACCACATGGGTTTCATTTCTTTTTTTTTTTTTTTAGTCGACCATTTATCATATAGATCGACGAAGCACATCGTACACACAACGTTGTGTTTTGTTAAATAGTATATCCCTTTGGTGCCATGCATTATTTGTTTTTTTATGGTTTCAATGTATCCTTTTGGAAAACGTTATTAAAACCACTTGCGTCAACGTTTTTGGTGGTCGAATAGTTTTCTCTCATCTTGCGAGTCTTTTTGTTTTTTTTTTATTATTTTGTTGTTGTCGTTGTTGCTTTTTTTATTTTTTTATTTTTTATATCGAGTTTAAAGATAGTTAAAGAAAAAAAAAAAAGAAAAAGGAGAGAAAAAGTCAGTGTTTCTACGGTTTATGGGAACTCGTAAAAGTGATCGCTTTCTCGGTTGTCTTTTTCTAATTTTATTGCCAATACTTCTCGTATATGTATACGTATACATGTATATATATATATATATGTGTGTGTGTGTAATGCATCTATATATATATATATGTATTGTTTCTGAGTTTCTCGTGAGATTCTTTCTCTTTCGTTATTTTGTACTTCAATTATCTCGTAAGGTAATAAAGAAATTTATCTGGCTTTTGTGTTATCAACAAAAAATACAACACTCTTTCTTTATAACTAATTTCACAGCTAACTATTATCAAGTAATTTTTATTCATTATACTTTTATTTTATCTCTCTTTTTCTCTCTCTCTCTTTCTCTCATTCAACGTCTTATTTTTGTTTAAGGGACACCACTAGAATTTTTTTTTTTTTTAAAGAAAACTACTGTGCATGGATATTCGTGGATATGTAATGAAAAAATATATTTTTAAAATTTAAATTAATTAATATCATTTTTATAAATTAAGAAATATTAGATGGTTGTAACTAAAAAACTATTTGAGATATGCATTTGAAATTTTAGTATGTTATTTTTAAAGATAAAAATCAGTGATTCCTAAAGTGGGCGCTTCTATTCCTTGGTGGGTGCTGCAGCGATTCAGGGTGGCGGTAGAAACATTAATATTAATATATTTCCTATTAATTGCTATTAAAATTAAAAAAAAAAAATTAATTTTCATGGGGTGCTAAGTAATATTTTTTTCTGGAAAGGGGGCGGCAGAACAAAAAAGTTTGTATCGAAATATGCAAACAAACATTCGATTTTGTCAAAATGTCAAACTAGTGGTACCCCTTAAATATTTTATTTAACTTACGTATTATTTTTTTTTTTGATCCAAACACATACTTTTATTTTATTTGATTATTAATAAATAATTCTGTTTATTATTGTGAGATCTTATTCTTCTGTAATTTCGTTCTTTTTTTTTTCTACATATATATATATATATATCTCGTTTTCTCTTTCTCTCTCCCTCGTTTTTATACTCTTAGTTTGTGGGAGTATTTTATCACTCTCGAGTCTCGTGCATAGCGAAGTAGAGAAGAGGTCCAGTTTGGTACTCGCACGTCGTTATGAATTTTTTAACGTCAAATACATGCGCTTGCACGGGCATCAAGCTCTTTATCTGCATCAAATCCGATGGTAATGGATTTTCTATTTTTGAACAAATTTATACCCATCCCTGGGACGTTTCCATATACTCCAAAAAATCGATTCCAACACAAAATCTCACCATACACATATAACATATCTGATAGTGAGTTAAAAGGAATAATAGCGTTTAGTTTAGAGAGGAAAGAGAGAAAGAGAGAGAGAGAGAGAGAGAGATCAAATGTGGTTTTCTTTTTTATTTTTTGATTTTTTCATTTTTTCATTTTTTTTTCCTATTTCGTTTGTTCTGTTTTTTGATTTTTTTTTTTGTCTCCACACCATTCCCATGATAATCATTTTACATTTTTGAAATGGTTTTTACACACGAATAATTATTTTCAAACACAAGATTATTTCCAAATTTAATTATTAAATGTTCTGTAAAAGTTGAATATGTAATAACAATACTATGTAAATATAAAGAAAATAATTGTCTTATCCTTGGTTTAAAACGATTATCAAAAACAATGTATGTGTTGAGATAAAAATGGGATTTGAAGAAAAACCGATTAACATTTATCTACAAAATTCTGGACCAACACTGTTCTAGGATTTAATTCAATAAACTTAAATTAACCTAACGTTTTTTATAATATTGAGTTAGCAACTAAGTAATTGCAAATTTTGTTTTCAACCTAATTTAGTTTTTTAATAGCAAAGATCAGAGATATTTTATGACACTGCCTGACCGATGGCAAAAGATCATCAACAAAAATCAATAAAACAACCTAATTGAATAAACTTATATTTGTTGACATTTAAACAAAATTTGGAATTTTCATTCATATTTAAAATCCACTATCAGTTGCCAACCTAATATTATTAATCATTATTCTTTTTTTTTTTTTTTAATCTTTGATTGAACGGTACTCAAAGTTTCAATTTATAAAGATCATACTTTTGGTTATGAAAAATCTACAAATTATGCTTTCATATTCGTAGCGACATATTGTCCTTGCACACATATGAAAAATTTACATATACATGTAAATTTATCTATGTATAAGTATTTACATAGATACATATATCTATTTTTGTGGTAGAAAAGTACAGGAAACAAGCGGTAAAAGAAATATGACAGTAAGATAAGTATCGTAAACTCTTAAACATTAAGCATCATAATCGGATCTTCAGCATTTGAATTTCAAGCATTCGACGTTGGGAATACGTGCAACAGGTAAGTTTACATTTTTGCATAGCAAGCTGGAGTATTTACAAGAATAAAAGAAATAAAGAAAGATATCTGATGAAAAAAAAAAAAAAGGAAAAGTTGAAAAAGATTATATGATTTATTTTTTTTTTATATACGAAATTCTTTTAATGGTAGATAGAAAACTGTGTATCAAAGTATTGAAGATTCGTTAGATACAGATATGTACATATATATAGTCATGTTGCATTCAGTCATGTTTTATCAAACTTTTGTCAAAGTTTATTTCGTTTATAAGATTCATGATGAAAGTGGTACGCCGGCACTATTGACTTTTTTATCGAATCTCGAGAAGAAACTTTGATCATTTGTATTCAAAGAGATACCTAGAACAACATTTCGTCGATATCATCGGCAGCTGTCACGAGAAAACTACACAAACATCATTCCTATATTCATGCTGGATTCAATCCTCAAAGTAGGAAAGAGGGGGTGTCTTTGAGAAGAAGAATTTAACATAATTTTTCTAAACATATCTTTATATATTAAAATACAATGTATCGTTGTTGGTTTTCAATGAAGTACGAAATTACTGAACGGATCTTTTAATGACATTTTTATTATTTTGTGTAATAGTTTTTTTCACATTCAATGTGAATTTGATACTAATTTGAATTAATATCAAATTCTAGGGTAATTTATACTGAATAATTATAATATATTAATATTAAATTATTATTACAATTATATAATTATAATGTATAATATTTATACTAATTAATATTCAAAAAAAAAAAATAAAAAATTATAATAGCATATAGTAAATAGTATATTCTATTATTTCTTTGTACTTATAAATTAGTATAAATAAATAACTATTTATACTAATTAAATATAGTATTAAAAAAATATATATATATATATATATTATTTAATTATTATTTATACTAAATATATAAACTATTTATATAAACTATTTATATTACTTTATATAAATTTCTACTAATAAGTAAAATATACTAATAGTACAAATATTTATATATTTATATTAATTTATTAGTACTTTTATACATTAAATTAATTATATATTATTATTTACTCGTAGAAAAGAAAAGGTTGTTATTTCATTTTATTTTTGTTAAATTTTCTTACCAATTTTCTTATTATATTCTTTCTCTATACACATACATAGTAATATTATTAAATCGATGAAATATAGATTGCTTTAAGTATCGGAAAATTCTTTTGATCTTTCATCTCTAGCAAAATCTCACGTGTTCGGGGGCTGGGTAAAAAACATCGAAAGCGAGATTACGTATACGATCATCTTATACGATAAAGGCTCGTGAAGTGAGAATAATTATACTTTGAAAACTCGTTTCAAAGCGAAACTCGCCGACTATTTCTCCACCTTCATCTCCTCTTCCTCAATCTCCTACTACTCGGAGCAATTTTTCTATTTTTCTCTTACCGGGAAGATTTTTTTCTCTTTTGCAAACGGAGAGATATAGAAAAAGAAAGAAAGAAAGAAATAAAAAAAATAATATATAAAATAACGAGATAAGAATATTTCTTAGAAAAAAAAACAAATATATTAGTCAAGTCAAAAAGAATATCGTAGAAATTTTTTTCTACGATACGAAATTAATAAAAATAATACTCAAAGCTGAATTTTGATATTCCTTAGATTCTTTTTCAACAATATCTCATAATGTTACATATATAAATATAAAAAGAATTATTTTTTTATCAGATAAAAAGCGAGAATCACATTATTTTATTATTTTATTATATTTTCTCATAACCATCGTCGTGTACGTCAGAAATCCTTTTAGTTAGTTTCTATCGTATTTATTTTATGTTTTTCTTCCATTTTATTAATAATAACAAAAAGTAATAATACACATGAACCCCGACATCTTCACTTTGGCTTTTATATAAATCAAAATAAACGTTAATATCATTTTCCCAAATATATATATACTAGGGGTGTCCAGCCACGCGTTGCTGTGGCTCACAATCAGTCCGATACACACGTCTTTGTTAATAAACAAATAATTGCGATTATAAATTGAAATATAAACTATCCTATCTTTCAAGTTAGATGAAACTGGACAAAGTGTGCAAAATTTGATTAAAATCGGTTCAGTAGTTTCGGAGTCCATTGTGGACAAACAACGTGACACGTAATTTATATATACTAAGATAAGAAGATTAAGATAAACTATGATATAAAAATCTATATTAAAACGTGCCCAACATATTTTTTTGTTCCATTACTGTACCTACTCATTCATTTACATTACATATTGTTTCTAAAAGAGTCATAAATAAACAAACAATAAATTACATAAGTTGATCAAATGAATAAAAAAGAAAAAAGAAAAAAGAAAACTAATCTTATCGGATGAAATCTGATGAACGAATAAAAAGATTAATGTTCCAAAAACGTGTCCCGATAATAATTTACGATCATTTACGTCATTCTTCCTTTGACGCCACATTTTGTTTTTTTTTTGTCTACCTTCGTTCTTTCTTTCTTTCTTTTTTTCTTTTTTTTTTTCTTTCACCCGGAAAAATAACAAGACCGTCGTAATGCGAAGGGTATTTTACGAAGGGGGATATCGTAATCCGTGTCAACGTAAAACGAGTCAGTTCGGAGGTCCTTAGTTTCAGACAGGCCCGTTCTCTTTTGACTAGGGGTGAGAAAAAAAAAGAAAAAGAAAATAAAAAAAGGAGAAGGATGGATGATGGTGTGTTGGTGGTAATGGAGAAGGTGTGGAGAAGTACGGGATGAGGGTTAAACGAACGAATGGGGATAAGGGGACGGGGGTTCAGGGGATTGGGGGTTGGGGTAAAGAGGTAAGGGGGTTTAGGAAAGAACAGAACGGTAAAAAGATAACAGAGCCATATCGTGCAGAGATCTACTTGGCACGGGGTTAGAGTAATGACGTTTTCAGACTCTTGACAAAAGGTGAGAAAAGGAAGGAAAGAAAGAAGAAGAAGAAGAAGAAGAAGAAGAAGAGGAAGGTCGGTCACAGGTCGGTGCTCGAGGATATCGTCGAGAAGATGGAACGAACAGTTACCCCCTCTATCCTACCAACCCCACTCAACCACCCCTCGTCTTAGAAGGAGAGTGGACCGGGTCACGAAACCCATCAAAAATGGTTTTCCACCTAGCAGTCCTACCACTACTTCACTATTAGAGTCCTCTTTTCCACTTTTTCTTTTTCTTTTCTGCTTTATTTTATTCTTTCCTTTGCCCCTTCCCCTCTTTCTCTTTCTCTTTTTATTTCTTTCGAAACGATCCGAGTAAACATACCAAACGAAGATTTACGAGTGCTTAATGGGTGCAACTATTCAACCTGTTCTACGAGATCCGAACAACAATTGTTGGAAATTACGAAGATTTTTTTTCACTCCTTTTTTCTTTTGGAATCGATAATGATTCTATAAGACCATCGTGATCTTTATTTCCATCGTTTTCGTATAATTTTATTGGTTCGTTTGGAAAAGTATGTGACGGTTTTCAATGGAAATAAAAAAAAGAAATCACATAGAAAAGTTTGTTCGTTGAAAATCTTGCTCTCTAAGGAAGTTTTGCAAAGACGACATTTCTTTGTCAAGTTACCTGAAATATTGAAAAAGGTTGTGTAACAGAATTCTACTTTTATAATTTAATAAATCTTTATATATATAATTCTTCTACGCGTGTGTATGTCACTGAACTCCTCCTAAACGATTGGACCGATTTTAATGAAATTTTGTGTGTATCTTCAGGTGGATTCGATAATTGTTTAGATTTTCAATTCGGTCCAATTTAAATTGTTTATTTAATTAATTTTTTATTTATAAATTGTTGTTGATTGTGGAATGTCTTACATTGGATCCGGCAGTCTGCACTACGATCGCTTTTAATTCCAGTTTGTTCCGACAGTTAATGCTGCGATCAAATTCAGGATAATATTTTGTAACTTCACACGTTTTGTAAATCGTCACACGAACTTTAAAGTTAACCAATATTATTTTCTTAGTAAAAAATAAAAAAAGGGATAAGAAATTTAGGAAGAAAAACGTCAGATAAGATTTAATACCCTAAAGGGAAAATTCGAGGGTGGATAATTACGACTAAGGTCACACCTGTTCTTCTAACCATTTCCTTTTCTTCTTTCTTCTTCTTCTTCTTCTTCTTGTTCTATTTCTTTAGGGTTCCTTCTCGTGAAGGATCTTGTCTTTTTCACGAGGTTACTTGGAACATACTTTTCCTTACGTCTTTGGGGAATCGTCGATCACGGGAGTACATCGATGCGACGTTCAACGCCACCGAAATGTCTACACCCCTTTCCACCTACCCCCCTTACATTTTCCAGAACAGTGGACCGGAAGGTATCGTCAATATGGCACCGTCATTGGAACGAAATAGATGCGAACGAATTGCAGTCACATTTTCCTTTCTTTTTTTTTTTTATTTTTATTTATTTTTTTTCTACTCTAACAGCTTCAGAAAAAAAAAACAAAAAAAACATACACATCAACAAATACAATACCGTTGTAATACAAAGTAATATTGTTTAATAGAAACTGCAAAAGGCAAGAGAACGCAAAGAGAATTTAATTCTAGAGAAAAAAAAGAACAGAAAAAAAATAGAGATGTTCGTTTCTATTTTTTGTTTTTAGCTTTTGTGATAATTAAATAATGAATCTTCTTTAAAGCTCTTGTATAATGTAACAACGAAATTCGAATAAATCCAGGGATTTAATGGGTTTTTACAATATAATCTGCTTAATGTATTGTATATACCTATCCCTACTGATCATATGATTTTTATAAGTATTATATAAGGCGTATTAACTTTATGTTATGATTATCTTATTAATTTAATTATTAATCAACTCTAATGTCTGATGTATTTTTGTTCACTTCGTTAAAATATTATCTTTAAATCTTAAAAAAAAAAAAAATACGAAAACATATGGTATATTGAAATATGTTACTATCAATAATAACAAATATTATTTTAATGAAATAGTACAAGACTTGTTATAGATAAAAAAGAAATGATGTTACTATAAAACAATACTTTTTTATAAATAAAATCAATAAAAATATACTAAAAATTTCTACATATATATATATATATATTTTTTTTTTTTTTTTCTACAATAATAAAGATAATATTTTGACAATGATCGATTATATATCAATGATTCGTAACGATCCTTCATATCAATCCTTTTCACTTTGATTTTGCCGATAACAAAGTGAAATCAAAACCGGTGATGACCGGGCGGTCCGTTCGCTTATCGAAATCATTTAATCATGCCGCATAATGAATCAGCGATGCGTATAATGTCATGGAATGATCCATCCATCATGTGTCTCACCGCGAAAACGGTGACATGATTCTACCATGTGCAAGCTCTATAAGTATGCATGTATTGCATGCATGCATACATTCATGCATATATGTACTTACATATATATATATAAATATGTATTATACATATATATGTATGCATGTATGCAAGTAACTAGCTATATTTCTATATATATATACAATACATATATGCACGAATACTCGGCATTTGAATGAAGGAATTTTGACGATAACGGAGATTGTGGAAAATTTGCAAAAGTCAAATCGAACTACGTTGCCAACGTTTCAAGTTTTTAGATTTGCGAACCTAGAATAATAACCATAGTCAAATAAAAACCATAATCCATACGCGAATCCTCATTCGTTTCGATACTTAACGTTTTAAATCATTATAATACCAATATTGCTAATTAATGGGAAAAACAGGTGGAAAGGAAACTAATGTGAATTATTATTATTCAATAATAATACGCGTATCTATCAAATAATAATAAATATCATATTATCGTTGTATAAGTTAGAAGTTTTCATCATTATTAATATTATTATTATTATTATATAATAATGAAAGATTTTCATATATATATATATATATATATATATATATATATATATATATATATATATATATATATATTTATAACACGTTTTGTATTCTGAATGATATAATATTTATTATTATAGAAATTATTTATAGCACCTATTTATTATATACGAAATAGCTGAGTAATGCGTGGAATTTAATTATAATCATTAGACATTGCACGAAGATAAGAGAAAGATTAATATTATCGTACATTTACCTACGATATCTTATCACATAGTGAAATATATTATATCAAAGCTTTACAGATTCTAATAGGATTAAATACACACATACACATATATGTGTAATAAAAATTGTTAATGTTAAATGTAAATCATGTTAATGTTAATCTGTTAAATACGCATTCCTTACAAAAAAAAAAAAAAAAATAAAAAGAAAAAATATATGAAGTAATAAATCAATGAAAAAGATCATACGAAATTTGTTGATTTCCAAATCGTTTTACAATTTCTAAGAAAATAACGATTCCAATGATTGGAATAAAATAAAAAAAGAAATAAAAAAAAAACAAAGAGGAATTCTAGATGTTTCCCAGTCGAATAACTTTTGATTATTATTGTGTGAAAATGTTGTTTCGCAGTAGAAATGGTATCGTGAAAGGACAAGTTGGTTTTTCGGTGCACCGATCTGTTTGATGCACCGCAACAACGATGCACGCGTGCGTATAAGCGATAGGGCGTTAGTATCGTTCAACTGAAAGAATAGAAGTGACTCTGCAAACTCTCTTGTATGTGTGTGTGTCTATGTGTGTGTCTGTATGTTTGTGTATGTATCTGTGTGTGAGAGAGAGAGAAAAAGGGAGTGAGAAATAGTAGAGAGAATTATACAGTACGATACGTGCCCAGTGTGTTAGCGGTGTGGAAAATTGATGTCGATGGCGAGTAACGTTCGCCAATGGTGGCGAATAACGTTCACCCATGGCGAGTAACATTCGCCCATGGCGACGACGAGGAGTCCGACTTTTGTTTGGCAGATTCATTGCATTTGGTTCACGGTAATTGTTTCAACCTGCTTTTCTACAATGAGAAAGAGAGAGAGAGAGAGAGAGAGAGAGAGAGAGAGAGAGAGAGAAAACTTTTCTCAAATATTTCTTCAGAACTTTTCTCTCTCTTTCTCTTTCTCTTTCTCTTTCTCTTTCTCTTTTTAGTTTTCTCGTTAGGTAATAAAATTGAACATAAGCGTTAGAAATTTTGCTGGTGTTTAAGTAACAAATCGAATATCAAAAAAAAAACAAATGGTTTCTACATTGTTTTATGATTTATACTATTCTATTGAGAATTTATTTGAAACATATTTTTTATTATTACGTTTATTATTTTATTTATAATTATATTATTATTATTATTATTATTATTACGGTATTTATTATTACGCTAGTTTGTTATCTTTTTCTATTTTATTTCATTTTTTTTAAATTTACGTGATTTATAGGTTTCATTTTGTACTTACATTCTTTTTATTATATATATTATGTCTACTATTTTATTTATAATTATATTATTATTACGGTGTTTATTATTACGCTAGTTCGTAATACGTTTTTTAATCTTTTTTTCTTTTTTAGAAATTTACGTGATTTATAGATTTCATTTTGTACTTACAACACGTTACTCACTTTATCCAATAACTATCTTAAATTTTAAAATGCAATTATTTTTGTTTAAAATGATTTACCAAGAGATAGAAAAATGAATGAAAGTAATTTAAATTTACGAAAAGAAAGATTAAAACAAAAAAAAAAAATGTCAAGAACAGAAAATTCGAATAAGAAGAAGAAGAAAATAAAAAGGAAAGAAATGAGCTGATATTTTTTCATTTCATTTCATTTTGAATTTTTTCGAAAATGAAGTAGATTCATATTCAATGGCAGAAAAAAGTACGTACCTGTCTGTTATTCGACAATTTTTAATGATATCTAATTAGTTCGGTTAAATGAAGGTGGTACTAATACCTTTACTTCATCAAATTCAATTGGGTGTAATATAATTAGTTCGAGATAAAACGACAGATAGAAGAAGATATAATCTCTGACGATTATTATAAATAAATATATATGCTTGCTTCACCTATTTGGCATTTAAGTGCCACTTTAATTTGCCTGCGTATATTTGATTAAGTGCAATTAATGTCAAATTCAATTAATTATGTGCATTTATTTTTTCTTCTTCAAAATTTACATTTTTCTCGTTAAAAATAAATCGACGATTAAATAATAAATTGTCTCTCATCAGTGTCAAGAGTCAAAAAGTATTTTTTTTTTTTTTAAGTTACCTAACATAATGGAAAACAAAAAAAAGGCATGGAAAGGATGAAAGACTGAAGTAATAAAAAAATTTAAAAAAATAAAAAAGGAAGGGATGATGGAGAAAAAAATGTTGGAATATATTTGTAAGTAAATTAACATTTTTCTTGGCAAGTAGAAAAGGCAAATGGACGACTACTATTTCGCGTTATCATTCGCTTATGTTTCCTTGCTTTCTCTTCTCTTGTTTATTGTCTCGAGATGCTTTCAAGAGAGAGAGAGAGAGAGAAAGAAGGAAAGCTTGTCTATTTGGAATCCAGGTTTCTCCTCTTCTAAGATATTTCAAACTATGTTAGTTCCTATTACCTTCCCTGTTCTTCTATATAACTATAGCGTTATAATACATTGCTAACTTGGATTAAAACCATAAAACTAATCACGAAACGTATCTTACATTTTCATTAGAATTTCTATGTTTCGTAATGTCACCAAATTATGTATCATTCGAAAAATTAAAATAAAGTGAAATAGAAAGAGAAATAATACAAATCAAACGAAGAAGATCTCTTGTATATATATAAGTCATATTAAAATATTTACATTATATTACACGCGTGTTATATATCGGTAAAACTTATAAAAAGAAATCACGCGCGTGTTGTCTCATATATGAGAAATGGTAAATGTTTATGCAAAGACGTGATACTACCGTATGTGTCTTGAAATCATTCATGCGTAAAAACAAGTACACGGTATATATATATCTTTCGTAGATTTATCATAGAAAATAAATCACAATACATAAAGATGCGAAATCATAGAGACGACAAAATAAGATAAAGATACTACGTGATATAATATTTCATAGAAAATGTATTTGTACTATCTCAATATAATATTCTTTAAAAACATGTATGTAAGATAAAGAAATAAAAAGAAAAATAAAAAAAATTCATAAAAATTTTACTAGCCATTTAATTAAATTAAAAATTATTTGAACCATCCACTATGATGAAACGTATGGAAAAAAAAAAAAAAATAAAAAAAAATAAGAATCATAGTACTTTAGCATAAAAAAACAAACTTATGGTTTCTGAAGCCTATACGTCGCTCGTTTAATGGTACAAAGAATAAAAAGAATAGAATAGAAAAGAAAGCCTTAGAAAATTTATTAGAAAAGAGCGTTGTCGTTGTAGGTGAGCTCGGACTATTAAAGTAAATAAAAAAAAAAAAAAAAAAAAACAATAAAAAAGCTTGTATGTTCTTTCGTAGAGACCAATAGCAGTAAGCAGCAGCAGCAGCAGCAGGAAGGAGGAAGGAAGGGTTTTCGCAAAAGCTGAAAAGTTTTTCGAGGCGGCCCAGTTTCGAATCGTCGTGGAAAGAAGATGAAGAAAGAAAAGAAATGGAAAAATGACTATGTGTGAGTGTGTATGATATATATATTTGTATGTATGTTGAAAAGAGAGAGAGAGAGAGAGAGAGAGTAGTCAGTGGGTAGACGACATAGAGACGGTATAATGTTCGTGGTTGAGCTAGCATACACGGATAATGCAGGTTGTTAATGCACTACTTGCATCGCTCGCATGTTCCTACTGGTAGGTGCATGCATTATTCAAGAACACTTTACATTATTTAGAGAGACATTCTCTTGGCACCGCTTGCGGAGAAGAGAACGAGAAAAAGAGAGAGAGAGAGAGAGAGAGATGCTTGTATATATTTCTACGTGTGTGAATGTATGCGAACGCGAAAAATAAATACGACTATACTTTTTGAGTATACACGCGTGTATTTTTTTTATTTTTTTTTTTATATAAAAATATAAATTAATACGTGCAAATGACCGACACACATGAGATCGATATTTGTAACAAATAATTAAACGAAACAATTAATAAATTGATATATTGTCTTGTTTGCATATCAGATGAACCCATACGCGTATTCCCAAGATGATCTTATACTTTAGATGTGAATTCTAATCAATGATAAATATAAATGGGTTACGTATGATTATTATGATAAAGAAAAATATTATTATTATTAATAATTATTATTTATATGAGTTTATTGTCGCATCAACAACTAGGTTATTAGCGACATGACATACATTAGTTATAGTATATTTTACATTAATTATATTACAATTAATATTACGATAATATTATATGTGTTCATACATCTTGATTGCTTTAAGGAAATTAATAAAATTTTTATGGTGTTCGGTGAGAGTAAGGGCCGTCTTTAAAATCGCAAAGAATTCCATATTTTATTCGTGCATTTATGTAATTGGGGCAGTCTACTAAAACGTGTTTAACGCTTATGGTTTCGTTACATGTCTCACATTTTGGAAAAAAAAAAACAAAAACCAAAAAACAAAAATAATTATTTGTACAAATATTTTCAATTGATAAACAATCAAATAATAATAAAAAGTAAGAGTTACTAGCATGAGTGGTGATGTGACGATATTATGACGTTTGTCGTTAGTTGGGTGAATTAGTTCGTTTTTTTTTTTAATTTTCATTTTGTTATTCTCGTTTTGATATAGTGTATTGACAAACGTGTAATTAGATTTCACTATTTGAAGCCTCGAAGCATTGTTGCCTCAATAACCGATATTATTCGACCTGATTTCCTATAGCATTTATGGATGTTATACGAAATATACGTTGTTCTAGTGTACACGACACGTATGTACAATATTGTGTATAACTCTCTCTCTCTATCTCTCTCTATCTCTCTCTCTCTCTTTTCTATCTCTCACTATCTTTCTCTATCTCTATACATATAGATATCTACATATGTTGTGTGTAAGCAGAATAGCCACGAGGAATAAATTATTATATATTAATAGTAAAACGTAGGATAGTTTGATGGGTCATGCTGCCATGCAGAACTTTAAACCAATCGCGTTTTGATCCTCTGGAGAGAGAGAGAGAGAGAGAGATAAAGAGAATAACACGAGGATTTACATTCCACGGTATGTGAAACATCGAATAATTTAAATTTTAAGTATTGAATACGCTTGCATACTTTACACCACACTTTCAACATAATTTTCTATGGGAATAAACTACAAATTTGTACAGTAATTATTACACTTGATAAAATAATAAAATGCATGCATATGTTTTGTTAGTTTTATGATATCGAATAAATATCATGAAAAAAAAAAAATGATCGAACAATCAATGATGATCGAATAAATTTAGATTATTATATTAATGAAAAAAAATAAAAAAAAATAAAAGAAAACAAAACAAAACCTTGCGTTATCATTACGTTTATTCTTCTGTCTCGAATAAATAGAAATAATTATTATTACTGTTCATACGTTGGTTTCACGGCTAAAGTGGTTGGGTTTATCGATTATTAAATAAACATTTATAAATGAAGTTGGAACATTGCGTCAGGAAAATATTACGAATTTTATTGTAGAAATTTCTTTAATAATAATTATTTGTTAATATTATCTTTTAAATTTTCTCTCTATAGATGAATTTATATATAATAATTTCATATATCTCGCGTTATAATTATTCATTAACGTTGATCATTAATTTCATTTTATACAATAGACTATACACTATTGGTAAATTATTAAAAAGAAAAAAAAGAAATAAAATATATTTATAAAATAGTTGATTTTTTTTTTTTTTTTAAATGGCAATGCAATAAAAAGAAAATACTTTCTATCCGATCATAGTAGTAGTTTTTACAAATGATATTTTCAAATAAGATGATAGAAAATAATAAAAAAATAATAAAAAAATACAAACGAATTGTAAGATCGCGTGTTTTGCATCAACCAACCAACCAACCAACCAACCAACAAATGAACGACGGAGCTGTTATTTATCCGCTTATTATCGTCGAATTTATATTGTTCTATAAAGGGTGCCTCTTTAATACGACCGCACAAGAACAACGCGGTGGTGGTGCCCAACGCGTTCGCCAATTTGCATATCGTAATGGCTGGCAAAGTTTACCCAAAGATTTACGATCAATGTGTAAGTATATATACACACATATACACACATACACACACACATACATAAACTACTATAAAGGACAAAGATGATATCGAAGTATGAGTTTTAGCGCGAGAAAGATCGTATAATATATTATTCGCCAAAAAGGGAAGGGGGGACGGAGAAAGTAAGTTTACTTGGTAAAGCGATGATGGTGATGATGGTGGTGTCACAAAGAAAAATCAAAAGAATAAAAATAAAAAATAAAAAAAAAAGGAGATGGAAGTTTGAGAGTCAATCTTTTTAAAAAGTCTACGTAAAAGTATCCAACCATAACTTTTTCTTTCTAACAAACTATCCCCAATTGTATTCCTAGGATTATCCCCTTCTCCCTAAACCACAAACCAACCACATAACCAACCATGTGTTCTTTTTTTCTCTCTCTCTCTCTCTCTATTTTTCTATTTCTTTTTATCTATCTATCTATCTATCTTTTTTCTTCTATCTAACACCGATGTAATATACGTGAGCTCGCATATTGTGATGCAGCACTCGTAGTAGTTTCTACTACGCTTATCGTTGAAACGTGAAAGCAAAGAATCAGCGTTCTTATCGCGATACAAAGAAATTAGCGTTGTTGTTTTCTGCTTGGCAAGTTGCTCAACGTGCTGGAACTTTCAAAACTCTCTTTCTCTACGTGCGTTTAACCAAAGATGCGATCGTCTTTAACAATAAGTTAATGGACCAAGGAGAATATGTTCTTTTTTTTTTTGTTCTTCTTACTTCATCTTAATTTTCTTCTTATTTCTTTTTTTTTTTTTGTTTCCCTCTACGAACAAGGCTGCTTCTTGCTTCTAGGAAATATATATTTTTTAATTTAAACATACGAAAATTACGAGCAAGTATACATTAAATAAACGTTCGTTAGTTTACGATATCGTACGCTTATTAAATATTATAATCATTTATTAACATCGTTAGGATTGATTGATTTTAAATGGCACACACGTTAATTAAATATTTTTTCAAAGTTTTTTTTTTTTTTACTACCCTGTATAGATATAATACATATGCATGGTAATGTTGTAAGTACGTATCATTGGATATTAAATCATGAAACTCCTTTTCCACCTTTCTCGTTTGTCACGCGAAAATTATAGTCCGAAATAATTAGTGGAACATACGTCTTCCCGTTTTATGGTCAAACTCTTGCGTGCTTATGGTTTACTTGATGATTATTATTATCATTTGTAATCTTTGTTTTTTATTTTAAAAAATTTAATACAATCAATTCCAAGAGAATTATTTGTACATTTGTATCAGTGTCATTTGTGTTAATGGAAAATTAGCGATTTAGGTGATTTATTTTATCGAATAAGATTCAATGTTTTCAAATTTTTCTTCAACTGCACGAATGTTAATTGATTTATTTAATTTATTATATTTTTCATTAAATGATGAAGAATTCCTACGAGTTATTAACTTTAATTCGTTGATCTGATCAATTTATATGTTTTTTTTTTTTAGGGGGGTTCATCGTTGAGAAATATAAAAACCACCATACATTTTATTTTTTGTTCTCTTCCATTTGTTTTTCTTTTTCCTTCATTAATTTATTTTTTCTCATCGTTATATTCTCCTTATCTCTAGTATTTTCTAGTTCTTTTTTTTTCATTATTTAATAATAAAATACGTCTTATATCAGTAAAGTGTTGTACTTCATATTTTTCCGTTCTTTTCTTTATTATTATTTTTTTTTTTTTATTCTTCTTCTTCTTCTTCGAAAATTCGTTCTCAAAGATTCAAAAACTCTTAGATAATTGAGTTGCTAAGAATTAGTTCGAAGGACGAATAATTCAATACACCGGGTATGCTCGTAAAGTAGCAAACAAGCGAGCAAGCAAGGAAGGAAGCAAGCAAGCAAGCTGAAAAGCCAAAGGAAATATAAAATACTGACGTAGATAGGAAAAGTTAATTACGTGGAAATTCGATGTTGTCCTGGGGAAGAAACAAAAAAAAAAAAGAAAAAAGAAAAAAGAAAAGATTAAAAATAAAAAACTAAAAAATAAAAATGAGGATACGCTTCGTGTGCGTTCTAGAGTTTTTTCTTTTTCTTTTTTCATTTTTCTTTCATTTGCTTCTTTACTTTTGATTTTCTTTTTATTTTATTTTCCAGTATCTGTAATTGGATATGTAAAAGTACGAGAAAAAGAAAAATAAAGTAGAATAAACCAATAAGTATTGATCCATTGTATACAAGGTATAACTGCGTTTGATGTGCATTGACATATTATTCCCTTTGTGTAGGTACACGTTTTGAAATATTTCATTTAATAATTTTGTAAAATACAGTTCAATATATATTTTGTTCAAATTAATTAATGTTAAAAACAAACTACTTATTACTTACATTTTATATATTTAAAAAGACAAATATATTAGATGGTTCGAAAAGTCGTTTCGGTTTTTGATGACGCAGTAATGGCATTAGTTGATGCAAACTGACAAATAGTAACACATGAGATCGATGAGAGTTTAAATTTATCAAATTCAACTATTTTTGATTACTTGAAAGGTTTAGGTTTAAGCTCGAAGCAAAAATTATCTTCATTTTTACGAAAGAAAAATGAAACGACTTTTCAAACCATCTAATATTTACATACACGTACAATGATGTTAGATTTTTATTTTATTTAATGAAATAGTTCTACAAATTTTGATTTATAATAGTTTTTCTTTTTTCTTTTTTTTTGAATTTTTCATGTAATTGTTATAACCGAACAATTGAAACAATGAAATTTCATATTCGAAAACTTTTCTCGTCATGATGGTAGTTAGTTGTCGAAAAATCGTATTTTCACTCATGAGAGAATGAAAATACTAAAACGATTACTATTATTCCGGATTGGGCAATAAATAATATGGGGTCCTTGTACCCATAAACCCATTTTCAAAGTTTTCCTAAATTGCACCCACGCGATATACATCTCTCTCTCTCTTTCTCTCTCTTTCTCTCTCTTTCTCTCTCTTTCTTTCTTTCTTTCTCTATGTTGTTCGTCTCTTTCAATTATTTTTAATATATTTTGTTTCATATCGTAAAAATGAAAAATAACCACATTTGATATCGAAGTAATTAATTAATAAACAATTTTCTAACGTGTGATCTGCAAACGTGTTTCTTTTTATTTTTTATTTTTAAAATTTTTTAAAATAATATTCAAAAGTAATATACTCTACATATAATAGTTACAAAAATAATCACGATGTTAAACAAACTAGTTAGTTAACAAGTTCTTTTACTTTTACGTTTTAAGGATTCGGTAAAGTGTACTTTCTTAAGTTCTTAACAAGATCATCCTTTTTCAAATTTGAATATTTAACTTATGTGATATGTAATCTCTCGGTTGAAAATATCATTTACGAAATATATTTTAAATTATTTTCATTTCGTACGTTTTTTTAATTTCGTTATATGTTTTAAAAGATAAATAAAATTTTGAAGTCAAATAAAATGTTGATTTTAGTTCACATATTACGTTTAAATATTATATCTTTCACAATTATTAATATTATTTCAATATTACTGTTTAAAATATCACTCCTATAAATATTTATAATTAAAATAATAATTTGTTAAGAGTAATTATTGAAACAATATAATTGCCTCACATTTTACAATTTATATTTTATCATTGCAAGAGTTAATTGAAATCTTTATTAACTAAATGATATTCCCGTTTATTAACATGAAATGATAAATTTTCTATTTAATTTAGTTCAATGTTGGATATTTTTTTAAACAAAAAAAAAAAAAAAGAAAAATAGTATTTACAAAATAACGAAATAAATGTAACAAAATTATCGAAATTTTATCGAGCGACGTGTAAATTCGATTTTTTTGGTGTCCTCTCGCCATTTCTCTTGTTGTAAAAAAATTTTAAAGTATACTTTTTTCAAAGTAACATAAAAAAAGTAAAAGTTGAGGAACAATTTCAATATCGTTAAAATTTCTCGCTAAGAAATTAGAAATGAAATTTTTCTTCTTCTTCGTTCTTTCGCTTTGGGACCATTTTCCAAACGTCATTTCAATTTTCATTGTATGTTTTTTTTTTTTCTGTAAAAAAGAATATGAAACACAGAAAGAAAGAAAGAAAGAAAGAAAGAAAGAAAGAGATGTAAGATGGAAAGAAAGTAGCAGTGGAATATAAGAAAATTTCTTGATTCAAGTAGATACTTACTTATATACACACATTCTTTTCGTTTACAATATAAAATTTACTTTACTACCATACCTAACCTCCAAAAGAAAGAAACGAAAAGAAACGAAAAGAAAGGAAAGAAAGGAAAGAAAGAGTGGAACGTCAAACTTGTTTTCTTCCAAATATTTTTGATCTTTTTTAACCTAGGACAAGAAGACGAAGGTAAAACTTACTACAATGTGATATGAAAAGATACGTCTAGAAAGGAAAGGTTGGATAAATACAAAAAAACAAAAAAAGAAGAAAAAAAGTAGAAAAGTGATATGATATATTCTTTTGCGAGTCATGTAGGATATTTTGTCTGAAGACCACTACCCTAACCACTACCACAAATACACTATCATGGTCAAGGTTTTCTTTCTTACATTTTTGGTTTTCACTCATCTTATTATCTATTCTAGTATAGAATACATTATTGTCATTTTTATTGTCACGAGTTTAAGATAATATGTAAATTTTTACTTAGTAAACTGTTTATCAATATTTATTAATTTGAATTTTATAATACAACAACAAAGTGTATATCTAAATTTTTATTTAGTAAATTGTTATTCAATATTTATTAATTTGAATTTTAGAACAACAAAGTATATATCTAAATTTTTACTTAGTAAATTGTTTATCAATATTTATTAATTTGAATTTTATAATACAACAACAAAGTGTATATCTAAATTTTTACTTAGTAAACTGTTATTTAATATTTATTAATTTGAATTTTAGAACAACAAAGTATATATTTATATTTTTACTTAGTAAATTGTTATTCAATATTTATTAATTTAAATTTTAGAACAACAAAGTATATATCTAAATTTTTACTTAGTAAATTGTTTATCAATATTTATTAATTTGAATTTTATAATAGAACAAAGTGTAAATCTAAATTTTTACTTAGTAAACTGTTATTTAATATTTATTAATTCGAATTTTAGAACAACAAAGTATATATCTAAACTATCTATATACTAATATAATATAAATAATATTAGTATACATATAATACTAATACCACTGTGTTAGCTAAACATCATTTTACAACAGTTCACAATTTATAATTTGACATAGAAGTTTACAAATGTTCCATATTGTTAATAATAACACGATTAATTTCAGAATTGACACACAAATAACTTAAACAGTATTTATAACAAAATTTTCAAATTTAACTACAACTCAACAATATGACTAATAATAGATGCCACTACAGTAGGAAGATACCTAAACTATAGATACTAGTATCACTTAGATACTAGTCTAAATATATTCTTAATTTATTATAAATAGAAAAAAGTGAATAATTTCAGATCAATTTCCCTTTTTTATTTTCCTACTTCATATCCGTAAAAATAAAAAAAAATAAAAAATAAAAAAAAATAAAAAAACAACAAAGAATTTAGATGTTAAATTAAGCCCAGATAAGTAGGTCTTTTTCAATTTCCACTGAGGGATCCCCAGGATGATGACATTCTTTCGCGTCAAAGTAAACGAAAGAGTTAAAAGGGTTGGGGGTGGGGAAGGGTAAAATAGAAAAGAAGAGGAGAAGAACAAGGGGAATGAGTTAATCGATAAACGGAAATAGAAAAAGCTTTGAAAGTGAACTTTTCGCGATTGGTAAAATTAGATGAAATCGTGAAGTTCGTCATTTAGGTAGGGTTGGGGGATAGAAAGAGGGAGAAAGAGAAAGAGAGAGAGAGAGAGAAAGAGAGAGCATAGTTCAACTCGTTTTATTCACTTTTTCTTTCGAGTTTGACGAAGTTTAAGGTATGGTACCCTATACCTCCTACTAGGGACTTTTTCTTCTTCCTTAGTTCAACGGAAATTCTCGAGACGCGACAATTTTCAAGAAGATAACAAGAAAAAGAAAAAAGCAAAAGAAAGAATCAGGATAAAAAACAAAAAAAAAAAAAACAAATAAAAGGGACAAGGGTAAAAAAAAAACAAACCGGATACAAATTTATTGCAACGCTCGACCGGATATGAGTCATTCCGACGAATAGGACGGATTCCTTGATTTCATTTCCAGAAGCCAATGTAAATCTTATTCGAACGACAGGAAGTCCACTATAAAACTAAATAACAACGGCCTACGTCATCTATATTGCAATTTTGTCTCGTCAGAGACTAAATCAAACTATACGTTGACTCGAACTACTGCGAACTGTTAAGCAATGTAAACGAATGACTCTGATTGATTTATTCAGTTCATTAAGTTATATATATATTATTCTAATTGTTAATCAAATCTATTTTAAATGTAAATGTTTGATGAATTATTAGATCAATTTGTTTTGTAATAAAATCTGTTAAAAAGATTTCTAAAAAAGTGTAGATAATTGTTAAGTGTTTTAATATTTTGTTACATTTTATAAAATGAGTAATATGCAAAATTTATAAAATTAGGTAATATTTATAATATAATATATAATATAATATTATATTATATATTATGTGTAATATAATAATATTTAAATTATAGATTATATTAAATTATATTATATATTAAAATTTTTTATTTATTATAAATAAAATATATTAATATATTTTAAATATATTATATATTTTATATTAATTTTATATTTATATATTATATTATATATATTATATATAATATATATTATTTATAATAAATAAAAAATTATATTTATTTAGATAATATTATATAATATTAGATAATTAAAAAATTCAGTGTAGCGATAATTTAAAGAATAACATACTTATTCATAATATTAATAATTAAATTACAATTATTTAATATTCTAACTATGTTAATAACTATATAAATGTTTAGAAAAATGTATATACTCTCTCTCACTCTCTCTCACTCTCTCTCACTCTCTCTCACTCTCTCTCACTCTCTCTCTCTCTCTCTCTCTGTTAAACATACCTATGATTGTTAATAAATCGAAGAAAATGTGTTTTATTATTTAAAAGCACGGAATACATATAAGGAATACCGTCTTCTTCAAAATTCTCCTTCTAACTGGCACGTTGTCCTCTATGAAAATACGTTTATTCTTCAATGTTGTTTATATGATTTCCCAAATGTTACGTATGTGTACAACAATAGTAATATACTTAATAAAGAGTATTGATGATAATATAAATAAAATATTGGTCGGAGTATCGTCTTCCTCGAAATCCGCTGTTGAACTGAGTCAATGTCCCCTACCACTGAGTTAATGTCCCCTACCACTACACATTTATTCAATGTTGTTTATATAACTTTCCGAATGTTACGCATGTGTATGACGTAGTCATATACCTAATAGAAATAATTTAAAAATACAACGTTCTCATTTACTTAGTGTCTGTGATACTACGATGTTAAATGTTACCTGTGATATAAGAAAAGTGTATTAAAATTTGAATAAAATTAATTCGTGTGAGAAAATGTGCAACGGAAGAGGAATTGAGGGATCAGTGAAAAAGTGTGTGTCCACTACGTGTAGAAGGGTTGAACTATTTTATGTCCAGCATAAGAAAAGGTTGTAATAAAATCATTGTTTATTTCGTGTCATTTTATTGGTCTTTCTTTTTAAATTATTAAGATAGATAGAATGTTCAAATATATAAAAGTTAAAATTGATTTTTCGTATTATGATTTTATATTATATATAAGATAATAAAACAAATGAATTCTCGTTGCGTTTTGAATAATCAAAAAAAAAAAAAAAAAGAAGAAACAAGCAAAATTGCGAGTTTTGCTGGTTAACCGTGCGTTACTTCGGTTGATTCGTGCGAGTAAAAACGTAAACGTTAACGGGAAGGAAAATTTATGCATAGAAGCAACCAACCACCTTATTCTGACAGATTACTATACGTGCGGACAAGAATATACGCGAATTGGTGGTGTAACAGGTAGAGAATTGAAAAGAAATAAAATGATGAACTTTGTAAAATGAAACACAATAAATTCGTTTTGTTATATTTGATTATTCTGTGATAGATATGTCAAAAACAATTTCGTATAGCCAAGTGTGACGATATTTTTAGATAGTATTACAATATGCTTTAATTATAATTGGAACAATAAAAGAAAAGACAATGATTTGGCTCGGTCCCAATTCCAATAGTTTTGTGAAGAATTTTTTAATATTTAAACAAAAATAACTCGAATATTTGTTTTAATTTTTTCTGTACAAAAGTATTGATGGATGATGACCATATATATATATATATATATATATATTTATTTATTTTTAATTATTATATATTATATATTTTATTTATTTATATATATTTATATATTACATATATTATAATATTTAATTATTATATATAATAATTAGAAATATACTGTTATCATTTTATATAGTATTAGAGTTAGTATAGTATATACTAATACTATTACTATAGTACTATTTTATATAGTATATATATTTTATATATTTTAATTATTATATATAATTATATAATATTATATATATATATAATTTATATAATACATATAATAATTAGAAATCACTGTTATCATTTTATATAGCATTAGAATTACTATAGTATATATATTAATATAGTACATATATATTAGTATAGTATATACTATTTTATATAGTATTAGTAGTAGAATTCCATTAAAATCTTTCCAAACCTAAAAATCCTTTTTGCTTAATGTGAACAGGTTAGTGAACACACCTTTTATTAACATATAAACTTATTTGTCAGTAAACTACGTTCATTTGATAAATCGTAAAGAGAAAACGAGAATAGACGAGAGACACACGCTAGACAAAAAATAATGTATAGTACGTAGTTGGATATTAATGATAAGGTAAGATAATGGGAAGAGGAGGGGGGGGGGGAAAGGTGGGTGGTTGGTAAAAGCAGCTTTGTGATTGCGGTTGATTTGACGTCAAAAAAAAAAGGGACAAAAAAAATTGAAGAAGGAACGAGAGTTGAGTTTTGGTTGGTGGGAGGTGCAGGGGGTGAGAGTGGGAGTTAGGGGTTGGGATTTAGGAGGTAGAGGGGGAGGGGTGGGCGGCAGTGGGAAAGAAGAAATTCAATTCCTAGCGTCGAATTCAACGAATTCGAAAGTTTTTCCGAACAATGCGAAGGAAATTCCGCGTGTCTTTTATATCCCTTCACGCGGTAGATGCCTGTTCTACTATAAGAAGAACATGGTAACGTATTTGAGAAAGAGAGAGAGAGAGAGAGAGAGAGGAGAGAGAGATATAGATAGATAGGAAGAAAATCGAGGATCGAACTTCTTGCAAACGCTTGGGCATTTTGAATAGCGAAATTCAATTTCCCGCGCTCGAATTCTATCTCGCGAATGAATGAGGTAAAAGAAAAAAAAGAAAAAAAAATGGACGAAAGAAAAAAGAAAAATGATCAAACTTTTAACACGATTATTAAATTCCTATCCTCGGCCGAATAATTTGTTTCTTATTCCTTCTTATTCTACTTACATCTAAAATATGTCTTTGTTAATGTAATAATAATTGTAAAATAATCTCTGTTAAATATTTTAATTATTTTTGGTATAAGATTCGACGATAATTAAATTATAATATACATTCTAAAATGATTTACAAAATCATATATATATATCAGTACGCGCCTAAAGTAGTACGATGACGTATTATCGCGGTTTTATTCGGTTTAACCTATTTAATTTATAATTATCCAAAGTTTTGGGAAGGGGTGGAAAGGGGGAGGGGGAGGGGGAGGGAAGGGGAAACTATGTTATAAGCGAGGTATACTAACACGTACATGGTTATTTACGTCAGAAGCAATTAGCGAACTGCTTATTAACGTGCTATCTATATTTATTCAAATGGCATATACGAGCTTGTAAAACAGTTTGCTAACTATTCTCTTTCTCTCTTTCTCTATATTTCTATATTTCTATATTTCTATACATATATATATATATATATATCTTTCTCTCTATCTCTTTTTATCTTTTCTATTCGTAGGTCTTTCTCTCTCATTTTCTCTTTCTCTTTCGGTTGGTTCGTGAAAACGTATGACGGCTATTTTCAGAGGCACAGGAAACGTGCTCGCGAAAAGAACTGCTCTCGCAGCAGCACGCTGGAATATTATGAATAATGAATATCGCGTAGCGGATGTCCGCGTTAAAGGATCCTTGATAACGTTGGAGAAAAAGAGAGAAAGAAAAAGAGAGAGAAATAGAGAGAGAAAGAGAGAGAGAGAGAGAGAGATAGCAGATGGCTTTACTGGATTTCGGTCTCGGTGATGTAAAATCTTTTTCAGAGAAATGCAAAGAACGGCGAATCAAGTTCTCTTTATATATATAATATATATATGTATATATATACATGTACATAGTTTCATACACATAATCGTTCACTTTCCCCAAGTATTTTTCTCATATTTTTTTTATAAGACTAGAGAGACCCTAAGGAAAATTTTTTATTGCCAGGATCCGCCCTTTTGTTTTGCATATATTACCTTTTGAACGATAATTAATATGAGATATAAAAGCGATGGTTTTATGATGGTTATGATATTGATGATGATGATGATGATGATGATTATGATGATGGTGCTTCATCATCGATTAACTTATTTGAGAGTATGAATAACAAAAGATAAGGGTGGTAGGTAAAGAGAAGGAGAGAAAAAGTAAGGGAGTATTTTACCATAAACCATAAAGTGCATTAGGTGTAAGTTGAATTCTCTTGGGTGCTACATTTTAAAAACCTTACTTCTACTAAATAACGAAATAAAATATCAGACTTGGTTATAATATATGTTAAAGATATGATGAAGAAGAAAATGTGTTACGGTTATTGAAATTCCTTTTTTTTTTTTTTTTTAATTTCACTTTTCATTAATTTATTCTTATTTTTAAATTTAAATTTTTACAGATACCACACGTACGTATATGCATTTGCAATTGTTCTATTTTATTTTTTAAATTATATTTAAAGAGGTTACAATATTTTTTCAAATATTATTTAAACAGGTTACAGTTTTTTATTTTCAATATTTTATTAATTTTTTTTTTTTCATGTAAAACAAAACGTTTATGAACCCTAATATTTAATCGACGTTGAATGAAATATGGCACTTAGTGTCTTTGAAAAAAAAAAAAACCAAAAAAGATCGAATATAGTTCCGGTTACATTTTCTTCTCTCATAAAATGGTGAGTGAGGATGAGAAAGAGAGGAAGAGGAAGAGGAAGAGGAAGAGGAAGAGGAAGAGGAAGAAAGGAGAAAAAAAAACCAGGAAAAAGAAGAAGAAAAAAAAAATTCGTGACACGATGCCGGGGGTATGATGGGGGGGGGATGAAAATTCGTGCAGTATCGAGATCTCAACGACACCGAAAACTCGCTTTACGAAAAAAGGTAAAAACAAAAAATAAAAATAAAAATACAAAAAAAAATACAAAAAAAAAAAACGTTTAGTTTAATAGTTTCGAATTCTATCTACTTCATCCGCTTTCGGTTGTATGACACGAAGCTTTTATTTCTTCTTTCTACTTTTTTTTTTTCTACCTTGTTTTTACCTTTCTTTTTTTTTTTCATTTTACAAGCTGTACAACCCCATCCGAATCAACTTCTTGATATCAGCTTGGTTATTTTTTACGTATACCTTACCCATTTGATTTTTTTTTTCTTTCTATATATTACATTTACCTTCCTTCTTTTTTCTATTTTTTTTTCTCTACCTCTCTCTTTCTCTCTCTCTTATTTCTATTTTTTTTTTATTCACGCTTCCGTTACTACGATATCGTATCGAAATTTGCTTTCAACGTGTTCTATCGTTTAAACTATCTTTCCTTTTTTTTCTTCTTTTTTTTTTTCTTTAAAATACTTATTCTTCTTCTTTATAAAGCTCGATTTAATTCGCTCGCTATAAGTTTACGTTAAAGATAAAACAAACGTTTCGTGATTAGACGATGGTTGGACAGGGAGGGAGGGAGGGAGAGAGGGTGGATGGAGGGGGGGAAGGAAGAAGGTTAGTGTAAAGATGATATGGATTGTAAAATGTATTTTATGGCTTCTCGTACTATGCTAAAGGGTGATATTGGAAATTACCGTTTCTTCGATGGGGATGATATGCATATATCTACTAGAAGAGCTTCTCTACGTTTTAACGTTTTAGAGAATCTCCGAGAACACTTTTCTCTTCTACTACCTCTACTTCTTCTTCTTCTTCTACTTCTACTTCTACTTCTTTTTCTTCTTGTTCTTCATTTACTTGATAAAAGGTAGATACATATTAACGAATATATACTATATATAGAGTAAAATGGTGGAACATTGTACGTGTACCGGTACGATCGTATTTTACCTGTTTTTTTTCTTTTTTATTTTTACTCTTTTTATCTTTAATAAATTTTCTAACAATAAGAAGTATTAAAATAAAAGATAAGTTAAGTGTCAGATAAGTGTTCTTTGCTAAAATGATTATGTAGATAAAGCATAAAGTATAGTAAGTATCTCTCTTCAGTGTTTTTATTCAAATAACTTTTGTTATTTTTTATATTGAAAATTATAGATAAAAATATAATAAAAAGAGATAGAAAAAGTAAATAAAAAATATATACATATATATAAATTTTATTATATATTACATTACATTATACAATTATATATGTAACACGTTTGAGTGTTCCTCTTGTCAAATGTGTACCGTTATTTGAAATATTTGAAAAGAAAAATTATCAATCTTGAAAGCATAATCTTATCTATATATATATACAGCATATATAAAGTGTCTATCCTTATGTATATATATATGATAGAGTTTTTGGCAAGTTGAAGGTAACAAGTAGAGCAAACGTGTTGTAAAAGTATTGACAACGCTATTAGAATTCATTGAAGTAAAAGTTTTCGAATCCGTTTCTCTTTCGATGTTACACAGGATGAAAAGGGGGCGTTACGATTAAACGTCAGTCATTATTACGCGAAATCGGTTCGCATTTAAGTTTCGTGGTTGGGTCGGACCACCCCTTTTACGGAAAAGGGCGCGTTCTCGCGTTACCGTAAACTATCGAAGTTCGTAGGGGTAATGCCATTACATAACTGTTCCGAGTTTTCCAAAGAGCTTACTGCCTTTACCAGAAACGCTTCGCCTTTTCTACCTAGATTAAACTTTTCGCCCCTTTTATTTACTAAATTATACTTTACTCGCTCGAGAAACTTCTCCACCAATCGAAATTTAATCCCTTAAATGTGTATGTTATTCTACAAATGTAACGTGGTCTCATTAATGTTTAACTTATTAAAAAAGTATCATTTTCTACTGCGTTGGTTAATACGATCTTCTTTTCTTTTTTTTTTTTAATATTTACTTATTAATTAGTATATTTTATCAAAGAACTTATTTAATATTAAATACACGTAATTAAAGTATTATAATAGAACGCGTATTAGATTCAATTGTTATTAATTAAATATTTTAATTATAATTATTTGATTATACATATATAACTTGATTATTAATATTAAACTTATTTCTAAAATATCATTTCGCAACGCCGCGACTGAAGATAATTAAGAACTTTTATTTTTAATATTTACTTACTAATTAGTATATTTTACCGATGAAATATTTCATATTAAATACAACTATATACTGATTGCAGTATTATAATACTACGCGTATATTCGATTCAATTCTTATTAATTAAATATCAAATATAATATTTGTTTTGGTCAATTTTGTTAATTAATAAAGAAGATAATTAACACACGCGGTTAACCTATATTTAGTTGATCAAACTAACTAATTATGTCTTGTTAGAAAAATCGAAATCCTTTTCTCAAATAGAAGGAACATGAGAGAGAAACACACAATCTCAGAGGTATGTTTATTCGAGCCTAATGACCACTAATACATCAAATGTGGGAATCAGCGTGTGTCAAGCGTCAAATACCGTGGAAACCGTTCGCTAATCTATCACCAACCTGACGATTTTGTGAGAGTCACTTTCAATGTATGTACGTTAAAACTCCCAGTACGATCGGACATCGATCGATTTTAACAACTGACCGGTTTGATGTATGAAGCTCGGGATTCCCTGAGCTTTCGTCGATCTATTTAAAAAGCTCTATTTACGTTATACAACTAATTCACCTAACAACTTAATTTTCTTTAGTTTTTTTTTTCTTTTTTCAATATACTTTTATCGATATTACTCTTAACTTCAGTTTAACTGAGTTTGACGTGTTTATTCGTCATAAAAAAAGTGGCAGAATTTTGTGTCGTGATTAGTATACTCGTTATGCGTCTAATCTACTGGTTATTTACTATTTAACTCTTTGCAACACAGAATTTCAGATAATTTGGTAGTTTAGAAGTCCATTGCGGACAAACAACGTGACACGTAATTTATATATATTAAGATAAGAAGATAATAACTATAGTTTATTTAACGAAGCATCGATAAGACATATTCGATGTTACGAAGAAGGAAGGAAGGCTTATTATTTTCATCATCGATGTTATTATAGGTCTACTAAAATTGATTTTAGTAGCACGAGTTGCTTTTCATCATTAACAACATACTTCTCATACTAATAGCGTAATAGTGATGCAGCAGTGTCACACACGACAAGAGAGAAGATTTATTAGGATTATTATCTACGTACTAATTGATATGGTTACGTGCTACATACATAAACATCCTTTACATTATTAAACTATACACACTCAACGTTAATGCATATATACACTTTTAATATATTTCTCCTTTCACAAATAATACATATATAAATAATACGATAATATGTGTTTCGTGCATATATTATGCATGAATTCAGATTTTTGTTCGTAGCAACTTTTATGAAATTTTTACAAGTACATGGTTGTGCTTTTTGAAGCACGTTTGTTACATCAATAAAATAAAAACCATGTGCTAATGTAATAATAAATAACATTGAAAAAATGTTCTTTTTTTTTTATTTTCTTTTTGTTTGCATGTACGTCAAAATTTTGAATGTAATCTTAGAAAGATAGCACATAATAATAATAATAATAATAATAATAATAATTAATCGTTGTAAAAAGATGAATTCGTTTATTTAGATTGTAAGGTGAATATAATACGTAATTAAAAAAATAACAAGTAAAATAAAAGAAATATAAAGAGAATTATCATGCAAGGATTGTATTACTTAAAATAATGTCAAAATTTGTATTCGTAGTGTCACGTTTACGGATGCATAGAATACATTCATTTGCAATGTGTTTTCTAATCCGTATTTTCGTAAGGTTCAACACGCACACAATAAAAACGAAAGTCTCGTTCGTCCCTTTTTTTCGACTGTGTAACATGAAATTCATAAAGTGCGATATAAAGAAAGTTATACGAGTATACACGTTACGCATTTTCACTTCAATGAAAAGAAAAGCACCGATATAAAATAGAAAGAAATAGATAAAATGAAAGAGAAAAACCGGATCATTAATTTCCTTAGTTCGAATATCTAAAAGATGAAACGTATGAAATGATATCCTTCATTTTTGTATTTTACGTATCTTTATCCATGTTAGGTATATTTGTTACGACGTTAGTATCCCATGAAAATATCAGTAATGTCGAGGTAATGTTAAGTTGAATGATAAGAGTCTCTTTTATGGTGAACAAGGGGATAAAGGTAAGGGGGTTGGACATTAAATTTCTTACGTCGATGTTGCTTGCTACTTTAATCGCGATAAGTTGTCAATAAAACTCAACAAAATTAGTCGTTTTTATATGTTTCGAAATAGGAATGTTTCATTGTTGACGAAAAGTGCATATAAAAATGAAAATGTAAGGAAAAATTATTTTCAAATGGTGTCATAAAAAAAAAAAAAAAGAGAGAAAAGAAGAAAATAAAATTCATATAAAAATATTACATTAAATAAATTAAATATTAACGAGCACTTTTATATTGAAAATATGAAATCAAAGGTAGAAAAAGGGGTAGTTTTGATTAAAATAAAAAAAAAAATAGGAAAGGTTATATTTATATAAAAGGAATACATATAGAATACATAAGAATTATATAAAAGGAAACAGAGGGAGAAGGATAAAAAGATCAATGGTGGGGCAAGTGGGAACACCTGATGGTTTCGAGAATAGCAAACATAAAACTCGTGTATATTCGAAGAATCGTAATCGAAACAAGTGAGCAAAACGCAAATCCAAACGCGGGGAGGCGGGGGGCCACACGTTCGAATTCACGAAAAATCCGAAATTGGAAGATTCCAAAGTTTACCATCGAAGCTTATCCCAAATATCTTTTTTGTTTTTTCTTTTCTTTTTTCTTCTTCCAACCTTTTCGAACAGTGAAAAGATATCGTTGACTACTATGGACGGAAGGGTGAGTTTGAACGACGAATACAAGAAAGGGAGGAAAAAAGAAGTATCTACAGGTCGCGTACTAAATACTTTACAAAACTTTTCCCCTATTTTCTCTTTTCTTTTCTTTTTCTTTTTTTTTACTTTCCAACAAATAAGAGAAACTTTTTTTGTACTTTGCAAATCATTTTATTTTCTGTTACACACGCGTTATCTAAATTCTTCTATAGAAAAGTTTCAATTGAAAAAAAAAAAAAAATGAATGAATTCGAGGTTGCTGCATAGATTCGTTACCAATCATAGTGAAGAAAAAAGTAAAAAAAAAAAAAAAAAAAACTAGGCAAAATTAATGGTCGAACGATTCTCGCACCTATCAACGACAAATGAACTGTTCCTAGTCGTCTTTGTCGAATACTACCAATTCGTTAACACGTTAAACATAGATAGAGAGAGAGAGAGAGAGAGAGAGAGAAAGAGAGAGAGAGAGAGAGAAAGAGTTATAGAACATGAGAGTGAGTATGGCAACGAGAAAGAGGAAGAGGAGGAGGAGAAGGAGGAGGAGGAAGAGGAGCATGCTAGAGTCAGGATATTTTCCAGGGTTAATCCCATCAGCACTGCAATAATCCTGGCAGATTGCACTCGTTAGAAGGACGTGGGGTTCGTTGATAAAAAGCCATTGTTCCGTGTCCATTGGTAACAAGAGCTCCGGAACGAACATCGTCGTTACCAATCTGTTTCTATCTCTATCTATCTATCTATCTATCTATCTATCTATCTATCTATATATCTATCCATCTATCTATCTATCCTTCTTTATCACTTTTTTCTCTTTTATACTATCTATCCTTTTTCATTGACCATGTGTGTACTACACACTGCATCCCCATATTCCTCTCTCTTTCTCTCATTCTCTTTCTCTCTCTCTCTCTCTGTTTTTTTCTATCTTCGTTCTATCTCTTTTCTTCTTTCATTTCTCATCTTCGTTGCTCTTCCGTTAGTCGAGAGGTTCACAGCAAATATTGACAACTATCGAAGGACTTTGTCCAGGAACTCGTGATGGACTTTACGAACCGAGGACTACATCACAAAAAGAGAGAAAGAGAAAGAAAGAGAGAGAGAAAATTGAGAAAAGATATAGAGGCTTCATTACGCGAGTGTGTAATTGACTTACATAAGAGAATTTCAGATGGTCGATTTCCCTTCATCATTCTACTCAGTTTTTACCTTTATCTCTCTTTCTCTCTTTTTTTATCCCTTTATTGGTTTCATTCTTCGTATCTCTGTCATTTAAATGTACGATTAGAGTACTCGATAAACGAACAATTTTTATCTTATTTTTGTATTACAATATTAAATTATCATTTTAATATTTAATTTGAATTTTCAAATCTATCGTAAAGAAGTTCTTTACTTAGTCTCTTGACTTTAATATTTTTAAATTTAATTATTATAACCTGTAGAATCATTTGCAATTATGTTACCAATCAATTTGTTTCTTTTCAGAGTTCATATAATAAACATGACGCGTATATTCGTAAAACTCAGATAACTAGTAATTAGGTTAATCCCATAAAATAAAATAAAATTGTTTAACGTTAAATATAACTAATGTTTAAATATACAAACTGGATATTCGAAGATTCTTTCGTGAACGATCCAATCGCAACTTTATCACGACTTGTTACAACAGAGTATCATAATAATTCTACAATGTTCAAGATCCAATATACCGAAGAGAATAAAGTTTGAGAACGTACAATACATATACATATATATATAGAATTTCTGTTACAAATTACTACCGGTCATCGCATGTACACCGACAATCCATCAATTTCAAACGAACGATTCGCGAAACGAATCACGAAACGAATCACGACTTTTCCACTTGGCATTTCTATTGCAAAAAGAGAGTTACCAATGCCGAAAGAGCATTGGTCAAGGTACATAATAAAACGTATTCGTATATAGGTATCTGTATTTTATATACAATATATATGTGTGTGACTACTATACGACACTATTTGTCTCTGTCCTTTCTTTCTTATTTTTTATTGTTTTTCTTTCGCCATTTTTCAATTCATTCTTAGTTTCTTAACAGAAATTGAACATTCTTTCTTTTTTCTTTTTTTTTTTATTATTCCTCAATTTCGATGCAATTCAACTGGAACAAATTTAATTTGATTTAATTTGATTTTATACGAATACAATATTTATTATATATTTAACGAGAGTATAAATTAATTTCATGTATATCTATCTATGAATTCTATAATGATCGATAAATATTATTATTATTATTATTATTAACATTATTATACTTATCTAAAGGATAATATACATCGTATTGAAAAAAGAAAAAACCGAAAAAAAAAGAGAATTTCAAGCGTTACATACTTCAATGTTCAATCATTATCGGGATTGGTGATTACATTCGCGTATCAAATATCGATGAAATTTGTTTACGCAAAATTTTATGCAAAAAAAGAAAATAAAAACACGAAAGGATAGAGAATGAAAGAAAGAAAGAAAGAAAGAGAGAGAGAGAGAGAGAGAGAGAGAGAGAGAGATGCGTGTATGTATTTGCATCAGAAAATACACGTAATATCAGGAATTACAAATTTCTCGTTCGTTCATGGAATTGTTACGGTGTGCTTTTGCCCCTATTGAAACTTCGATGGAAAAAGAAGAAAAATAAAAAAAAATAAATAAATAAAAAAATAAAATCACTCTGGATAGTATTAATTGGCAATTAATATGGCAATCTGTTGAGTCACGTTTTACAATGTCACAGTTATTGATACTTTATGTTTCGTGAAATGCAACGAAATATAATCCATTGAAGTGTATATGAAGTGAATGAGTGAATGAGTGAATGAGAAAGATAGAGAGAGAGAGAAAGAGAGAGAGAAAGAGAGAGAGGGAAAAACATTCGTAGGAATGTTTTCACGAGTGTCTCATTTCTCAATTTAGATATATATGTATGGACCATTGGAACTTTTAATTGCTTTCCATTTTTTCCCCAGATATTTCTATAAAAAAAGGGTTAATCTAACACAAAGTTTCTTTTCATAATTCTTTTATTATATTTTACGAAATAACCAATTTTTTGTATATAATACAATTTTATTTTATTTATTATATATATAATAATAATACAATAATAATATAATAATAATAATTGATATATATATATATATATTAAATTACCAATTATTATTATTACAATATATTGCATTACAATATGTTGATATATATTACATATAACAATTATTATTACTATTATTATTATTTAATATTTTAAAAATAATAAACATTAAGTAATATTATTATTAAATATTCTAAAAATAATAAAAATAATTTAACAAATGAATATTATTATATATAATTTAAATAATAAAATAATTTAAGTATAATATAAAATATCATATAACATAGAAACAAAATATTATATATTTTTAACCACATTAGGCTAATAATAAATATTATTTCATCAATCCATCCATTTATCTATCTTTCTCTCTTTCACTCTTTTTGCTGTCATGCTGCTCGACGATCGACGATGAAACATAAATAAAAACGTTCGGCCAGTAGCTGCCGGATATCCCAAACCGAGGTTTATCATCCGTTCTGTCGAGATTTTTTGACAAAGTGATAGACCAGTGATTTTTTTTTCCTTTTTTATTTTTTTTTATTTTGTTTCAAAACCTTTCTCACCTATAAACGTACCATCGACAAAGTAATAGTACACGAATCATTACTATGATTCGACTTCCCCTCCCACCCCCCTAATTCGAAGAATCAGGCTTAAATCAAAGGTTTTTTTTATTTCATGCAAACCTATTTTATCATTGAAAATAAAAAAAAAATATATATATATATATATATATATATATATATAAACCATTAATTAATTTCTTTCGTAAACTTTTCATTTAATTAGAAATAATCTATCTACCATTTTGACTGGATAAACGGCAACGAGATTCCTTCTGTCCCTTATTTCTGTTTGACAAATATAAAGGTGATTTCTTTTTTTTTGAGTAAAAAAGACAACTACAATGAGTTAACGAAGTTCCTTACGAGAGAAAGGTTTTGACGACATCGTGCGAGGATAATTCGTGCGACGAATGATAATAATAATGATCGATCGTAACTCCATGGGGGAGAGTCGATCTGTGAGGAGGGGAAGGTTCTTCGAAGGAAGGAGGAAAGGAAGAATATGGAGGGAAATGTAAGGGATAAAGAACAATGAAAAGGAAAGACGTACTATAAGAGATAGGACAATGCACAATGGTGCTCAAAAGAGTAGTAGTAGTAGTAGTAGTAGAAGGAGGAGGAGGGTACAAAATGGGGGTGTAGGTGTGGGTGTAGGTGAGGGTGGTAGTCGAAAGAAGAAAAGGAAGAAGCAAGTATAGATAAAGAGAAAGAGAGAAGAAGAATAATATATAGAAGATGGCATTGGAAATTTCATTCGGTCGTAGAAATTACGCGAAGTAGGGGTTGGATGGGGTGAGTTGGGCTGGAACGTTCTTGGGTTCCGGTATTCCAGCAAATTACTTTGAGTGTCGACGATCGTTCCTTTAAATAGAAATACTCTCCCTCCCTCTCTTCCACCCCTCAAGAGATCCGTTTTCTCTCTTTCGTGTAATTAATCTTACAAACGAACGAAGGAACGAACGTAAGAACTAACGTTGGATGTAAGAAAGGAAAGGGAAAAGGGAAAGAAAGATGGAAGAAAAACCAACGAGACAACAGTGGGGATGAAGATGAAGATGAAGAAGAAGAAGATGATACGAAAGGGAAGAAAGAAAAATCTTTAAATAAGATGGAATAAGGAAAAAGTATCGTTTGCTGATTCCCTCCAACCTTTTTGTTTTGTTTTTTTGTTGTTGTTGTTAAGATGATAGGCAAAATGTAAATTTCATATTTGGTGTTAGAGATAATGGCCATTATTAAGATTCTTTCTTTTATCCCAAGTAGTCGACGTTTGTTATTTATTTGTAAGGAATATCAAATAACGTCTTTTAACGAGGGGTGAGGAAAAAGGGGATGGAGGATTGAAGAAAATAATACTTTTGTATTATTTACTCCGATGGTCGAGATATTATCATTGTGATAAAAGAATTTAATAATCGTATTCTAAAAACAGATGGAATTATATTACATGAAAATTATGATCGATATTTCAAATGTTTATAAAAAAGAAATAATCAACTATCTTAAACGATTGGAATGATAAAAGATAACGTATCTGTTTATGAAAATACTTGAATTATTTTTAATTGTATTATAATAAGAAAAATGATTAGAATAATCGTTTTAAATTGATAATCAATGAATGAAAATAATCATGAAAATAATACAAATTAATGATGATAAATAAAAATGAAAATGTATGATTGAAATGAAATTTCTTCTGAAAAAAAAATGAATAGCAGAAAAGCTAACTTAAATGAGATAAACGATTATAATTGTGATAACGTTATCCCATTAATGATATCTAATTATTTACAAAAAAAAAGATAATATAAAATAAGAGTATTAATTATTATTATCATTATTATTATCATTATTATTATTATTATTGTCCTGCATTGTCCACTAATCGTTGGTTAAATTCGTACTTGAAATACTTATGTAATCTCATAAGCTTATCGTATTAAAGAAGCCGTGCGAAAAATTAAACCCGATTATAACCTTTGCGATTATATATGTATGTAATTATATAATATATAAGGGATTGTTAGAATGTATGTGTATGTGTGTATATGTGTGTGAGCGTATAAACGTGGCATATCGAAAACTCCTGTAATTCGATAATCTTATTTACGAGCAGCAGGTGCGAAAAATCGCTTTGGACGTGTGCGTTCGAGTGTGTCACATGCGAAAAACGAATTACCAACCTTTTTGCTACAATAAATATACTAGATTTTTTAGTCCTTAACCAAAATCCACCTTTACCTTACCTAACCTTACCTTAAAATGGAATCATATATATCTTTCATTAATTTCACGGGAGTGCTCTGACACGTTTCTGGCAGATTACCAGAAGAAACGTCGCTTACCGCCATTTAAACATAAAGTATTCTTTCTTAATGTCGAGTTCAATTATTATTATTTCACGAAGAAAATATATAATCTATGCTAGACACACACATTCTCTTTCTAGGTTAGTCTACTAACTGTTCTTTCTTTTCTTTTTATTTTTTTAATGGATCAAATAAATTCATTTTTAGTTTTTATCTTATTTTTATTTAAATATTCAATTTTATCTTATTTATTGTATTTTTTATACCGACGCATATACCTGTAATAATCGTTGCAATTTTTTTTTATAAATTTCTATAAACTTATTCACATAATATTAACACATATAATTTCAAATTAATGATAATGATAAACAAATATTAATAGAATAATTACTAATGGAATGATAATGAACATAATAATAATAATAATGACTAGTACCTAGTACTATTAAGTACTAGTACTAGTACTAAGTATTCTTTTTAATCCTTACAATAAAAACCAATGATCCTTAATACCTAATCGGAAGAAAAAGAAGAATCGTGAATAGGCAGGTAAGGTAATAGAAAATTTCGAAGGAAAATCGGATTGAGAATAAAAAACAAAAAAATAAAAAAATAAAAAAGGCAGCAAACTTGTCTGAAGATCAGGAAAAAGAAAATATGAAAAAGAGAATTCACTACGGAGAGATTTTACTATTATTTGAGGTCGATGTAAGAAAAAGAAAGATGAAATAGAAAAAGTAAAAGAACAAGAAAAAGAAAAAAAAAGAAAAATAAGAAGAAGAAGAAGAAGAAGAAGGTCTCGGAGATTCATAGAAAAAAGGTTGTGGCTGCTGGAGCTGACGGCACAGCTGGCGATAAAATAAGGTCGGGGCTAAATAATAAAATAATGAAAGATGAAGGAGAGAGAAAATGAAGAAGAAGAAGAAGAAGTAAAAAGGAAAGAAAAAAATAAGAAAGAAAATGATTGAAGGTAGCAGGTAGGGATGGGTTTTGGGGGTGAGGGAGTGGTTGGAAAGAAAAGAAACTACTAGTCTCTCTCGTGGATTATCTCTCTCGTCGAAAATCGATTTCGCGGCTTATTGTTTTGTTAAATACTCTTGACGTCAATTCGATATTGGTTATCGTCGTATTCTTTTTTTTTTTCTACATTTTTTTATTTTTATTTTTTTTTTTAACAATCACGATACAAAAGAAGAGGACGATCAACGAACACACCGAAGAAGAAGTAGAAGGAGGGAGGTTTTTTAAAATTGTTGTGGTAAAACGATTCGAGACATTTTTAAATGAAACAAATAAATCTACCACTGTGGATCAAGTGTTGTATAATATTTCATTTTAAATAATTCGTTTCATTTTTGAAGAATACTAAGAAATAATGTATTTTTCTTTTTTTGTTCTTTATTATGTTTTGCAGTTTTATATGCAATTTTAAATGCACACACTTTAATTATATTTTAATTTATAATAAAAAGAAACAATAATATTTGTCATTGGTCTTACGTTATATAAGATTCTTAACTTAGTTCTGTCAAAAACACGAGGTGTACATTTTTCACTATCTTTCTTGCACTTTTTTTTTTTCATTCTCTTTTTCATCATCTTACATGGACATAAGTACAGTGTATAACATTTGAAAGAAAAACATGAAATACGAGTAAGATGTATATATATATGTTGGGGATGCACTTACAATCTGTTTATGTACACTTATGTATGCATGTATGCACGTGAAGAGGAAAACATTGATACAGTTTGTAGGTAAACGTGAAACGATAAAATATCGTCAAACAACAAAAACGGTTTCTTTAACATTTTCAACGTAACGTTTCAAACTATTGTCCCTTCTGAGTCAGAGGAAAGAAGAACCTTGACTCGATGCATATTGTGTTGCATGTATGCATGCATGCATGCTTGGTTCATCTGGGGGATGATATGCCACGTGCACTCAATCTTCTTTCATTCTCGAATTTCACTAGTGACAAGTGAACCTTGATGGCCTAACAATTTGCTTACTAAAATTCCCCACCCCAAACATATTCTTTGTACTTTCTATCTTTTTTTTTCATTTTTCTCTCTCTTTCTTAGCTTTGAATTCCCCCCTCCCCCTTTTTTTATCCACCCACCTTACTAGCTTTTGCTAAAGAAAACTAAAAAATAAAAAATGTGAGAAGAAAAAATATTGGGGTTAATTTGCGGAAGAATATGGGTCAGTTACTTGCCGCAGAGCCACGTGCATTCGCTAAAATACGCTTGCGAACTTCTTAATTTACTCTTTTAACCCTCATCATCCTCTTTCCCTCTCTCTCTCTCTCTCTCTTCTCCTTAGTTTCTTTTTTCCTACGTGCCAGGATTAATAATTCGGTGATAAAGGTGGTGTGGCCTCCTCTTCCCCGTTGATAGTGGTAGTGGTGGTATTTGTGTATGTGTGAGTGCTCGCGATTCGGGTCAACTACTTCGAATTAATTTTTCCTCGAGTTTGAGACGCGGCGGCTACTTGAAGGGTTACCCAAAACGAGAACGAAAAGCTCGGTTTGAAACTGTGCTAGTGGTGTGCTGATGACGACACAATGATAACGAGTGTGTGTGTATGTGTGTTGGTGATGGTAGTGGTTTATATCACGTTGGAGGATGAACCCTTCTTTTGGTCAAACAAATTGGTCTCGTTGCTCCGTTTTATTCATTTTTTCTTTTTTTTAGAGAAAAAAAGAAGTTCAATATTCTAAATGAATGTACTTTTGCAACCCTTTTTTTTCTGTAGTATTTTATCTCTATTTCACGGTTGATCGTTTGCCAGTCTTTCTCTCTCTCTCTCTCTCTCATCCCTGTTGGGTGTATAATACTTTGAAAATTATTTTTAACGTTACATTAATCTAAGAAAGCTCTAATTTAACTAATTTTAGTGTTACGTTTATTAAAGTCCATTAATAATAAGTCAATTATCATTGAGCGCAGGTTGTTTTTTTTTTCATCTTTCCATGAATAATAAGTACGGTTAATCTACGTCAAAATTTTCAAATGACCGAGTACCGTGGCGATACGCTTCTTAAAAAGCTTTCAACGAGCTTACGTGAGTACTTTGAAAAAAAAAGAAAAAAATGAAAAAAATTAAAAAAAAGAATTTAAAAACACATTAATGCCAAGTAAACTGATTAACAGATTTTCAGTAAGTGTGAAAGATGAACGTATACGCACGAATACAAGAATAAAAGAAAAAAACAAGTAGTACAACCATACGTATCTACCTACGTACGATGAACAGACAAAATTGAGTGACAATATCACTATCAAATATGAATTATTATAAGACCATACAAAAACGTTATATTAATTTTAAACTAATGACGTGTTCATTTTACCCTTAATAAACTTAAAAATATAAACGAGTAATAAATCTTGTTTTCCCAGGGTGTTCCCAGTTTTACCTGTTAGTTTCCAAAGTTCATTCATGAGATGCAAAAGCTTACGAAAAGAGAGAGAGAGAGAGAAGAACGTATACGCACGTATACTTCGGTGAAAAATATATAAAAAAAAAAACTAGAAAAAGGAAAAGTAGAAAGGGGGGGGGGAAGGAGAGAAACGAGGAAGAAAAACACGCAGAGAAGAGCGTTTCGCGAAACGTTTTACCGCACGGTACCGCACGGTACCACAAAACTCGCGCGCTTTTTGCGGTCATGCACGCAACTGTCGACGATTCGGATTGTACTCGGTACACTACCCCTTCGCTATATTAAAGTTTTTTTCATGGATCTTCCCCATTCATCGCACCAGGCGCTCGTTTCTTCTTTCCCTATCCCCAAACCCCACTTCCATCCGCATCCCCTTTTCCTTCTTTCTTTCCTTTTTTCTCTTTTTTCTTTCTTTTTTTTTTTTTTTTTACAAAGCACGGCACGGCTCGCGCGCCTCCTAGACTTTTCAATTATCTCTGGCGCGGCACGGTGTGCACCACTTCATTTTCACCGTGAAATATGCATCGCAATATGCACGCATAACCACGTTACACTCTGTGTGTGTGTATGTGTGTGTGTGTGTGTGAGAGTATCGCGAGACTGTTTCCTCTTTTCTTCCCTTCTCTACCCTTTCTGTTCTCTTTCTCAACACGGATTGCATCGATTGCCCTTACCAACCCTCACCGTTCAAACCCCAGCCCACCCTATCCCTCCTTCGGCACTCCCATTCAAGCAAACCATCCTTTAACTGTCCTACCTCCTATACCAATCGAAAAGAACTACGAGTTTATTCCTATTTCGACGATATTCTTCTTCTCTCTCTCTCTCTCTATTTTTCTGTCTATTTCTTTCTCTTATACAGTGTGTAATAAAATACAAGTGCCGAAGTTCTTTCGGGAATGAAGACGCCAACGAAAGACAGAAAAAGAAAAGAAGAGAAATGAGAAAAACTGTAATGGCAAGTATTTTGCAGTTATTGCATCGTTTCACTTCATATGTGTTGTATTATATATAGGGTGTAATATAAGGTACAGTTTTTATTGATAAAAATATATATAGATATATTATGATCTTTCGATATTTCCTTCTTTCGTTCATTTGTTCGTTCATTCATTCATATCTTTAACTTCATAGATATTTATCCTATCGTCATTACTTGCTATATGAATTTGAATTGTAGAGAGAGTATATTATCGGTTTTACGCGTCATCGCTTTAGGAAACGTTGGCTAGGTCCTAGCTAAAATGCTCTATGCTTTGCGTTCGCAGCACGCGCGAACCATTCATTCGTAATAATAACGATTGGTATGAATCTATTGGACATTCTTTCGGAAATCGTTCGATAATGTTCTCTTTTATATATATGTATGTATGTATGTATGTAGGTATTATACATATATAACGGTGGTAACATTTCGTTATAGATGTTCACGTATTTTGCGTTTAATCGGAAACTGGAAACACACATACACACATATATATCATATATTGATATATATATATTCTACATAAAAAAGTATATATAATCTGTCGAACGATATTTTATCGATCTTTCCTTCAGTCCGTGAAAAATGATTTTCCAGGAATACGGTTACGCGAATTGAACGAGCGACGGGCTCTTAAACGATATTTGTACGGTACATATAATGTCTGTTTGCGAGAGGTAAGATGCTTTCTTACTATACTATACGACCATCTTCGTACTTTCATTTCCACTTCCGGGATAACGTGGAAACAGACGAGTCGAGACGATATGACATAGGAAATACGATTTTGTACGTTCATACGTACGAGTTCTTGTTTCTCTCTTTTATTTTACAATTTATAGGTAGGATCTATAACCTTATATGTAAGAAGAAAAGTGAAAAAAGATCAGAACGATATCGAGCGTAAGTAATTTCATATCTTTAGAGTTTAGTATGATAACTCGTCGTAAATATAATAAATATATTACATTACTTTCATCTATTATTATATTATGTGTGTTGTATATAGGTGTAATAGAAAATATCTTTTATTAATAAAAATTGAGATATTTTGATGTGTATAAATAATTATTTATATATCTATATATGTTGATAACAAATTTGTATTATATATATATAGGTGTAATAGAAAAGATACCTTTTATTATATTAATAAAAATTGAGAGATATTATTTAATGTATTATTTAAATATAATATATAATATATAATAATTATTTTTTTTATATATATCTATATATGTAGATAAAAAATATCTACTATATATTTTTTATTTATTTATTTATTGAATAACGTTCAACGAATAATTCGTAAATTAATATCCAAAATTCATAATGATATTCTCTATTCCCTTTAACATATATATATAAAGTTATAACTAGTAATGTAATACTAGAATAATATTATCGAATAGAATTGTGAGTATCTAACTCTCCTTTTACTACTATTACTATTACTACTACCCCATCATCGAAATAATCAAACACCATTCTATTTAATATCGAATAAAACACATATGATGTTTAAAACGGTTACCTCATCATTTTCAAAATGTCCAACATATGTTAATCCTACGAATCCTACCTCTGACCTATATACAAATGTCATATCATCATCTTCTTTATCTTTCTCTCTCTCTCTCTCTCTCTCTCTCTCTCTCTCTATCTTTTAACTTATTACTATATATCTCTATATAGATATATACTTTAGATGAATCTCGTAACGTGATCTATATTCTACATTATACCATCTATTCGTTATTAATCTTTCCTAGATATGAAATCGCAAATGTCACTAGGAAAGTCTAGAAATAAGGTGGCTAATGGAAAATGGTTAATAATAAAAAATATTTCCTAAAGAAGCTTAGAAAAAAAGAAAAGAAAAAGCAAACAAATGTATACTCACGATTTTATAATAAACAATACAATGTATTATCTGATAAAGTAACACACGTTGAATTATCCATAATCATTGACACGTACAACAACACCGAATAATAAATAAAAAAAAACGATACGAGAAAATAATATAAGCAAAAAAAAAGAAAAAGAGAAAAACTAGAAACGAATAAATAAAAAAGCACCATAGTTGCACGTACCGTCATATTAAACTTTTTCTCTATTTGTTCTCTAGTATTCTCTCTCTCTCCTTCTCTCTCTTACTTTCTTTCTCTCTTTCTCTATCTCCTTTTTTCCCCCGTGGTATTTCAACGAAAGGCTCAATGATCTCGCGTATACACACTGTCTGGCGATCCCTTTTCGAAGCTTGACTCACGTTTCCTGAACTTTTCAATTATCTTTGAACGCGGTGATGCACGAAGCGTTTCATTCCCGTGAAAAAAAAATAGAATAGAAAAAAAAAAAAAAAATAATATATATATATATATATATATATATATATATATATATATATATATATATATATATATATATATGCAGAACCGACAGAACGGATTGAAGCAGCAGTAGCAGCAGGTTGAGGAGGAGGAGGAGGAGGAGGTGGTTCAAGAGAGTTGGACAACAGAGAACCGCACCTCGTTATACAATACCTACAACTGTTCGGATCTCACTGTCTCTAAGCTCTCTATTTATATCGATCTATCTATCTATCTATCTAGTTCCCTAGGTTACCTAGCTATCTACCTATCTATCTATCTATCTATATATATATCTATCTATGTGATTCTATATGTCGTCGTCGTCATCATCGATAGTACCCAACAATTCAAACTAGATGCATCCATGTGCAATTCAAGTTGCATTATCGGTGCACCCAAGCAAAATAGTATCACTCTCACAGTTTTATCCTATGTATCTGTGTTTAGTTGCGATACACACACGCGTGCGTAAGTTTGTATGTTTAAAGAAGAGAGCGAGAGAGAGAGAGAGAGAAAGTTTTTAATGGACAAGGTAAGAAAAACATTTTTATTTTCTAGTTCAATATATATATATGTGAACGCTTTTATATTTTATTTACGACTACGATTCAGTTTCAGTTTAAGTTTCAGTTCCAGTTGGTGAACATTCGTCTTCTTTCTTTTCCTTTTCTTTTCTTTTCTTTTTTTTTTTTTATGGGATCCTTCGAGTGAGATTCCCGTAAAGATCGGAAACGAATTGATAAGGGGGAAAAAATTAAGGAGGTCTTAAGGGGTAAGAAGGTTTTCGAAAATGATTCGATAGATAAGAATGGTAAAAAGAAAAGGAATAAGAATAAGAAAAAAATGAGGGTGCAGGGAGGTAGGTAGATACGCGTATTATGATAATGCAACGATCGTTTTGAAAATATCAGGATCTTATTCTCGTAAAATCGTTATCGGAATGACTCGTCGTACTTCAACGTTAAACCGCGAAAACCTCGCCAAGTTTTCGGTAATATCTTTACGAGCGGTAATAACTTCAACTATTATCTCCGAGTGCTGTTACTGCTACTACTACTACTACTACTGGTGCTGGTGCTGGTGCTGGTACTGGTACTGGTACTGGTACTTTTCGTTTTCCTTTTAAAACGTGCCGAATCTGCGCTTAGTCATTCGGATAGAATAAGAAGAAAGTTTGTCGTTTGTATCCATCTTTCTCTTTCTATTTCACTTTCTTTCTTTCTTTTTTTTTTCTTTCTTTCTTTCTTTCTTTCAAAAGACATCCAATTAGGAAGGACTAATTAGCCGCGGGTTGCATTAAAGTCGCGAGCAATTATCGTAGTAGTAGAAAATGGAAAAAGAAAAGAAAAAAAGAAACACACAGTGGGTTGGGGTAGGGGAAATAAGAAAGGGCTGAGAGAGAGTTAGAGGGAGGGGGAAATACCAGAAACAAACAAGATGAAAAGAAGGGAATTTTTTAAAGCCTGCACTTGGTATTCGAATGTTTAAATAAATAAATAAATAAAAAAAAAAAATATAAATCCCCAAGTGTCTCGGTAGATCGTCCATCATCCTAGTAACAAACACAATGGGGGTGGTAACCGTTGGAATGGGATACGAAAGGTCTTCTGTTTTGCGTTTGCGTGCACCACCTTCACCACCACTACCATCTACAAAGGAAAGGGGTGCACTTACCTATTTTTCTTACACACGCAAGAAATTCAAGAGACGTAAAAAAAGAAATTTATTTTCTTTCGTGAAAAAGCAAGCACACAAGACCCTTGTCTGATGGGTAGGGAGGAGTGGATGGTAGGATAAACAAAAAGGTACTATCTTATTTTTTTCCTCTTTAGGTATCGGTAGCATTAACCAAACTTGAAGCAATTTATTTCATAAGGGTTTTATTTTGACCCTTAAAGCTTTGAAACAACGTGTACGCGGTGGTCTGCGACTACTTGCTATGAAAAGACAAAGAGAAAGACGGATGTTACGTACAACTGCGCGTGTTTGGGAATGATATAAAGAGAAAAATAAAGATGGGGTAATAAAAGGGAGCTTTTTCCTTTACGAAACAATCCTCGCGAAGAGAGAACCGTGTAGGTGTAGTAGAAGTATATATATATATATGTGTATGTATGTGTCAGAGTTGTCTTTGTCATCGTCGTTTTGCCGACATTGGAAAAATGGAGCTTGAAAACCATTGGTCGAGCGTACCTCGTTTACGAACAGAGTGAAAGAGAGATAGAGGGAGAGAATGATAAAAGGGTAAGAGAGAAGGTGGAGTAGAATGAAAGGTAGAAAAGGGTGGATGAAATAGGAGCGAAGGGCGGATTCCTACGATACTACTCACCCCTATAGCTATACTCTCGTAAATAATAAATGAATTGCATCGTATCAAACTAGAGACTAAAGAAAGATGTGGAGAAAGATGACACACACACACACACACACTTTTACACTAGCACACAGGTACAAATATCTTTCCTTTTATTCTAGACATTTAAAACCACTAAGAATACTCTATCATCACGCGTTATTGTTAGCAAACTATTATTAACGTTGTTTGCTATTACTCGGAATTTTAAATGGTTAAAATACACTAGAGAAAATTGATTTATCTCTCTCTTTAAATATATATATTTATTTCATTTCTTTTATATA